>NC_087529.1:2421333-2724000 GCF_963921805.1 Phalacrocorax carbo
TTTAGGAGATAGCTTGAAGAAACCCAGGCTGAAGGACTGGAGTACTTCACCCAAAGCCAGTTTAGGGCTTGATTTGTATTTTGCACAAGAAAAGCAGAACATTTTATTCAACTAGACTGTCCCTGTCTTCTTTTCTGTTTCTTCTACTAGCAAAGAAACACCTTTGCTCCCGTTACCCACAGCTCAGCAGAGTGGGGAAGCTATCCCCAAAGGCATTCCAGACTTTCCTTGAGTTAGTCGCTTCTGAGTTCACTGGTGATGAGGATGAAGCTATTGATAATTTGGTGGAATTTCTGACCACAAGCGTGGAACGAAGTCGCATGGAGTGCCTGCAAAGCTTAGCCAGGAGGAAATGGCTGTACAATATCCAGCAAGCAGCTGAGACCAGCGGAGCAAGCATGGAACCGGTTTATAAAGCAGTGTTTAAGGCCCTCTCCCAGGTACGCACCCCAGGGAGCACGGGAGTCATTTGTGTGGGGATTGTGACACTTACTTCGAACCCTGGTGCACTTGAGTGGAGCTCACAGGTAGCACGGGGAGCTGGGCTGAGGCTGGTTTCCTTGTGCTTTTCTGCACTTAGCTGATGAGAGCCAACAGCAATGCACAGAAAGGGCCACAGGTCAGATCTGCGACACCAGAATGCTCGCCCGTGCTCTGCCAATGCAGAATGCATCTCACGGGTACTTATCTCTCACTTTTTGAAGAGCTGACTTGCATCCAATCTGGAAATCCACAGTTATAGTTTTGGACCTTCTGAAATGAAACACACTGGAGTCAGTCTGGGACAAAGATGGTTAATGTGCAGTGGAGATAATAGTTTCGTTTTTAACTTGCAGCTGCAACTTTAGATGTTTGCCCTCACCATTAAAGCCCTCCTCAAAGCAAAAATTCTCTCGTGGTAGCTGGAATGTTCTTACAATATTGTCTAGATTTGCAATAGCAACTCTGGCACTTGTCTGATTGTTCCAAAGTAATCTCCTACTGGAGAAGAATCCATAGGAGTTTTGCTAAGGCACAGGTTATAATTAGGGATTACTTTTATGTGAACTTCTCCCCATTAGCAGCAGGACAAAAGAAATCCATTTTCCTTGCTAATCAAAACAGCAAGTGTTTTTGCTTGTAACGGAGCGTAGCAGTCAGACACGATCGCAGCGTAGACACGTCCATGTCATGCGGTTGGTGCATGACATACGACATCAGTGACCCAGAACAGCATCTCAGCAAAAAATGAGACAAGTGCTAAGTACATGAAATAAGTGTAATGGCCAACGGCTAATGTACATAATGTAATGGGAAACATTCGGTTGCTAGGATGCAGAAGCCCACGGGGATAACAAGAAGATCAGCGCTTATATTGCCCTTTTGGAAGAGAACCAGCTCTCACCGGAGCGGGGACAGATTCTCCTACACTACGTGGCATGTACCGCAGATGATGCTCCATATGTTCTAAACCAAATACTTTACAGAGACATGAAAGGAGTAAGGTAAGAAAAGCTGCAAATAACTGTTCCTTTTTCTCAAAAATATGTGGAATGTCGGAGTGCCAGGCAGTGGTTTGGGGTGCACTGGAAACCGAGGTTGACAGAGTAGTCCAGAGAAGAAATCCCCTCAGGGACCCTTGTGGAATGATTCATTATCATATACATGCCTTTATACTTTGCGTGGTCTACTTAGAACTGCTCTGTTAGGGACTTCGCTCCTTTCCTTGGGGAGATTAGCTCACAGCCTAATCAATCTCATCCTTTAGCAAAAGTCTTTTACCTTGGGCCTACATTTTCTTCTTTAAAAATTAATTCCCTTATACCAGTTCACATCCACAGGATATTTGTTGAGGACAATGCCTTTCCTTCCCTAGTGTTTACACTGTAAACAGCTTTCATGCCTCTTTACTTCTCATTTCCAAAAGCTAGACATATTTGTCTCTTTCTGTAAATATTCCTTCTTCGAACCTATTAAATGTAACTGCTGCTCACTTCTGTATTCCCTTTCATTACATTAATTAGTTGATGTTTTTAAAATGTCCTAAGGATGAAAAGTGCCTTATTTATTGCCACTGTCTTTGGGGTGCAAGTGGTAAACAAGGTATTTCTGGGTGTGGCCAGAATGAGGAGCTAACATCTTCCTTCTCTGATGCCCAAAAGCAGGGAGAGATCAAAACTGCAGTTATTTATTGCTTTGCTAGAGGTTTTCTGCTACTCTGAAAGAACCTCCTCATAAATTTATCTTTCAGCTTTGCAGCTGTTGAAGAGGGAAAGCCAATCCATGTTCCAAGAGTTCAGCTCCACGGAAATATCCACTTCTGGAACTACGACCGCCCAGTGGAGGAGAGAAGAGGTTCACTCCTGATACTGCCATTGCACGATGTGCGCTGGAAAGTCTTCGGCATTCTGGGCCTTGACACTCTTCGGGACCAGCGTGAGAAAACCATCTTTCTGACCCACGAGATCAGTTTCTATCAGGTGGGCACCATTGGAAAGCAGATGGTTAGACCACTCTTCAAAGAAGTGTGTATGGACCACATGAATTTTACATGTTCATTCTGAGTAAACGTAAGATGTACAACAAAGCACAGAACTGTGGGCCCCTTTCTACTCTATATGGTGAAAGTGGTGTGAGCCGAACACCTTAGCAATATCTTACTGATTAGCATCTTATCTGTAACTGATTATGAGGTATCACTTTACCAATAATTTCTTTAAGCTTCTCCTGACTAGTAAACTAATTGCACTTTTGTGCAAAGCCCACAGATAGTGGCTTTTGTTGCCTGAAGCTCTGAACCTCATGTTTGCGTTTGTTTCCATAAAGTGGCATGAAACCTTGCTTTTTTACATGGTGGACTAATTATAAGCAACAGCAGTCTGGATTTCTTTGGGATGCTCTTTAGAATCAGCCTCGCTGTGGATGCATCATCCGGGCAGCAGGGAGCGCAGCGAGCCAACATTACCAGTCAATTTGGCTGTCTTCACTAAACCCAGCTTTGTCTAGTTTAGGACTTGGCTGTGACCTGGGTACTCCAGAGCTTTAGAGCATTATTTGATCAAGGGACATTTCACAGTCACTATTCAGCTTTGCAAGTTGTGATTAAAGTAACCTGTTATGACCATTTTGGTTCATTTTGCTGCATGAAAGTTTCCCCAGATTTTTCCCAAAATCATACGGAATTGTCTGGCTCATTTGGGGATTCTGCTTTCACAGGGAGTTTCTCAGGCGTTCAGCAAAGCCTACCACCATGTCTGCAGACTGGAAAATATTCTACAGATGACTGTTACTGCTCTGGACTGGTTGTATCCCAGGACACCCAGCATCCACGCCATTGTTATGTACCTGGTGGAGCCTGGCAAAGACAAGGTACACAGATTACTGCAGTGAGAAGGCCTGCAAGAGTCGGGGCTGACAAGGCTGCTTTAGCAAGGAGCTGCCATTTCTAGTTGCCTGTCATTTCCACTGGTTTTGTCATAAAAACTGAAGCCTGTCTGAGATTCTTGTGCCTGCCTGTGGAACAGAAAGGCTACAAACGTAGAGAGAGAAGGCTCCCTCTGTAAAGGAGGCCACTCTTCATTTTTTTCGTCCTCCCATGTAAAACAATTCAAGAGCACTGCTACTATAGTCCCTTCTTCATGGGAAAAGGGAATATTCTCCTGCTTCAATGCTCACAGCTGCATAGCAACCAACAGAGCAGAAACCCCACACCTATCCATCCACCCATCCATAGGTTAGTCAACACCGCAAGTCCCCACTAAAGCTTTCTTGCCTGGGACCTCCACAAATGGAAATACTCTTCTGTGGAGATTCCGTGCCTGTCAAAATTATGATATTTTATAAGAAAAAGGAATGTCCTAGCTAATGTATTCGCTCTTCATTCTGAACTAATGTCAGCAGCCAAGACTAAATACAACTCAGGAAGTGGCTGCTCCCAAAGCTAGCTTGTAAAGGCAGCCCCGCTCCCCGCCGGTCATACTGCAGTTGCTGAGCAGGCACTTGGGCCCTGGGAAGCTTGTCACTTCATAAACAAGTGAGTTAAGAAGATGAAAAGTGTATGCAATATTTAGGACCGATCCTGTGTCATCACAAAGTCTCTATGACATCTGCTGTAGCTGCTTCCTCTGATAAGCACAGTTTATGTTGGCAGCTTTCTGTTGCCATTCCAGGCTCTGCTCTGTTCCCTTGTTAGCTGCCCGATAGCCAGGTCATTTGCTCCTCTCTGTGCTTTTCACGTGTCAAGGCACATTGACACAAACGTGACATGAGAAAGGGGACTGCAAGGGGATGAGAAAAAGAAGGGAAACCTCTTCTTGGCCTGTGGGTGTTCCTCAGTGTGGAGCCTAGGGATGGATTGAATTGTCTGGCTGAGGGAGGTCCAGGGCACATTCTTCATGCGTCTTGAGCAATACATTCTGGGAATAAAACCAAGCACTGCTGGGAGATGTCTTTAACCATCCCATTGCCCTCGAATGTAGATAGGAGTTCAAGAAAGAAACAATTCCCTCCCTCTCCGTGCTTCAAAATAGCTGTTCCTTTCCTGGATGCTGCTAAACCTCCTTTTTCTCTCTGGCAGACACGTGACTACGCTCTGCGCAAGGTGACTACTACAGATAATACAGGACAAAAAGAAATTCATAGCTCTCCTGTTCTTCTCCTCAGAAAAGAAAACCTCTTAAGGTAGGCTCCAGCACCTGCAATTGAAGTAGATACCTCTGGTCCTAGACTCTAGCCTGCATTGGGCATGATCCCCATTACATATAGCCCATGGTAATGCAACCCTGCATGAGCATCTGGCTGTAGCTCTCTCACTACCAAGGCTTCTGGTGCGTGTGCATGTGATAGTGTATCATGAAGGGCTGAGGAGTATTTTTTCTTTGAGTTTAGGCCTGCAAAAACTTAACTTCCAACTTAATGGTCATCAGCTGAGCTGCCAAGCAAGCTCTACGTCTGCTGCGAAAGGTTTGCAGGATTAGAGCCTACCCTGAAACATTTTGCTCTTTAGGATAATCAGTCTTTTCTCCCGGCCAATATTAGTCTCATTTCCTTCACTATCTGTTTCCTTCCACTGCCAAGATCCTCACACACTTGTCTTTTACACGTATCATCCTTGTTGTCAAAGCTGGTTGAACAGCCATTTGCTGTTCCAGCAGATCTTTTACTTTTTATAAAACTCTATAGAACAAATGTCAGTGTGGCTATAAAAAGGAAACTGTTCTTAAAGCAAGACTACAACCTAATTCAGGTTTGTTAAATTCTTAGGATTTTCAGCAATTGCCTTGGCTAAGCAATATTCTTCCACAATATTGTATTTGTATATGGCTTGAATGATACTTAAAGCTGTGCGTATTTCAGTCCAAGGAAATGAACAGTGATTCAGCAATGTAATACCTTTGTTTTAACAACAAGAGATGAATGGCATCTTACTAAAATATGCTAAATAAATTGCCAAGAGAAACCAGAATGGTAAAGTCTAGTACATTTTCCTCCCTTAACTCCCATTGCAGAGTTTACCTATTTAAGTGCGCAGACAGTTCAGAGGTCGCTCGCACTTGTGTCTGTGGAGAATACCACATTGCAGTACCCCTCCGTGACCTATCAGGACGAGCTCTTGGGATATTTGATATCAGCACCAGACACCACCAGAAATTACCACCTCATGAACACAAAGACCTGCAGAAAATGCTGAAGATGGCCCAAGCTGCCTGCTCTGAGATACTGAAGAGGTCTTTAGAGGAAACAGAACCTACCTACGTACTGGGTACTGTGCATACAGAGCCAAGCTAGGTTTTTTTAGAGTTGAAATTAGGAGTCTCAGTTAAACCATGTCTAAAGCACCATTCCTGTAAGTATAGAAAGGCAAATACAAACTTCTGCTACACGTAAACTACTCTTGAGCAAGACCAAGTGCTTAGCAGCGTAGGGGTAAACAGAATGTTTAGATTTTGACTCCGTTTCACAGGATGTTTTATGCCCAATTCCCACTGAAATATAAGGTGTGAAGCAAGGTGCTTTGTTGTATCAGGGATCTCCCATGCCCTCCTCAGAACTGTACCAACTAAGATCAAAAGAATTTGAATGTCACAGTTCCAGAATTACCTGCATGCCTGAACCCCTCATGGTCTCAGGACCTCTGCTCGCCCCTGAGGCAAGTTTCTTCTCCTTCTCAAGCACATACCCAACTTTAGAAGCTTCACAGGGTACTTGGGCTGTATACGAATCAATGAGTCAAGGAGACAAAGAGTTAGTCATAAAGAGGGCAGAGCCTTCCAGTCAATAACCCAAGTCTTGAGTAGCAGTTGTCTCTGAGAAACTTGTTAAAAGGTTTGCTTCAATTGCAGAGGCAGAACAAATGGCAAATTTGAGGCACGCAGGGGTTCTGTTCCATCGGTTCATGCTGCAGGACCTGCGTGAGTGCATCCAGAAACTCGATGCTGAGAGCTTTGCTGAAATAAAGAGCTATGTAGAACCACCAGCTCTGGTACATAACATAGTTAAGGCTGTGCTGTTGCTTCTCCATCCAGACTGGAAGGGCTCAAAGAAGACTGAGAACTGGAGTCAGTGTATACTGGTGAGACTTCAAAATATTGAGACTTTGTTTTCTGTTCTTCCTCCCCCGAGAAGATAGAGTGGAATTTGCCAAGTGTGAATTGGCAGTGAAATACTTCATTACCTACAGATTTCCTATACGCTTGACTTAGCCATCTTTAACTCTGTAATCCTCTCTTAAGTTTTGCACCACCACCTGACTCTTTTTGTTCTCTGCATTGCAGAAACTTGATGACAATTTGATTCAGGAGATTTATCACTTTGATCCAACTGCTGCATCTGTGCAAGTTCAAGCAGAGCTGCTGCTGGACTGCATCACTGGTAAATATCATAAACTAATTGTGAGATTACTAGACATGGCTCAGCAATGAAATAGCATCAGTGGCAACCTTCAGCTGAGTGCTTTTAAGGTCCTAACTTCAGAAATTAACTTTGATTCCACAATAGATTAAACAACAGATAAGGGGTCCTAAACATCTGCAGTCTCTTTTGGTCAATAGAAGTCAACCTGTTAAATTTAGAATCAAAATTCACTCCCTTAAGGAAAGGGGAGCAGATCATCTTTGAAACCTGCCAGAACAAGTGATCTCCCTGTAAACACCCAGATAAACACATTAAGAATGACAGTTCTTTTGGCAAGTAATATGTAAAAACATATTAAGAGTGATGGTCCTTTTGGCAAGTAATACGTAAAAACATATTAAGAATGACGGCTCTTTTGGCAAGTAAATCTACCTCAGACCTCCAAGCCCTGCCCGAGGGACTGACCCAGCTCCAAACAGCAACACAATTGTGGAAGGACAGCGTGAGCCCTCCTCTTTGTAAACACCATCTGCCAGGTACTTAATATACTCACTGGCCATATACAGGAGCGGGGTTTCAGTCTGTATTTCTCTCCTTTAATAAATGTGAGCTTTTTTGGTGCCAAAGCAGTCAAGAGGCTATTATTATCTGTAATATCTCTGCATGAGGAATGACTGTTGTTCTTGTTGAGATCTCTCCCTTGATGATCTAATGCCAGACTGAGAGGCCTGTTAAAAATCAAATGTGGACAAGACTCGTTAACTGAGCCGGGGATATTTATCAACAGTACACTGCCTACTGATGAGGAGTGAACACTTAATGCAGTCATCGTTCCTTTTCATGTGTTCTCCTCGTAGATATTAAACTAATTCACTGGAGAGAATGAAGGAGGCCTAGAGCATCCAGTTCTCCAGTTAGGGACGTAGATGTAACTAAAAGAACACAGCTTTGGCAAACTGCTGGTGTCTTACAAAAGGGTGGTTTCCTAGCATGGAACTTGCTCCAAGAGAGCAGTGACAGATCAGTTACAAGAAGGTGTAACTCACAGTTATAGGAATTCTTTTCAAATGAACATCAGTGTTTACACATGGTGTATGTTGGATAATGCCCACTTGTGCTCTAATACAGAACGGAGCACAAAACAACCTCCACTCTATCGACAGAGCAACCTTTAATGGTTGTTCTATGGTTGCTTTAATGGATTCTGTGGTGACCTGTAATAGCATTTATTAAAACAGCGTTGAAGGATATTACTCTTTAATCAAATCTGAGCTTGGAAAAAAAAGCACTTTTCACTTTACGTTTTTAATTATCAAATGTTTAGCATTAAGATATAGCAGAGCATGTTGTACAACAGGGGACCTACCACAATACACAAGAAATTATAACAAAAAGGCAGCACATTCACTGTGACAATAATGCTGTGTGCTTTTCCAAGCATCACCGTTTTCCAGGGTGGAACTACTGGACTCGGGGAAAGCTCCACCGAAGGGATGATATTCTCTGTTCGGTCTTGTAACAACACTGGTCACATAGTTTTGACCTGGCTTTTGGAGTTACCTCTGTCCTTTGTTTCAGGCGTTCCGAGAGCGGCGGAGTGGCAGCACGGCTCAGCTCCAGCCCAGTGCCTGTGCACCTGGGTGCTCACCTGCCTCTCCCTGGCAGAGATTGTGAGTAAACCCGCTCCACCCTTGGCCCCGCTCGGCGCCCAGCGCTAGTGTGCCTCCAATTAAACCCCCAATCCCTCATCTAACCTTCGCGATGCTGGTATTTGGCATCTTTTATTAAATTAACTGTTGTTTATTTTTTATGCATAGCCGCCAAGTATTTGTTGTTAAGATGGCAGGAAGTCTGTTAGGGATTATTAAGAAAATAGGAATACAAACATTGAAGGAAACAATTTTGCTAGTATAGCTACTGAATTTTAAAAGCTTCATTAAAGGTTGTTTTTCTTAATTAATTTTGATGGGTTTAAGAGAGAGGCAGGGACACGTTCATGACTACCAAGCTACAATGCTCATAAATGATACAGCAAAAAATTTCAAGATTCGGTCTTCTTAAATTAGTTTTTAGGAATAATTTTAAGTAAAGGTTGTTAATCAGCATTTTGTCAAGTTGTTCTAAACGTGTTGCTGAAAGGCCCTGCATTTTTAATATAGCAAAAAAAGCTTTCTTATTGGGATAAAGCTCGAGATTACAGCCCACAGCAAGATTTCATCTTTCCAATAACGTTTCTTTCGGCAGAATCACTTTTTTAATAAAATGTTGGGAAATTAAAACTCTTTTTTCTTTCTTTCATCGCTAACAAGCGACGTCTCCCGGCAGGAGATGCCTGGCGGGGGCAGGGCGGCTTCGTAGCCCACCCGCGGGGAGAGACACGCCTCAGGGGCCTTTCCCGCCAACGGTCCCACGCGGGTCCCCGGGCCTGGCCGCCGCCGTGACGGGCTGCCGGCACCCTCGGCTGGACTGGGCTTGGCTGGGCTGAGCTCAGCTCGGCTCGGCTCCCCTCAGGCCGATGAGGGCGGGCGGGCCGCCACCCTCACTCTATCCCACACACCCTCTATCAGCACTTTCGCCACTCACCAATGGTCCGTTAAAAATACTCGTCCTCAGCCTCCGGCCCCCTCGCCCGCTCTCTGTTTTTCTCCTGGAGCGGGGCCGCGGTGCGGTGTGGCGCGGCGGGAGCTCCGGGGCGGGCGGGGAAGGGGGTGTCCCGGTCACCGAGGAATCTGCGGCCGCGGAACAGCAGGCGGCTCCGCCCGGCGACGGCAGCGGCCGGGACAAGATGGCGGCGCTGGGCAAGCAGTGAGTGAGGGCGGAGCGGGGCCGCGCCGCCGGGCTCCTGGGGCGGAGGGTCCGGCCCGGTCCCGCTCCGCGGGGCAGCGCCGGGGGGCCCTCGGGGCGGGCGCAGATGGGGCCCTGACTCGGGCCGGGGCGAGCCCTGACAGAACCCCCAAGGCCGGGCCGCAGGAGCGGGGCTCGCTCCTCCCGGCCGGCGCGTCTCCGCCGCGTAGCCTTGCTGTGTCGGCCTGAACTTAAAACTGTGTTTATTAAAAAGAAAAAAAAACCACCCAAAACAAAGCAGCGGGAAGGCCTCGGAGGCTGCTTCCGTGTTGCTGGGGGGGAGTTTTCCCCCAGAGGAAGCAGAATCCCCTCAGGGCGCCGAGGCGGCCGCGGTTGGGGTCCCGGCCCGCCGGGGCAGCGGGAGCTCCTGGGGGCGGGCTGAGAGCTCACGGGTGCAGATAGTTCGTCACAAAGATGACGCGGTACGTACGGCATCGTGGGGTTCTCTGGCTGAACCCCCACGCTGTGACGAGCTGTTTACTCGGTGGTGGAGTCGGGGAAAGGCAGGTGGGGGAGAGAGCCCTGATTTGGAGTCTGCTCGTTACCACAACCACAGGGAGTGTTTCAGAGCGCAGAGGTTGGCCGCGTCAGCGCAGGAGTTGCGGGTGCCTCGGTTATGTCTGCATTCTCTGCACGACATAAGATGACTCTAAATCTTATCTTTAGCCGTAGCTGCATCTGCGTGTTGCTGGTTTACGTTGCCGTGCAAAATAGGTGAATTTCTTATTGCCCCAGCACGTGTAGTTACAGATCAGTGTCTAGTCTAGGCTGCGACTAAACCTCTGGAGGTTGAACTGTAGTAATTTCTTACTTCTCCAAGGGAAAAAAAAGAAGTCACTTACAGAACGCTGGACAAGGAGGGTTTGTGGCCTAGTTTAGGAAGATTATTGCGTCCAGAAACTTTGCATGGAAGAAGACAGCAGTAGCTACGGGAGAAGCTGCGAGCGTGTGGCAAGGCTGGGCGCGCTGCTGCAAAAGCTGCTCAGATCTATACCCGACACATTACATTGATGCTGATCTTTTGTTTCTAGAATTGTGAATGGTAGATTTTTGTTTTGGAACATGCTATGTGTTTTGTCGTAAGTAGTGTTAAAGGTAACTTTAAATTTTTTTCCCTAGATATGGGCTCATTATGCCAAAAAAAGTGCCACAGAAAAATCTCGTTTCGAAGAAACTCTCAGTGTTTGCAGATGACTCTGATGAAGAGGTCAGTTCAACAGTTTTCTTCTGAAATTTGCCCTGTATTCTGCAAATTATTTGCTCACAACCCTTAACCCATCAGCTTATGGCACTGTTGCTAAGATATGTGTCATCATTTTGGGTTTGGGTGTGAAATACCATCTGTGTTTTTTCCTCAGTGGAAGTGATGACTTGATTGTTAGTTACTTTCTGTCAGCTCTTCGGAAGTTGATCCCATGTGACAACCTGTTCGCAAGAGTTAACAGTATCTAGCTCGTAAAGAAATTTGTTGGCTGTCGCTGGTAAATATGTCTGCAAATAGAAAGAGAGTAGTAATCAACAGTCATTTCTCAGATATTGACTTGAAAGTGTAGTTGTTGAGTGTATTTTATCCTTCAGCTCATTCCATCCAAATTTGACAGAACTGATTTATGATGTTCACACTCACTGTAAACCAAAGCAAAGCTGTACAAACCAGAAGATCTAAAGCACAGAAAAAAAAAGGAAAAAAAGTGGCAAGTAATGAGAACTTGTAACTCTGGAAGTACTCGCAATACTTGTAATATTAGATTGAACAATACACAGCTTTTCTATGATCACAGAGTTTATTGATACTCTGATGGATGACTGCATTGCGTGATGTTGATACTGTCCTATAGTCACCTTTAATTTTAAAAAATTTTTTAAGCATTCCCTCAAAATACTAGCTTTCTACCTGCCCCAGTAGAGGGTGCTGCACACTATAAAAATTACCCTTCTGGATGCACTGCTACGAGTATGGGGGGCATCCAAGAACTGGTATGGAGTGTAGGCTGGTTTGGAAACCTTAGAGAAACCCAACTCCAAAACCAGATTTTTTGAAGGATTTTAAGCCAGTAGCTTCAGAGTTTACAGGTAAAGAATAGAAACTCAGAATTGTGGAGGTGAACTCTCTGCGTGGATGGAGCTTTCGGGACATAATGTTACAATTTACTGGGTTTTATTGATCTGGAATTACTTGTGATAATTTAATCATAATGTCTTCCTGTGTGTATTGAACTTTTTTCCACAAACCCCAGAAAATAAACTTTATATATAGCCATAGGTATAGAATTTTAACTTTTAAGAAGTTGAAATTTAGAAACAGTTGAAATTTACAAACAGAACTTGTTACTAAAATGTTCTTGCTGCTCTAGAGCTTCACTCAATGCTCGCTCTTTTGTGTGGATGAAAACAGCAGTGCTAATAAAGTGTCGAATGGGGTTTGTAGTTTGAGTCCTATTATCAAACATTCTTTTTTAAAATGTTCTTTTAATGAACTAGCAGTTGTTGGGCTTATGTCAGAAAGCCTGAATCTAGCAATTCCCAACCTCTGTGTGCCTGGCTCTACTCCAGAATCTAGAATGCTGCTGTTGGAGGCTCTGAGCTCCCTTTATACAGGGCTTGAGAGGGCTGAGGGCTTTCCTAGTAACATCCACTCAGTCCCCCAATGTGCAGCTGCCTCAGTGCAGTTTATAGGACTTAGAGGAAACAGAGAGGACAGGAACATGTCTTAAATCCCATCTCTTTCCTCACTTAGCTGTTGTCCTTGGTGCTCTGAGGTGTGTCCAGCCACTTGAGCTCTTAGGTGGCACCGTGGCCCTAAAGAGAGGCTTTCCTTTAAATACACCCAAGGGAGATGACAGCGGGTCGGCTGTCTGCAATGGCAGGAGCACTTTCCCTGTCAGTTTGGGATTTGGTCTTTCTTGACATTAAGGGACTGACCCCACATTTTCCAGATCCAGGAACGCCCTTGAATTAATCTATTACCATTAAAAGGTTACACAGTAGGACTGGGAACCTTCCTGAGTATGGAGCTATCTTGTGGGGTTTTCACTTCTTATTTCCTTCTAATATCTAAACATTAAAGCAAAATAATGCTAATAATTCTAAAAATGTATGATGTGGTCTACTAACTTATAGCTTAACAGATCAAGTATCCCCCCTTTCAGAAAGGCTGACAGATTTGCTGCTAGAGTCTGCTCTAAAGACTCTTCAAAGTTGTCATGCTCATCAGTATGGTACATAGCCAGCAAAAAGTAATAATCTCATAACTGCCTTTATCAAAGAGGATCATTTTTAAAAAAAGCAAAACTACTTTATTAGTTCAATAATAATTTTAGAGCTTTTCAAGATAAGGAGCAGCATTTGGGAGGGGTTTCATTTCCTGTCTGCTACCGTATCAGTCAGAACTATATCTCAAATGTCTGGAGATTATGTATTTTTAACTGAACTCTAATAAAGTTTGTGCTGGGAAATCTGCACACCTGACTTGGTCTGTGATTATATATTAGATACCAAACTTCTGCTCCCTTTTTTTTAAAATGTTACTCTGCATATTTCATTAAGATTTTCCCTGTACCTTACTGAAGGAGTTTTAAAGGTTTTTTTTGCCATGGCTAAGTTCATTAATGGATGGTAGTTGCTGATGAAGATTTGGGTTGGTTCATAAGAAGTAGAACATCTGGGATGGAAATTTTCTTGAAATGCAATGTTTACTGGGAAAAAGTAAACCAGGCAGTTACAGTTACTTCTAGCCAATATAGTTCTGAATTATTTGCCTTCATAATGAGGAGTCGCTGCTGTCTTTAAAAACTGGGGGGAAGGTTGTTACCCCTAGGAGAGCCCGTTGTACAGAGTAGATGTTACAGCAGGAAACAAGGGTATGTTAGAAGTAATTGTCCATTCTGGCTTACAGTTATTTATGATATATCCATTTTCTCCAAAATATTATTCCTTTATTCATGCCTTTCATTTTCGGATGTGGCTTGTCAGTATTCCCAGTGCACTGTCCCATGTTCTGTTTTCTCTTTGGAATTTGGTTGAAAATATCTCTGTGGTACAGCAGATAAAATTTCTGTTTCTTGATTGTATCAGAATTACCCAACGTACTTTCCTGCACCTTACCAGCCTTTCAAAACTGATTGTTGCTACAGGATGTAAAGTTTAACTGGGAAGAAACCTGTACGTAGACCACAGCGGGTGCTAAAGTCAGGAGAGAGATCGTGGAGTCAGTGTGGTTAGTTCTGTGAAAATATCAGCTTGATTTGGTGGGGTTTTTAGTGACCATCTAGAAGATAAATGGAGTGTGTAAGCAGGCTCAAAGGGAGAAGCTGAAAACAAGCAGAAAAGTATGTGCTGTTGTAGACTCCATTTTTTTGGTTTTGCTTACAGATCTTTCCATTCACTTTGCAACTTTGCAGAGGGTACTGTACGACTGAAAATTGGCAAAGTAATGAGTACGGATGATGACCAGAGCTTATGCAACAGTTTTCATGCGAAATAAGACTTAAGTAGACAACGGGTGGGGTCTAAGGAAAGAGATTGCTGAGCAGGAAGTGGAGAGGAATAACTTGAGAGAGGAAGGATGTGAAATCAAGAGCGATTCAGGGAAAGTAAAGTGATTTTGCCATTTCTCATAATAAGAGCAGTAGAGTATATTAAGGAATTACCAAGTAACTGGTTTAATCTAAACAAAAGGAAATTGTTTTTTTTTTCTCCACACAAAGTATAATTAGGTTGTGGAACTTATTGCCACAGGATATTGTGGCATGGCCAAAAATAAAATGGATTCAGAAATGGATTAGTCAAATTAAGGGCTGTTCTTGGTGTCAAACAATGGTCCAGGTGCATCCTCCAGTTCAGGAAGTCCCTATCCTCGTTTCTGGAACCTAGGAGGGAACGCCAAGGAAAGCTAATTCTGTATGTGACTTGTTTTTCATGTCCTTTCTCTTAATCCTCTGCTAGTAGCCATGACTCGTATAGCGTGTGAATTGAGGGGAATCTGTTGCCTGACTTGACTTTTTGTTTTGTTTTGTTTTCCTGTGAAGGCTTGAGTCTCCTGTACATTTAGTGACCATCCATGTGCACGCTGTAGTTAGATAATATAGGTCTGAGGGCAAGCCTTAACGATTCACTGCTAAATACATATACATGAGAGTGTAAATAGCTCATTTTAAGATGCTTTGGTACCAAAGTGCCAGGAATCCAGAGATCTCACAGTCTGAGATTCCTTATCTGATGTGAGAAAAATGAAGGGAGCAGAGTTAGATCTCAGCCTTTCAGGGCCACAAACCTGGGGAGATCCATGGAAGCATATGCGGTTATCTACACTGGAGCTCCCTGATCTCCCTGTACAGCCAACAGAGATGCAGGTACTTTTGAGGCACAACTTCTCTCATTCTGAAGTAGACACCTAAAATCGGTGGGATGAATTTTGCTCTGAAAGTGTCTATTTCTCAGCTCTTGGACTGGCTAGTTCAGTATAAATGTAAAATTAGCATTTTGTGAACTGGCTGACTACCTGTGCTTCTTTCACTTGCTCATCAAATAGAGCTCCAAATTACCCTGTTGTTGCCGTTAGGTCAAATATTTTTCTGTGCATCCAGTTAAAACTAGATGGTTGTGGTGAGAGATTAAAATCAAACTACATATAATCTGCCCAACATCACTGAAGCATTTCATTTCCCTTTAAAAATGTATTTCACTTTAAACAAAGGTGATTTATTTTAATGTGTCTACTATAAAGCAGCATGCAGAGAATTAAAAAGGGCCATGTTAAAGGGCAAAGCCCCCTCCTGGGTCTTTCATAACAGGTTATATTAGAGCAGAAGCATCTTTTGGTTTTAAAAAAGGAATGGTGTGATGGTTTACACGGTCTGTCAGTAAGTACCACACCTGGGGTTTTGGTAGCAACCACAGTACCTTAGGAGGTGGGCTGTGCAGCTAAGACAGGGTACTCCGTTAATAACAGTTATTACGTCAGAATTTGTTGGTCTCATACTTGTGGCAGTCAGTGGGGAAAAAGAGGTCGGGCGTCTCATGTATGCTTTGAGAGCGCCTCAGAGCGTAACTTCCTAGAAACCAGCGTCAGCACTGAAAATGATACTAGTCACAGACTAAGACTTGTTTTCTGAGACTGAGCTTAAATGGTGCTGCACCCTTTGCTCTGGAACTTGTGCTGTTTACAGCAGCAGTTTAGGAGTAATTACTTCTAAAAACTCGATGTCAAAACAAGGTTTTTCTCAAGAACAAATGAGATAAGTGAGAAGGATAAGTAGAGCCCAAGAATTATTCAAACTAGGCATATTCAGGTCGATCATTTGCTATCCTCATTTTGGCTTTCAGAAAAGAGCTTTATACAATTCATTGTCTTGACATTTGCCCATAGTAAGTTTCTGAATGTACAGGCCACTTTAAAGTGAATTCAACAAGACTGGATGTCTCTAAATGCAGAACAAAGACCCTGTTAATGCCCCGATGAGGAGAAAGACAAGATGATCTCAACCCTCCCCAGTTCTGTTTGGCTGGCCTGGAAGCTGAGGGCTGGCTGCCTAGTCTAGGTGAGGCATGAGGAAGCAGGAGATGCAGAGGGAAACCAAAGAACTGCAGCTGGGACTGAGATGTGGGAGGGCAGAGAGGACAAATCTGTAAGAAAACGAAATTTTAGTTGTCTCACTTGTGAAATTGCCTTTTTAGGTATTTGCGTTTGAACTTTGGATCGAGCTTTTTGTGTAAGCTGTAAATGGTCTGCACGCTCTGTCGTGAGTTGAACATAGCTGAGACAAACCAAAAAACATTGGCCAGTAATTTGAATGCATTGTCATCCTTGGTTGTGTAGGAGGGATGTGAAGATGATGTTTTAAGAAGTAACTTAAAGGGGTGCTTGCCTGCAGGATGAAAATAAGGAGGTAGCTCAGGTACTTATGAACCTGAAAGAAGCTTATAGATACCTGAAGGAGATAAGACATGGGAGAGAACAATGAGAAGTGTTAGTAGAATGGGGTAATTACTCTTTTTTTTTTTCTTTTTTTTTAACCTTTTCAGTTGCATGCAAGTTCTCTTCCATGGTCTCGTAGGAGTGGTAGACTCGAGAGTCTTACTTCTAGGAGTTTCCTGATTTGCACGGCTTCTGTGTCTCACAGGGTAGGGTTAAAAATGTTCTCCTTCCAGAAAAGATTAAACTATAAGCTTTGTGCTTCAGAAGAATAGCTTGACTGCAGGGAAGGAGAAGGTGTGAGACAGATTGCTGAGCTTGTAGGGCCTTTAATAAATGGACAGTTGATAAGTAAAAACAATACAAAAGAACGGGAAGTTCTCATCTATCAGAGCTCATACCACAACAGGAAATTGTCAACCATAAACCATTAGGGAAGCTGTTTGGTTTTCGTAAACTTACTGCCACTCTAGACAAACAAATCACAGGTGGGCTTCTGTACAGTTATATGTACAATATGAGGATCATATATTGCATTTGTGTTTATGTAATCTTTGTAGATCAACACGTTTATTTCATGTAGGCAGACAAGAAAGCATCCTCAGCAGCGTTTATGTATTTTGGTGGAATGAAATATATAACTGTATATTTACTGCAGTAAATATAACTGCAGAATCTCTTTTGTCTTCTCCTGAGCCCTCATTTTCTGGCATAATGCAGGGGAGATTCCTTACTCTTTAGGTACCTTTCTGTAAAGCTGGTGTAAGAGTGTCTGGTAGAGGAATCCTCAGTGATGGCCCTTAGTATGTCAAGCAGAGGACATCCTCTTCCCCAAGAGCCAGGAGGAAGTCTAGGTCTTCTGTGTAATGCTGGTGTATGTTCCACTGCCAATTCAAAATAGTTGTTTATTTTAAGAAATTTATACTGGCTTATTGATAGTGGTTTTTTAGGACAAAGCATGTGACATAAAAATAAAGTACAGCATTTTAAATATTTCTCAACATCAGCTTATCACTCCTGAAAGCCAGAGGTAAATACTACATGAATGAAGCCAGGATTCTTGTAGGTTATTTTAGACTAAATAATCTGCTGTCTGCTTCCCCCAGTCAACCAGCTACACAAATAAACAGGAGGCTATATCCAGTTCTAGTCCAAATAATCAGCGAGCTGCAGTAAGTATACAGGGTGTAGTCCCTGATACCACGCCGGACTCTGCGAGTGTGCTGCTGACATCTGCCAAGCTCAGCTTCCTAAAGCCTGGAGCGCGCGCTGCGTCCTTACCCGGTTACCTGCAGCTGGGTTAGGCAGAGGGCTGCTTTCTGGTGACGAGCGTAACTGGATCAGCGCAGGGCTTTTCTTCCATGAAAGTACACATCACGCTTTCCCTTTATTACTGTTGTTTAACCACGAGGTTTAACATTTTGAAAGCAGAGGTGGATTTTATCTGAGTCTGCAGGTAGCAATTAAAGGACCAGAAAAAGCTGGAATATGTGCCCTTTCAGGTTCCCATTTTTACTTGTCTGTAAGTGGCTCACTTGGAGCGGGCTAGGAAGGAATATTTTAAATACTGTGTCTCTTTTTTTTTTTTTTTAATTGTAGTATTACTCATAAAAGTAAGCCCTAGCCTGTTTATGGGATGTGAGCAAAGTTCTGAGTATCTAGAACTCAATGGATGCTATTACCTGGTACCATATGTACTTCTCCAAATATTAAGCATTGTCGTAGCACCTTCTCTTACTGAGTTTAGAATTACTTGATACTCCTCTGAGATACTACCTTTTTGGCTCTTAAACAAAAAAAAAGAACTACACAGAAGCTTGCAACTCTTTTTATTATTTATGGTTTGCATAGCAGAAGAAAATCCCATAGAGATGATGGCTGTGTGAACCTGTTAGTTAATCCCATACAACTTGTGAACGCACTAACAATCTTAACCGGCCTCGGCGGGTGGCAGAGGCCCCAAAGGCGCTGTGTTCCTGCGGTCTTCCTGAAAACCGGCAGCTGGGCAAAGGGACAGACATAGATGAGAATCTGTGATTTTAATCTTTCTCAGCGTTGAGGAGGAACCGCTGACCAACCGCTCAGCACTGGGCTAGCTCTTGGTCGCACGGTGTTGCCCACCTGCCAAATCAAGCTGGCAGGGTGTCTGAGGAGGTGATGGGGAAAGAAAGAGGCAGAGGGCACCAAGTGACATATTACGGAACTCCGTTAATTCTGCTGCTCATGGCACGGCTTGTTCCCCGTTTCTGAAATTATCTGTTGAAAAATACTCAGACTGTTTACAGTCTGTCATGTAGAAAATTGTGGAAAAGCACTTGATTTTCTTCCCTGTTGACACATCTGTTAAAATGTTAATAGCATAAGAAAGGGGGGTCATGAAACATTATTGTATTTTAAACATCAAATGAAATAAAAAACCTTCTTGTTCAGGGGATCTGTTTGCATTTACACGGTACTAATTCTGTTTGATTTCAGAAGATCCTAGTCCCTGCTGCCAGGCTTCCTGCTGCTCCTTTCCATTTTTTAATTTTATTAAGAGCTGATTACACAATCTGTCTTTTTAAAATGTGATATAGAGCACATATTAGTCAAAGTTGCAAAACTTGGGAAGCTGCCAAAATGCAAAAGAATTTTTCTTTCCTATTTCTGCTTTTTAAGATAAAGAGATACTTAATTACATAAACAAGGGTACAAGTCCTGTCATGGATAGTGCATCTCTTTAATAAGCAGTATTATCTGTTGTTTGAGGAAAGATAGACATGCAGTTTAGTTCAAAGCTAATTAAAAGATAAAACTAAATAAAATGTGAAGTTTTTTTAAAATCAGTATGATTAAAAGCATGTTTTCAGTAGTGGATATGGTTTTTCTTAGGGAAGGGCAGAATTGCTATTTCCTAGCATGTTAATCTTGAGAAATTAACCATTAACATGTTTACATGTTTGAAGTACAGCAGCATTCTTATTTGTTCACATCAGACTTGAAGTAAGCGCCAAATCCTTTTGGATATTTGTTTTTTACTATGAATGCAGTTTTTTCATGTGATTGTCAGTGACAACATCTGCTCATGACTGCTGCGCCTCTGATGACATTTACGTGCTGGCAGAAGAGTTTGGGTATTCTGAATAGCACCCATCTATTTCACAGAAAGATAATATAAAAAATCATTGAGAATATTTATCCTTCTTTATTCACAGTCATATAATTCCCAAGAGCATTAAAATGTTTTTGATACATAAATTGATGTGAGGGTATAACTCAAATTTCTCTTGATTTTGGGGGGGTTTGTTTTCTTTGTTTTCCCTTTTTTTCTGTTTTATGGCAAAAAAGTGAAATAATTGTAGTGTTTGCGAGTGAGTAGATGTATTACAAGCATCCTCTTCTTAGGAATTTGTTCAGTACTGGCTTTAGCTGTCCTTTGCTAGATGCTTTGCCTGCTGATGCGCTAGCTGCTTGTGCCAACAGACTGACCCTTGCCGTAGTGGAGGGGTATCAGCCAGTTTTTGGCAGTGGCTGGAGGAAAGCATTGCAACTCCACAGTTTTCACAGACCTCCTCTGTCTCTGAGCATTTCTTTGCCGGAGGTTGCTTGTTATGTGAAACAGGATGAATTTTTATGCAGCTTTTGAGGTACATGTCATTGAAGTAGTGTTCTTAATCTCATCACCATTTTCTTTAAAAAAATCCCTATATACATACATATGTTGAGGTACTGCAATACCTTGCTCATGGAAAAGGCTGATGGATGGTATGTGTGTGCATGAACGTCTCATTTCCCTTCCTTACAGAAAAATACGATTGAAGTGAGAGGCTGACTTATGTAATGGGGCTGTTATATAGTTATTTGTTAGAACGGTAGAAAAATAATATGAAGTGTGTCAATGTACTGAATTTTATTTCTGCAATGTTTCCTTCTATAGCCAACTGTTGGTGAAAGTCTTCAGAAAGAAGCATTGAAAAAACAAGCAATGAAACAGGTAAGATGCAGTGGGAACTCTTCATGCCCATGGCAAATTACAAAATTACTGAATCCATTCTCTTTTATTGAATAATTGCAGAAACATAATTGTGCAGGTTCAGAGTCAGAGTTACCCTTTAAAAAAATTCCACATAATTTTATGATTTTGTGCATTGCCTTGTGCAGCACAAGACTTTCTTTAAAATTTGGCTTGACGTTCTCAGAGCCTTCCCGCTAGCAAAGATTTCGTTTCGCTTTTCTGGGCAAGATTTTTCTTTTTGAAATTCTTCTGGCTGTGGTCAGAGCAGCTGAAAAGCTGCCCAATGAAAGCTGCACGAGTGAGGTTTAACAGAGTTGGCCATAATTTAAAACACAATAAAATTTCTGTTTAATCAGTGGAAGCACTTAAGCACACAAGATGTTGAAGTTTGTTTTGTGGCATTGAACACATTGATGTTTTTAGAATTTCTCAAACAGTTTGTTGCATGTGTAGAATGTAACACCACAGAGGACTGGGGTTTTAAATATTTAAATATATACCAACAGTGAGCCTTTTGCTCTAATCGAGGAACAAATTGTATAGAGGAAACATGAATTTTACATTTAAAAAAACTCCAGACCAATAAAAGATGTCGCTAGAAGAAGAAGGTGTTTATGCACCACGCATGTAACACATCGCTGTTCTTTGCTGGCATGGTTGCGGCTCAGCATTCCTCTCCTGCTGTCAGGAGGTCTGACCCCCAGTAGTTGTTTTTTTCCAATCGGGCTTTTAAAAACTGATCGTTTTCACAGTTCTTTCTTCCAAGTTGACTGTGCAAACAGAAGACAGAACTGTGAAATATGGAGTCATATCCTGAATTATACTGGTACATATTTATTATTTGGAGCTTTGGGGAGGGGAGATAAACTATAGATGAAAATAGACCGTAAAATGTATTGAAATGTTGTTTATTTTTTATATAAAAAACGAAATTGCGTTATTGGATGGAACAGTTTGCTCATTAAGAAGTTTCCTGAATTGTTTTGACTGTTGTGCTTTGCCTCCTGTATTTCCTGCAGCTGCCAACACTGGTGATTATTCGGTTGTTTGTTTTCTCAATCCTGTAAACAGTTTAAGAGTTTTGTAGATCAGACTGTTTCTAATTTGCACTCCATGTTTTAATGGATAGGATTATACTATAGATCTGTTTAAATTCCAACATAGGAATAAAATGTTTGAAAAGAGTAAAAATATCATGCTTAATTTTTTGGTATCTTTTCTTCTCCTCCCCTCTTTTTTTCTTCTAGACCAAACTGGAGATTCAGAAGGCTTTGGAGGAAGATGCTACAGTGTACGAATATGACAGTATTTACGATGAAATGCAGCAGCAGAAGAAAGAAAGTAATGCCAGAGTGTTATCTGGAACAGATGACAAAAAGGTCGATACCCGAAAATGTATGCTGTCTGTCTTATCTCTGTATGCTTGGAATAACTGATTGATTAACTTTTAAGCTTTGCCGAGTGTATTTTCTCAAGGGGAATGCAAGTGTTTTGCTCAAACCCTGTTCTATAAGGCAGTAATTCGCAAGAATTTTGGCAAAACGGTTAGTTCATCAGATACCTCAGAGTCCTGATCCAGGGGTATTCTGGAGGGTGGCAGACCACAAGTTTCCTGCCCAATTTATGATGTACATGTAGCATATCTTTCTGTGTATTTCTGAAGAGAATGTTGCAATGGGATAACAGGATTCGAGGCGGTGGGCCCTGCAACGATCCTACTTCTGGTAATAAAGACTCTTCAGTTATTAAGCCAATGAGCATAAATCGACCCTCCTCTGACAGTCCTCCAGTACTGGCAGAAGTCTAAAGTAATTAACTTCCGTGGGTGAAATGTGAGCCAATTTCCACAGCCCAATGCCTTGTTTCAAAGCATTGCTGAGTTATCCTGAGAAGTGATACTTTCATTGTTCTTTCATTTGAAAGCTCTTGTCAGGTCATGTGGGTATAAAAGGAAGCTTCCCGCTCCTCTACAGCAATAGAAAGGCAAGACTAATACAAGACAGAGGGGCGAGAAATTAAAAAACATTTCATTTCACTCAGAGCAAAAATAATCCTAGTCAGAGATGGGCTGAATGTTTTGATTGAGTACAGCAACGCCTTTTGTTAGGGAAGCATGCCGTGTTGGTGATCTAAAAGGGAACGACAGTTTATTTCAGAGAGCTGCCAAACAGTGTAAGAATATGTTAGATTAGCTTCTGTTGACTTTCTTCCATTACAGAAGTTCCTCAACATCTGCAGCAATCCCAGTTTGTGTTTTCTGAGCCACCTTAATTATCTCTCAGCATTATACCCTTTTTATCTCCTATTTTAGCCCAGATACATCCAAAATATCCTCAAAGCAGCTGAGATTCGAAAGAAGGAGCAAGAAAAAAGAATGGAAAGAAAAATTCAGAAAGAGCGTGAAATGGAAGGAGGAGAGTTTGCTCACAAAGAGGCTTTTGTGACTTCAGCCTATAAGAAGAAGCTGCAAGAAAGGGCTGAGGAGGAGGAAAGAGAAAGAAGAGAGGCAGCTCTCGAGGGTAAGGTTCACACTCACATAAGGCCCTTAAAAAGGCATATGGCCTCGTACAGGATTTGCTGTCATCTGACCTCTGTGAGGCTTGAGATGATTAAAATAAAAAAGAACCAGATAGCAGGTACTGAACCAGATCCCACTTTGTTATTTTCTGTTGTACATGTTACTGAAGGAACAGAGGAATCTCCTCTCTTTGTGTCACTACTATCTGGGTTGCTACTTCTAATTTCTGAGGAAGGGTCAGCTGTTGAAGAAAGACTCATAAGCCTGGGGTACAATGGTGCTTGCACTCCTTACTTCAGACATTCCGTACAGTGTCCCAGAAATAGGGGTAAGGAAGAGGATATGGGATCGTAAGATAAACCATGTTGGAGTGACCTCTGACGGTCACCTGTCCCAGCCTTTCGCTTGAAGTGTGGTCTGCTGTGAGGTCGAATCAGATTGTTCTGAGCTTTTTCCACTCTGGTCTTGAAAACCTCCTGGCTGGAGATTGATGTCTTGGTGGTGTCTACCAATCGTGAGTTGTGTGCGGTGAGTATTTGCGGCATGGTAAATCCAACCTTACTCTCTTTCTCTTAGCGTACCTGGATGTGACCAAACAGAAGGATCTCAGCGGATTTTACAGACATCTTCTAAACCAGAGGGTAGGGGAAGAAGAGATGCCTAAATGCAGCTTCCGTGAAGCCAGGTAGGATGCAATTCCAGAAGGCTTTCGGGTACGACCCAGCTTCTGGCTGTTTGTGATTCTGGACTCACTGGGGCACTGCAAGAATTAGAGAGTCCTAAAATGCTGGTAGGGTAAGCTGGTTACTTTATACAGCTGGCTAACTGAATTGTGTGAAAATGTCTAATGATCATCAGTGGTATAGACCATAAGGCAGAAACGAGGAGAGGGATGCCATTTAAAAAGTATTAAGAGGACAGTCGTACTTGTAATACTGCTTGGTATTCTAATCTATATTTACTTTGGTTTGCGTAATATTTGGCAATCTGCATTAAGTTGCATATTTTGAACCATGAGGGAGACAAAAAGTAAAATAATGAGCATAGAGGTAAGTCAAAGGAAACGATGATGTGATATGAATTCCCTGAAAAGAATGCGAGTCTCTAACTTCGTCCTTACTCCACATTTACAGGTTCATAAAGAATAAATTAATTGAGTGTTGAGGCTGTGGTAAATGGAAATTAATCAAATATACAGGAATTCCAGTGGGATTATTTTAAAATCTTAATACGTGCACATTCCAAAGCAAAGTAATGAGATGAGGCTGAATTATTCATGTAGTTGAGACGGTGAAATTCTGCCCTGTGGATAAATATGGTGAAGGGGATGCGTTTCTTACATGCAACAACGGATCGTTTGAAACAATTAATTCAGGTTAAACCTCACTTGAGATAGGCCGTAAACCCAGATGTCACTAGTTAAATGCCTGCCATCCCAAAGAAAACGCAGCTTTCATCAAGAGATCTTCTAGATCTGAGGTTGGATTATTAGAAAGTAAATCCGTAGCTTAAATGAAGAATGTGATCACAGTGAAGTTACTCGGCTATCTGTAATACCACAATTCTCGATTGTGTCTTTAGTATAAGGGTATGCCACCTTATTGGAAATAAATAGGGAAAAGTAGTATAAAAGAAATAGGAAGTAAGAATTACTGCAGAACAGCTTCCTGAATTTAAGCAGAAAATGGGAAATTTATTGATGAAATCTAAGGTACTCAGTTGCATCTCTGTAAAAACAGTAGCAGTAGCAGTCAGCCCACTTGTTGTCTGTTTGCTTTAATAGTTCTTTCAGAGTGTCTTCAGGAAAATGTAGTTTTGCACTATGTAGAGATCATTTGAAATGATGGTTTCTTAATGTTGCAAATTAAGGAAATGTTCCTTTTGTGAACTATATATAAAATTAATGCAGGTCCAGACAAGTAGTACTGTAGATGGTGATCCCAGCGAGGCTTTCAAATAAGCTTAGGTGTATTTCTTAATTTTATTCTTTCTCCTGGTGGTACAAGAGCATGCAGAGAGAAAACAGCTCAATTTTTAGATCTCAGAATTTGCATCACTTGTCCCTGAAGTGATCCACTTTGACTCGCCATTTTAATTGACTAGATTGCTAAACAAATTATCAAACTTTTCAGCATAATTTTTAGTCATTGTTCGTAGACTGACCATGCTTTCAAGCATTCAATCTCACTAGATGGTGTGCTGATTCATGAGGATTTACCACAGGCTGTTACTGTAGCTGTATGCTTAGAAAGAAGAGACATGTGGCTCGTGTGAGTAAATGTGGATTTCCTTATCAGCCCGAAAAGAATGACAAAACATAACCCTTCTGTCTACTGCCCAAATTGGTCCTCCGTGGGTCGACCTTTTGTATTTAAGAAGCTGTTAAAAGGTGCTAATTTCAATCTAGCCACAAGAGTGTGATCTTCAGAAATACTGGATTAAAAAGAATCTACTCCTGCTACTAATGGAAGCTATGTTCCTACCTCTGTCGACAAGACATACAACCTGCTGCTTCTCTGGATGATTATTTGACATGAATAGAGGAATAAACACATAGGGAAAAGCATGTAGCTTGCCAAAAGCTTACGCAAGAATACAAATCTATGTCTTTCTCCTTAGATGGAGGCTACAGATACTTAACCATAGTCGTTCTTTTAGGTAAATTCACCAGCTCACATTTAGCAATGAACCAGATACTTAATAGAAATCCTCTGCGCTGTATTCCTGAGCCAAAGATAGCTTTGCTTTCTTATGCTTTTCAGCAGCATCTTTTGCTTAAGTCCTGACCAGAAGTCAGTTTGTAGAAAAGTCTGAGATTTCAGGCTGTGTAATCTTTTTTTTTCTTTTTTAACATCAAAAATGTAGGATAAAGGAAGAAAAATCTGACACTTGTTACGATGAGTCCACTCAAAGGAACAAATGCCCCTATGAAAAGCAAAGACTGAAGCCCTCTGCTAAGAAGGAGAATAATCCGGACGCCGATACCGACTTAGGAACTGATAGTAGTGATGATGATAAGAGACACAGAAATAGTAAAGTAAATTTGAAAAAGAAGAGGAGAGAGAGCTCTGTGAGCAGTGAAGAGGAGGCTAAACATCACAAGAGCCAGAGGCATTCCAGGTCACCGAGCTCCTCTGGTGCGGAGGAAGAGCTGCGCACAAAAGCCCATCTTACAAAGAGGGGAGAGAGCAGACCAAGCAGGAGGGGGAATGATGAGCAATACAGGGAAAAAGACTATGAGAGAAGTAGGACCCACGAAAAGGATCACCAAAGGGAAAAGGAAGAGCGACACAGATACGGGGATCACACCAATAAAGATAACTACAGAAGGAGGGAAGAGCAAGATGATAAACAAAGGGGGAAGGAAAGAAAGGAGAGGGAGGGACATGGCAGAGAATGGAGGAAGGCAAAGGAGAGGGAGGAGAGGGGCTCAGAAAAGGAACGAGAGAAAGAGAGAATAAGAAACGGTAAAGACAGATATAATGACAGAGAGAAGGAGAGAGGAGAGAAATGCAGAGAAAAGGAAGACCATGTGAAGGAGAGTAGAGAAAAACATGGTCGTGATGAAAAGAAGTACAGAGAGAGGAGGGAAACCACTCCTGCATCTTTAGAAAAAGATGGAGAGACTGATCTGGAAAAAGAGGGAAAGGGAAAAGAGAGAGAGGTGGATGAGAAGGGAGGATGCAGCTCTGGGATTTTGTCTGAGCAGAAGCGTAAAGCTGGAGAAGGGGAGAAGGAGGAGAAGGAACAAGCACAGAAACCATCTGAGAGCATGAGCAAATTTGCCAAACGAAGCAATGAAGAGACAGTCATGTCAGCAAGGGACCGCTATTTGGCGAGGCAAATGGCACGCGTCAGTACTAAATCTTACATCGAGAAGGAAGAAGATTAACGGCCCTGTGGTGGACAGAAACACTCGCTCTGTCAGCCAAGAGGAAAAGCCACTGCTGCATGGACTCTTGTACAGAAGTTCAAGTGTATCGTAGCTATTTATTCCTGTCTTTCATTTAAGAAATTGTGTGTGGCGTAATAGAGGAACAACTTTTGAAATGGATTAACATATCACTTGATACACACCCTTAGTCTCTTTATACAGTTGAAATATTAAATTTGGCTGACTCTCTCCACCCTGGCCTTGAGTACCTTATCATGGTACTTGAAGGTTCTGGGACAGACCTAGGAGTGTTAAACAACGTAAGGTGAGAATATTGTCCCCTTGGCAGCCGCTACTCCTTTCACCAGCTGAAACTGTGAGCTCTGCTGAAACAACGGCATTCAGGCCTTCGCAGGAGTCCTTGTTGCCCACTGATTCTCTCAAAAATGAGAAGCAGACCTGTAAAAATGGGGGGGGGGGAGCAAGAAAAGCAGCCTGAATAATAATCTAGGAGATTTCTGTACGTAGTACAGCATTTTGTAGGCTGAATGCATATTGACATACAAATTTTGTATTTATGTGTGGGCTTTGGTTTTGGGACCTGATGTACAGAAACACTTAAATAAAATGTAAGATAAATACTGGGTCTAATGCCTAGGTCTTTTTTAATGCTGTGTTACTTTATTTCCTCTTTTTTGTGTGAAATATGGTACACGAGACTGTTTTCATGCATTACAGCCATATCTGCTCATTCTGCTGGAGGTAACCTTTCAGATTTGTCAACCTGTCTGTTCAAAGGTTCATAATCAAAAGTAAATTCCTCTCCAAACTATAACTCGGTAAGTAGGGTATCTGACGGTGGTCATAGTTTTTAAAATACATTTTCAACGCTTTTCACAATGGTTTCTTTCGCTTTGTTTATGAGTAAATTTATTGCTTTTATGCTATGGTAAGGTGAACCAATGTAAAAAAAGGGTTTGAGATTTGTGTTTCACTAATATTTTGTTCAGCAGACATAGCAATGAGGCAAAGGGTGAGTAAAACTAAAAGCCAAGCCCACCAGTTTACTAAGACTTGGAATGAGTTTTATATGTATAAGTTAATTGAGTAGCTGGCACTTACTCCAAGTGGGGGTGAGTTTGGTTTTGCTGTTCTGTCTAAACAAATGCAACGTGCATTGGTTCTTCTGCTGGAATAGAACAAAACGAATGTCTTGCAGTGGGCCGAGGTTCAAACACTGAAGGAAATTCTCTGCTTTTTGTTAGAGAGGCCTTGTTGGTGGAGTAAACTGGACTAGGTATTCTGCTTTTTCATGGAACTAAGCTTTATCTTTGCGATTCCCGTAAGAGAGAAGCACAAGAGACGTCTACAGATGGATTATGAATATTAAATTTATTACCATAACAGTTTACAGTACAAGGCACATACTGATGACTTACAATCAGCTTGCAACACTTGTAACTAAACGGCCGCATAAATTAATACAGGTGCATCATGTACAAGTTGGGGGGAATACTTAGTTCTGTACAGCTAAAACTCCAGTTTAATTCTCTTTGCTTAAAAGGCAAACATATTCCCAATTTACCAGTTTCATAAATTGCTTTTCACTGTTCAGAATAGAGGGTAGGAAATACTTGTGTGATAGATAAGCGGAAGATGAGCTGAAGAGGAGGAATTTGTTTGTTTGCCTCACAACACACTTAATTGCAGTGCAGCCCATTTGGTACCAGTAGAACTAGGTTTTTGTACAAAAACAGTGTTTAATATGTGGCTGCTTCTTGACCTACCTGATAAATATTGGTTACTCTAAATGTTTTCAGGTGAATATGTAAAAGGAATAAAAAAGAATCAACAACAAAAATAAATGAAACCAATTCCTCAATATTTCAGCCACTCAGCTAAACAGACACTAATAAATGAACTTCTCATAAGAAGATTTAGAAAACTTCAAACCAGTGTGCCATATAAAAAAGAGAAGGGGGACTAAATTGCCTTGCAAGTTCAGCTTTTATAGAGTGAAAACATAGATGTGTTTTGTCTTTGTATTATTCAGGAAAAGAAAAGCCTTTTTAATCCACTTGTGGAGGGCTTCCTTGCCCCCATTCCCATAAAGACCTCAGGCTGGATTATCCTGGTGGAAAGAGAGCAAAGACCTAGCATCACCAGTGATCGTCTGGACTGCCTGTTTCTAAAAATATTTTTCCTGTGATTTTGCATGTCTACATTGCTTTTTATATCTTCAAATAGTTAAAAAAACCCCTTTCACCTCTCTCAGTACCTCTGTACTCACAGTGTATCATTCTCATTTTTCAGCTGAGAAATTCAGGCCGAGACACCTTGCCATATTTTACACTGTGGCTGTTGCAGGGCTTGCATTAATATCGGGGCTTCTTGGCTGACTGTTAATCTGCTAGAAGACAGCAGCATTTCTTGGGGAGTTGCTCGGTATTCTGTGCTAAAACCACCCAGAGGGACGACGTCTATCGTGTATTAGTGTCTTAAAAAATGCAAATTAACAATGTGTCTTTTGCCATTTCAAATGCCGTATAAAAAAAATAACGCCAGTAGTAGCGCATGCTAAATAGCAGTGATTTCTGCAATGGTTACGCTGCAAATTATTCCATTAGAAATAACGTTCCAGGTCTTGGTTTGTTTTGAAGGGGTGAAAGAGAAACTTTGGCTTTGCTACAGAGGGTGCTCGTACTTAACCATTTCTGCCCCCACCTTCACCCTTCCTCCTAAAAGGTGGCAGAATGTCTGTTTAGCGGGGGTTGTACGTAAATGACTACACAGCGGAACTGGAGGGTTCGGGTTGGTTGGGGGGAGGTTGGTTTTTGTTTTGTTTTTTTAATATGCCTAACATGGAACGGTATCAGGTCTGGCAAAAAAAAAAATCAATTCATAAGGTTTATCTGTATAAATACTTACGCATTTAAGAGGAAACCTATCTAGTGTTAGTTGAGCACCAGTGGGAAGAATGGAGAAGCTGGGTAGGGTTTTCTCCTTGATTTCCCACACTTTGATATTGGATACGTGCGAGTACCTCATTTATCTTACATTGACATTTCATACGTATTTTTTTCGACTAATTAACTCATAACAGAAAATTTAATTTTTAGAAAATCACTAATTTTCTGATTGGTAACTTAACAACTAAATGGCTTTCTAATATTAAAAGAATTCCCGAACTGTTCCTCTTTCGTTGCAGTGAAGCCAGTTTTGGAAGTAGTTTTCAAATATACTTGAGGGATAAGGTACAAAACTGTTTCTTACGAGTAACTGTCCAGTAAGACAGATTTATTATGTTTTTCTGGTGGCAATGCAGGAACATATTCCCTTTTTACAAACAGTTTAGGAGTCTTTTTCGTAGTTCTGGAAGAACAGTCATTGTCCCTTTAAGTTATTTCCTTATTGGAAGTTGGGCTTGAGACCTGCCGTTAAGTGAACTCAAGCCAGTAGCTGAAGTGTTACGGGCCTTCCTCTGGGAGGTGTCTGCACACTGAAGGAGGAGAGCCTTGGCGGGAGTGGTGAAAGCGGTTTCAAAAGGCAAACGGACCATCTCTGCTCTCCTCTGACATGGGAAGCTCTTCGTACCAGTGTAAACTCAACAGGTTTCTTAATGCCTGCTGTATGAATGCGCGTGTAACCTTGTTAATTTTAGCAGTACGTTACCTAAGCAGACCGTGAGATACAAAAAAGACTTTTATCCTCTATTTTATTTTACGTTTGGTATAATCTATGTGGTAGAGTAAGAATACAGTGTTTCTCCGTAAATGGTGACTACTTAGGTTTATCTAAACTTCCATGCAACTGCAGCAAAACTGTTGTCCTCCAGCTGACTTGGCAATTGCAGTCGGTCTGAAGGGCAGGTACGTTTGGAGAGCACGTGTATGCATATGATATAAAGACGTTAGTGTGTGCATGGAAGTTAATCTGTGTATCAGTGCCTCGAAACTTAATATAAATAGTTCTGTTGAGAATCAATCCTGCTGAGCTCTACTCAACTTCTTATTCAAAGAAATTTCCCCTCTTCTTCAGGGTGAAAAACAAATGCTTTCACATTAGAATATGAGCTAATAAATCTTCAAAGTAGGTTTGGATAGTTTGTTAAACTTTCCTCAGGCAGCCAAAAGGATTGTTCTAAACTTTAGTTCAGTTCTAGGAAAGAACAGAAGAAGCCACAGGCTCCAGCATATTTTAGGGGTGAAATTAAATTTAGGAAAAAAAAAAAAAACGAGGCAAAGCAGATCGTTAAGATTCCACTTTTTGGCATCAGAACTCAAAAAAATTGATGTTGTCTGTAGTTTCTTTGGGTGCAAGCGTTAGCTCTGTCAGGAGAGTGATGTGAATCTCTAGCTTAGTTATGAAAACAGTGCAGTATGTGCCAGCAACGTAGTTACTTGTCGAGCAACCCATGATGAGTTTTTGTGGCTTGATTTGGTCTAAAGGAAAGCGAAGCCTACAGCATTACAAAAAATGCTTTTGTGGTATTTGCTATGCGAGAAACAATTAGTAGAAACAGTTACCGTCTACAAAATGCAGTGAGGATAACACTACCAAATGTGTGTGCTAATGTATGCAGAGCTGTATATAGTGATGCTCAGGATCGTTTCCTTTTCCTTTGTCTACTCCACTACAAACCTGGGAATTTACTATTTATAGTTTATAAAACCCTGCGTTACTTGAGTAATGTATGGCTATCAGAAATATTTTTGTATTTTCAATGTAGTTTAAGCAATTAGAACCTTAGAAGCGAATACGACATTGCCCAGTACGAACGATCACATTGAGGAAGATACAGGAGTACTGCCACAGACTCGGGGTTCTACACCTAATCCTACCCGCTGGTACTCGTCCTGGAGTGGCCTGTGCAATCGCGCACGCTCAAACAGCCCCCGTGCCCCCGCAGGGAGCAGAGGTGGTCTCATGCACACAGCCATCCTCGTGTTTCCAGGGGGAATTAGTCCTCACTTCAGTCTGGTTAGAAGTGCGCAGCAGATTTCATTGGATTGCTTGGATAAATGTGCTGGAGGCATCGTGTTTCCAAATGCCCGTTGCCAGTGATGCAGCCTCCACAGAAAACTCCTCCGTTTGTTGTTTCAACTGGAAATGTAATTCTTTGGGGGGGAGAGTATGGGGAAAGTTACCTTTTATGCTCCCCCTCTCCCCCCCAGAAGACGGGGTAGCTTATACTGCGTTCATGCGGATGTCTCCAAAAGGAATTTCTGTAGCCGTTTCTGGAGTAATGCTTTTCAGAATACGCTGTTGGAAAGAAATCAGTATTAGCAATTGATTAATTTGAGAGATAATTTATACCATGACAGCCATTTGGGAAGAGATTTATAATAACAATTTGACTCTGCTTTGAGTTATACCTCTTGAACCACACAAGGATGTTTCAGGCTTCTGCTATCTCACCTCTGTGAAGACAAAAGGTGCCACAGAAGTACACGGCATTAGTTTTTAATTATTTGTAACATATCAAAGCCTGACAGATGTCGTATTAACACGTCAGGACTTCACAGTTTGCTTGGATACCCTGAGCCAACTGGAAATATTCTTTCTGAACTGGTATTTACACGAACTTAGAAGAAATCCCCAAAATGTCATCACAGACCACCACAGATTTATGGCAGAGGAATCTTACTAAATGTGGGAGAGAAAAAGAAATTTCTTCTTACGGACATGCCTAAGGGAACCAATCTTTCACTGCCTCATTTGCATGATACTGTGTCTTGAGTGATTTCTAGGAAAAGCCTCCAGTTCACCAGAGCTTAAAAAAAAAGTACTTGATTTAATATTTTATATGAATATGTCAGAGGCTTCAGGAAGATTTGTGAATCACTCTGAATGGGCAGAAGACAGTTAGCTGTCAGCTGGCTAGGAACAGAGCAGCAACAATCCTCCAAGTCCCAGGGCATCAGACCCTAGAAGAATCTACACATAATATTTCTAGGAGTCAGCTCCTTTCTGATAGTCAAATAGAAGCAACAGAGCATCGTGGATACCTCCTTAAGTGTTCCTGGAGTGATGATCAACCGATAAACCATGTAGATTGGAATACAGATGATAGAAGAGGTTCCTATGCAATAACCCACTACTGTGGTCCAGTAGGGGTAACTGTAATCAAAAAGCCGTAGCTCAGGAGGATTGGACAGAAAACTGCAAGTGACGAACTGAAAAAGAAGAGAGGAAAGTGTGAATACATGTGTTTTGATGGCACGCGCTTACTTTAGGGAAGCCTACGTTCCAGCATAGCAGTGACCTGAAGACAAATCGGTAGGACTCAGGAAGGTGTAAACACGTCAACAGTGACAAAGTCCTAAATTACATTAGTGTGGATTTTTAAAAAAACAAAACCAAAAACCTGCCAAACCCACTTTTGGATATCCAGGCGTTCCTTCAGGAAGTTTAAAACAGCTCAGGAGCTTTACAGTGTAGCCCTGCCAGTAACTAGGTAGGAATTTGTATATGGATTGCTTACTCTGCAAATGCACACGGTGGTGTTTCTTGCTTAAGAAGCATTAGAGAGAAAATCCAGGACCACGTTTAAAGGATAGAAGGATGTTAGAGGGACAAAATCAGATTGATTGATTCCAGTCTGCAGAATTTCATCCAGTTACCCTTGTACTGAGCCCCATAACTTGATTCCAGCTAAACCATCCTTTCAACTTAATTCTAAGCCACCAGAAATGGGACGTGTGTGGTTTCCCCTAGCTACTTGGCCCAGAGTTAATCATGATGGTGTCAGTTCTGCTTTGAATTTAACTCGCAGCCACTGTTGGGTTTTTATGCTGCCCTTTACTGGGTCGTAGACCCTTTTCACACTCTTTCAAATGCTGTTAAAGCACTTACCTGTGGCGACCACATCAGCCCTCAGTTTTCTCTGGTAAGTTACACAGATCCCATTTCTTCACTGTTACTTATTTTCTACAAGTTTTATCTTTCCTGTGATATTTTTCCACAGCACTTCAGTTCTTCAGTAGCTTTTACAGATGTTAGTACTAGTTAGGGTATAGTATTCTGGTATCAGCTCGATTAATGCTGTCCATATCCTTCATGACTGAAAAATCTCTTGTGAAACAACAGATAGTTTTAGTCGAATACTCCAGGAATAATATTTGTGACTATCCTTGGCAGGATCTCTGACTCCGTTTTTTCCAGAGTATCATCAGAAGATCAGGATTACCAGGAAAATTTCCATACAGAAATAACATTCTGCCTTCTGGGCTTTCCTTAGCTGAGTTTATTTTCCACAGAGCATACAAATAGCTCTGCCTAGTAACCGCATCGCCAGAGCGGTATTCCTCTCTGTTTGTTTTACTGTTTTAGGATCACAAAGAGGACACTGGTATAAAAATTACTTGCGGTGTCACACTTTTATTTATATCCTTTCTTCCCTTCTTTTTCGAGGGGTAATAAAATGAAAGATCTGTTAATTATGCATTGATCATTATACATGTTTTGAATTTACTCTGTAGGTCTTAAATCTACATTCTCTTCTTCACAAACTCCATCTGGACCTGCTCTGCTCCCGCTAAGGCTGGTAACAATAACAGCGTGAACTAATTTTGGATCAGGAAATGAACACTTTATGTTAAAATGCTATTGATAATACTGCCAAGTCAAACACTGGGACGGTATTTCCAATTCTGAATTATAGTTTTAGAAAGGTTGCAATTAACTGCCATAGATTTTGAGTGGAATATTCTGAAGTCATCAGTCAGCGGTTGCTGAGACAGTATATTGACTTATCTTGGTTTGCCTCCCCGGGCAGTATGTTCATCATCATCTTTTATGGCTTCATTTTGCTGAGGTAAATATAAAGCAACAAAACAAAGTAACATTGTTCAGCAGAGGGAAGGAGGGGAGTTACTCAGAACTCAGGATTATTTATCTACCTCATCTACAAAAATCCTTAATATAATGATTTAGTAATGAGACCTCGCAGCATTATATTGGATTTTCACTAATTGAGCCTTTTTGGTTTAATGAGGATTGTTACTAAAGAACTTCACAAGCAAATTCTGTAATTAAGCTTTTAGAAGTCTCAGTAGCTGCATTGTTCAACGGTGATTTTCTTGTGCTGGGAAGGAAAAGCTATAAAGAGAACTCACCAGAAGGAAGATGGGGCTAATTGCTACCCAGCAAACTCGCCAGTACCAGCCTGGGGTAAAGCCCAGCATCTCCTTCACATCGTTGGAAAACTGGGTGACGCCTGTGGAGACAAGTGGGAGGAGAGTGGTGACAGCAGATATCAGTTTTTCGTAAGTAGGTGCGCAGCATTTTATAGGCACATCAAATAAATGCAGAATCCATCATGAAAGACTGTTTTGTTCGTATAGCTCTTAATTAAATCCTTAGTTCTGAATTACAGCTGTCGTTACTTTTAGATGTCGCTATACTTCTGTCAGAGGACAATTAATAATTCTCACAGATTCGGTAATCGGTGAATTTGTAAAAAGGTGTGGTAAACTTTTTTTGTATGAGACATCAGTGATCTTGTCTGCCAAACCAGGAAATGCCGTGCTGCGGAAGCTCCGGAGCGTGGGTCAGCCGCGTTTGTCAGCGTGGCAGGAAACGTACCATAGAACCAGGCCACAGCAACTGCTTCCAGAAACACGACTGTTAGGACGGCCGGACCCGTGGCATATTCTTCAAACAGCTTTACCACATACGCGCCTCCCTGGAAAGGAGATCATATTATCAGTGAGCCAAAGATGCAGTGACAGAAGTCCTTTAGTACCGTTGTTTGTTACTGCCTTCGTCTGGACCAGAGCATCCAGAGATGGCTAATTCAGCCAGGCCTGCTGCTCTGCGGCAGTTCCTGCCGGTGCAGGGCTCGAGCGTGCTGCTGAGCGGCTCTCTGGTGCCGTGCAGAGAAGCTAAAACTGAATCTGCTGGCAGTTCTGGCTGGATTTGAGCGACCCGCTGAGATTTGGTGGGTTTGGTGGAATGGCTTCTGGCACGCCTTCTGCGACGGCTGCTTCTTCCTTCAACCTGAGTCATAGTTACTGAGCAGGAAACAAACAGGGAGTTACTTTGCTTTCTTTCCATTTGGGATCTAGCATCAGATGAAGGAGGAGAGCATTGTGTCTTGAAGAGGAACTAAGTCTCCTTTTACAGCAAATGCTCTACATGAGGAGGAAGTTGCTCATAAATGTGCAAGTGGAGCGAAATGTGACAGGAAAACCCCATATTTTTCCCCTTGTCCCTTATGATCACTACACTCATTGTTCAAAATGTTGCTTTTTGTGAAAATGAAATCCTACGAGCCCCACAGGGACTAATCGGTGTGACTGATCATGATTTCTGGCCCGATTTGATGAGGAAGATCCAGGAAATGCACGGCTAGAAATTTTTGGAGAACAGCAACAGTCAATTACAGCGTTTTCTACCAGATAATTCTTTGATCACTCATTTTTTCAGTCAAAATATATTTTAAACACTCCAAAAATTAAAATAACGATTCATATTATTTTAAACATGGAGCTTTTGAGAACAAGAAGTAAACCACGTGCAAAAGGCGGACAGTTGTCTGCTTACTGGTGCAGTGGTCGGAGCAGCGGCTGCGTCATTAGGGTTTTGCTGAATTGCAATAGGAACATTTTGCAACACATTTCCTAGTGAGAGATTCTGTTCACTTTCATTCCAAATCTAGATTTCTAATGCATAAAGAAAACAGGCTGAAGATTTAATCTGATTTCTTGAAACTCTCTTCAAAAAATACTACCCTCTCCCAGATGTCCTTTGCAGGAAACTGCCAGTAAGGAAGGCCGAGAAATGGGTAAATTACTTACAAACGTCAGGGTTGCTAATGACCCCAGAAAGCAAATGATGGTGAGACCAAGGACAAACAATTCCCTGCGTTTGCTCCAGACGTGTGGGAATTCATCCAGGACTCCGGTAATCACTCCCTCTAGTCCTGCAAACTGAAAAGCGTGGGAAAATCACTGGGAAATAGAGGGCAGTTTTACCTGCTGTAAAGTATGTTTCGGTGCTTAAAGGAGCTCTAAAGCATTGAACACTGGTGCATTACTCTGCCTGTAGAGTTGGTGTGACTTGTTTAGACTGTCTGTCTTCAGAACTTCTAAACTTTTTAAGGTGGGGATCTAGTGTTCACGTATCTGCGGGAAGCAAGTGCCTGTCATCCAGAGGAAGTACTGGATGACAAGTAATAGGATGCCGGTAAGTGGTAGGTGGCTCAGGAGAGCCAGGGTTGTGAAACCGGCCGAGTTCAGCCTTCCTGGAAGGAGCCGATTCTCAATCTGTAAAAACAGGCGCACGTGGCAAGTTTTTAGAACATCTCCTTTCACGGTGCTGTTGTGAGGCCACCTCCCATTCGCACCTTTTAAATCCAGTTAGTGTGGAAAAATTCCAAAAATTAATAATTGCTTTGTAAGTTTACAAGTACAAGAGAGAAGGAGCCTGGAAGGCTGCGTTCAGCCAGGTGTTTATGAATCACGTGCTTTTGGTTGTGTTTCCAGGTCTTACTAATTGCCACAGTATGACACTGACAAATCATGTAATTTTATTTCGGCCTATTGAGGTTAAAATTGGAGTAATAGTTGCTGTCTTACAGAAGGCACATGGAGATGCCAATCCTGCTTTAAACCCTTTAGTGACAGTGCAATACTTGTAATTCTGTTTCTTCCGATGTTGGCGGGGGTGAGGCCATACACCAAAGAGCCGAGAGGTCCGCCGTCTCGCATGCTGCCTACTCACCGTGCTGTCTAATCCCAGCGTGAGTAACATCAGGAAAAAGATGATGGCAAAGAAAGTGGAAGCCGGCATGTTTGCAATGGCCTCAGCATACGTAATGAAGAGGAGGCTGGGTCCTGATGTTAGAACAGAGAATTAGGGGTAACTGTTAGCGCAGTACTGCTGCGAGGAGGACAGGCCGTTTCGCTGTACCGGGTTCATAAATCATGGAATGCCCTGAGCTGGGAGGGACCCACAGGGACCGTCGAGCCCAACTCCTGTCCCTGCACAGGACACCCCAAATTCACACCATAAATCTGAGGGCGTCGTCTGTGTTGGCTTCCAGGGGAAGACTTCTCCCCACAGGCTATTTTGCAGTGTGCAGTTACTGCTGTGTCTGTGAAGCTGCGTGCAATGTGACTTCTATGTGCTGTCTTTATGGAATAATTTTTTAGCTGTACTGTATATTTAGAACAGTGCCCTTACCATAAAATAAGTCAATATCCCGAATTACGTACTAAATACTTAGCCTAATTTGGGCTGTTCTCAGTCTAGAGGATAATATACAAATCTGTTCTGTCTTAGGAGCAGTTTGAGAGATGTGTACAAAGAGTTAGCCTACCGGTATCTTTGGCAACCTCTGACACATCTTCATTCCTCATCTCAGCCATGTATCCCAGCACAGTGAAAATGACAAATCCGGACACAAAGCTAGTCACGCAGTTCACGGTACTGGTAACCAGAGCATCTCTGCAACAGAAGACCTAACTCATGTCAGGGAATCGGCATCTGCTAGGGCGGATAGTTTACTACCAGATGGAGCGAGTCACTGATCTGGATAGACTCTACAAAAACTGGGGTAACACAATGACAAGAACAAGGAGCAGATTTGAAAGGAAAAAAAAAACCAACCCAAAACAAACCAAAACCCCACTTTTTCTTCTTCAGCTTCAAACAGATGCTGTAAGATTAGTCTGACACTGGGCTGGGTGCTGGATGTATACTGGTGTTTTAAAAAAATAGTATTTACTATAGGAATAGTAAAGAATTGAAAGAATTGAGGATTTTTTTTTAAGATAATAAGGAAACAACTATAAATCGCCTTTCAGCTCAAGACTCTTAAAGTAATTTCCTAACTGACTGCTGAGATTAAATAATTATAATGAGATTGTTAGGCAAGGGTTTCGGCCGTTTTGTTGTGGCAGGCTTCTACGCGTTAGATTCCCTTCTCCAATTGGTAGAGATTCTCTCTCTTTAGGGTAGGCACAACAGAGAATAAATGTTTTAGGTTGCAGGTTCTTTTAATAAGGAGTTTTGTTCTGTTACGCTTCTGTCTGGTTTATATATACACAGGTCTGACAGTTCAGTGCTTTTCACCAGGACTCTCTGGTTTTTAAATACCCACAGTTACTTTTCTAAACTCAGTTTTACATATAGAATAAGGTAGAACTCACTGGTAGCAGTTGTTATGGAATTTGTTGTAGCTGGCATAAGCCAATAGGACCCCAAAACCTGGACCAAGGGAGAAAAAAATCTGAGCTGCTGCATCCACCCAAACCTGAAAAATAATGAAGAAAAAAATGACGTGAAACAGGTTGAATGAGTTTGGCATATTCAGAATATCATGCAGCTCTACAAAACCATGTTTCACTAGTCTGCCTATATTCTAGTCCTGGTCTAACAAACATTTTGTTAAGAGAGCATGTTGAAATATGAATATTTGTTGTAGACCTGTAAGAGCTGTAAATATCCACTATAATTTCAGTGCCTATGCTGTGCTTACTCTATCTCTTTACATTCTTGGTAAGTACTCACTGGCAGTTTCACTTCTGGCAGCGTCTCAGATTAATTCACAGCGATTTGCCTGCAATCAGTGTAACACAAGTTTTGTTACGTATAGAGAACGTTCTGTCCATGATTTTGCAGTGGGCTTGGCCCATCTTCCTCCAAACCCTGTGTGCTGTGGAATAGTCCCATGTTTGGCTGTGTGTGCTCCGGCAGTAGATGATCGCTGCTCCGGTTTTTCCTAGACTTAATGGAAATACGTGACAGTGTGGCTGCAGTTCTAGTCCTTAGGACTCAATTCAGCTTTGTTGTAGCCGTGACAGATGCAAGTGTGATGATCTTGTTATGAAAATCCTGTTGTACTTGAGAAGTGGCCACAGCCTTAATGAGTAGTGTTCCTAAAGTACAGTATCAGTTCTCTTTCTGAGGGTGAAAGTCCTCATTCATTTATCCTCTTTTGATTGAAACGTGAAGTTCATTACAAGCCATTTCTAATATTCTCTTCCATCGCGTGGGGCCACCCTGTATCATCCACAGACAGAGCTCTGTCATCGTCCGGCACACAGATTGCAATCTGCTGTCCTCACTTCAGATACATCCAATACAATATCAATGCCCTTTATTGCTTTTTCAGAAGATGTGGTCCCTTATTGGAGATGCTGCTTTATCAGAGGCTGGTGTCTTTTCATTTCCTCTTCATTCAAAGCTCTCCATATCAGCTGGGCAGCGGCAGACTTGCAAACATTATAATTTTTAATCTTTGTATTTGTAGTATTTATTGCTTTGGGGTTTTTCCATCACCCTCCTCACTAGACACCTTCATAGGCAGTGAAGTAAGCGCAGCCTTGAGCCTGATGGACTACTTGTCATCCACAGAGTTTGAAGCTGAATCAGATACTGGAATGCTTGGGTTTGTTGGTTAGCTCAGTCTTGTCCTCGTTCCTCCTCTCTTTTCAAACCTTGGTGGCGTATGCGGTCCTGACTGGTTTATTCCTTCTCCGCATGCACTTGCATGCATTACTGAGTCGTGTTTTAGTTGGTGGCTGCAGGGAGTCTCCTTGGGCTTATCTGCCAAAGCATGTCACAGGACTTTCAACTCTGTTAACCCCAGTTTTTAAATATGGGCAACTGTGGATGTCGCTGGGCTGTGGCAAAGCCTGCCTGAGTGTGTAATGGTCCCCTCACAGCCAGAAAACCTGCAGCCAGACCAGTTGTTAGGGCTTAGTAAGTTTAGTTTGCTCAGTGTGACTGTCATAGGTAAAGGATTTTATTGTAGCGTTGCAACAATCATAGCTTCTCGCTCAATGTCAGGCTCTTCACCATTTTCCTGGTGAAAAATTGTTTGGTCACTTGTTGTCGTTCTAATCATATCACTAATTCTAATCAACCGCTGTATGGGAACTCTACTATTACCCCGAGCTAAATTGATGGTGGACTCTAGTCTTTAAAAAAACATCTTTATAATTATGGAAAGAATAGCATGGCTGTTTAAAGAAGCATGAAGTCAGGCTTTTAAGTCCATGCTAAGACATCTGTTCAACCATGCTCTTATGCTGAAAATAGACGTTGAAGTGTGTACATGCCAACACACATGCTGGTAGGCTAAAAGGAAATCTCTACCCTTTTATAATGTTTTATACCTCAGTGGCCAGGAGTTTCTGCCAGTCAGGTTTCAAGTAGTAGAGGACACCTCTCCAAGCCCCAGGCAAGGTCGCACCTCTCACTAGCAGGATAAAGAGGATGATGTAAGGGAATGTGGCAGTCACCCATACCACCTGTGAGGGAAAACAGTAAGATAGCGTTTGCCATGGGTAGGAGGTTAACAGGTGATAATGAGTTATTCTTATTATAGCCTTAGCATTTATAACATTAACTTCTCGGAAGGTCTGTAAACAGGCGGTTTGCACTTATATACCCATGCTGTCTCGTGGCAGGGTTGGTCTCATCCAGAGAACAGTGGCGTAACTTACTGTTGTTATATATAACTTGGGTAACGGTAGCAGTCACTCTACAGTAATGCTCCCCAAATACGGGAGCCTATGACCCCTGTCACGAAGACAAGCTGAGATAATTCTCTGTCCAGTTAATTGGCTCATTTAGAACTACTGATAGACCATACTGTACCAAGTTGATTTGTCTTGCTTTTGCATTCACCTTGCCAGATGTTTTGACCCCTTTCCAGATGCTGAAGTATACAATGGTGAAGATTAACAATAAACAGAGGGTCAGTTGCCAGCTAATGCCCCCCAGGTCATCCAGCCCGTTGGACCTGTGCACCTGTAGAACTTGGCGGCTGAAAGAGGAAAGAAAAACACAGTATAGATATATTTTTAACAAATGCTTCTGTTGAGTATGCTGTGAACAGTCCCATACTGAGGTCTGAGCATTACAAGTAGTCCTGAGGCCTTGATGAGTAAGTAGCCTTCAGAGTCACGTCATTTGGGATTGGGATTTATTTTTAATTAAAAGTTTTATATTAATGGTACACCAGTGATGATAAATGATAAGTGATGACAGCTGACAATGGTTGGGAACCTGCGATATAGAGCACCCTCCAAGCCTACATACATCCACAGTACTTAGTTATTTGAATGGTTCAGAAAAGGGTACCATTAATAACAGCCCTGCTCCCCCTCCAAAGAAAAGCTTGCTATGCGTTCCACCGTTCTCGCTAATATCACTGTCCTCACTTACATGCACTTACGTATAAAATTCCTCCGCGGGAGAGATGGAGTGCAGAGACCAGCTGACATTGTCCTTGCTGAAGTAGTCAGTGCAGTTGCCTGTGTTCCAGGCGTTTGTGCAGCTAGTCCACGGCAGCTGCGTCGTGAAGGAGGATACGAGGTAGTAAAAGGCCCAAGCCATAATGGTGTTGTAGTAGGAGGCTACGTAAAGATCTATTACACAGATGGCAAAGCCAATTCCTAGTAAGGCAGGAAATAATTACATGAAGTGAGTGTATGTTTTAGGCCAAAAAGAGGAAGGAATTGGCTATCACATCAACTGCGATCAGTAACTATCTAAGGCAGCTCTGCAGGAGGTACACATACCCTCTCAAGTGTTTACAACACTGGAATTTCTTGTGGCTTCGGAAACACTCAGGCTCCGATTCCAAAAAAGCATCCGTAATCAAGACAGAACATGCTTATATAGGTTTTTTCATCTGTTCCTAAATTCCTGGAATTTAGAAATAGGCATCTTGCACTTTCCGTAAATAAAAAAGACAAGACCAGAGCTACAACACTGGGAGCAAGAGTAAACAAGCGTATAGAACAGGTCCTACTCTAAAAGACTCTGGTAGGGTAGCAGTTGCTGAAGATGGGGAATCATTTCTCTCTAGCACCTTTGTAGTAGAAATAGTAGGTCTTGTATTCTTTCCTGGTTTTAATTTTGCCTTGGATTCACTTACTTTATTAATTACATTTTTTGCCTTTTTAAAAATACATATTATCAGGCTTGGGTCAGAGAAAGCGGACTGGCCTCTGATCAGTCGAAAGGTGTGTGTCATGCGCGTATATGAGAGTACACACACCTCTGCAGATGTACATAGTTTTATGAAGGCTTTCTTTGTAAAGCCAAAATCTTGTGTAGAACAAGACTTACTTTGTTTTATGAGGTTTTCAGATTTTTTTTCCAGAAATTTCACTTTTATAGGAAAATCTTCCAGTTATTCAGAAAGTTCCTAGTAATTTTCCATTTCCCTTTTTTACCTTTGAATATAGGACATATTTTTCTCCAAATTGAAATACACCCATTCCTGTGGTACTGTCCTAGTGCTAGTTCCATATAGAAGAGAGGAATCCCTCCAAAGATGGCCATAATTGTGTAAGGAATGAGGAATGCTCCTGCAAGAAAGCAAGCAGATGATTACAACTCTTCATAGGACTTCTCTTCCAACAGCACCAGCACTCCATAAACAACAGTTCCTTTTATCCCATGGGGAAAATGCATATCCCCTCCCTAGCTGGCATGCCCCCTGAATTACCATGGGCTTTCTCCTAAGAGAAACTACTCCACAGGGTGAATAGAAGCAAAACTCAGGCCAAAGTTCTCACATTTCTGTAACAAGTATACGTGGGATTCGCCAGACTGCGCTGCCTACACTGGCTACGGTTGTGAGGTGGGGTATGGGTAAAAGGATTAATTTCTTGAATAAAATGCCTTTGTTACCTCAGGGAGACAAAAGTCCTTTCCAAGATCTCCTCGGTCAGATTTATATTGTGGCTGAAATGTGGCTGAGCCTAAGACCTAGCATTCCTGATGAGTGTTTTGATCTGTTGGCTTATCTGATTTTAAATACTCCTTGGGGCAGGGATTGAGCCTCTTCTCTTGGAAGGGGGCTCTGCACCTAACTGGCTCTCAGCTTCTGTACTGAATTTTTAGATCTTGCTAAATAGTTTTTCTTCCCTCTTAGTGTGTCTAGTTATCCTATCCCAGTATTTAGGTTTTCCAGTCTGCTTGCAGAGTGAGCAATTTCCCCTTAGTCATTTGTTACATAAGGTATTAAAATAAGCCACTCAGCTCATCCATTTAAAAGCAAGGAAGTTCAGCATTAAGGAACAGCCTACAGAACTAGTCACTGACCTCCTCCGTTTTGATAGCATATGTAAGGAAATCTCCACACATTTCCCAGATCCACTGCGTATCCAATGACAGAGAGGAGAAAGTCAATTTTTTTACTCCAGGTCTCTCTGTCTTCTAGCTCCATCAGCTGCTGCTGGCCCTCTGCTCCGCAGGTGGTAGAAGTGGTGGTTGTAGTGGTGGTTGTGGCTGCTGGGGCAGTGCACTGGGCATCTTCCATCTCCCCCGTTGCACTGCAGGGAACAGAGCTCTGAACCCCTGAATAACCGTTTGAGATCTGAGCTGCCTCCCCTTTATCTCCCTGGCTGGGATGGACTTTATTGCCATCCTCCACTAGCCGTAGGGCAGACTTAGGGTTCCTGACCAGAAGTCCGTTCTCTTTACAGTCTTCCCCTTCGTTACAGTCTGAGGCATCTTTCTTGGAAGTCAGCGGCTCAGTCTCGTTGCTTGTTGCCTTTTTTTCCATTTTTCCCCGAGGTTTGTTCTGATCACTTGCAGATGGACAGCAGCGGAGAGTGCCCTTGCGGCTTGTCTTCCCAGCGTATTCCCAGCACTTCTAGAATTCCTCTTCCATATTTATATCCATTGGATTGAAGGCACAAACACCATCTAAGAAATGAAAAATAGTTAAAATGCCATTACAGGGCTTACTGGTGCTGGTAACTTTCAAGTTAAAACTGACGGATTCTGTGATTAAAGTAGTTTCGGAAGTAATTAACCATCACAGCATGCAACATGACTCGTTTAGCAGATAACGCATTCAGGATTTTGTACAGAGAAAGGAAGGAAGCAATCATCCTCTTCTACAGCAGAAGTCAGTGTACCTGGTTTATAACCTCTCAGGCAGATTTGCTGGACTCTGTGTATTGTTGGACAACTCACAGGCAGTCCAGTCCTGCTGTCTTCTGGTACCACTTTCTCCCTTTGAACACTGGTTTCATGCCCAGGGAGGCTGTGGGACTCCCACAGTCCACAGTTTGCAAAAATGAGGGCAGAGTTTAGTGTGGCTTGTGTTTTCATTTTCATAAGTTCATCCTGTGACTTCTACCAGCAATTTCTAGATTCACCCAGTACGAAGGGAAAAGAATTCATTAAAGAGGAATGAGGTAACAATGGACATACAAATTACATTTCATGACCACCTTTCTTCAGAAATCCCACGGTGCCTCTTGTGTTTAACAGCAGACCTAGAAGGCTTAAATGAAAGTTCACAAAAGTATTTAAATCTCAGTGGTTTTGCATCAACTGACTTTTGAGGCTCGGCCAACACTAATAACAAGGATAAAAAGATCAGAAAAGTTCAATTTGATTGTCCTGAGCAAGAACTAACATGCGGGTCTAAAGGACAAAACTTGTCCCCAGTTTTATTTCACTCCTTGGGGAAATAAGGGCATCTTTCATTCCGTTTGGATCTGCTAACACGGTGGCTCCAGCCCCGGGAGGGGGAGTGGGCACTACTCCTGTTGCACTGCCCACCGCCAGCAAGAAAACAGGCGCCGGGAGAATCTTTACCTGCCCTCTTTGTATGTGCTAGAAGCGTAACCCAGGGGTAATATATAAAAGAAAAAGTATACAGTAATTAACTTTTCCCTCAGAACAGAAAGAACGGAAAAAGAATAGTGATTCCGTGGGTCACATTTTGTTTTCTGCTCCTTTGTTGAGGTAACGGCAATGCCCAGCTGCCTTTGCTTAACAAAATCTCGAATTAGGAGCCGATCCTCTGCGCTGCACGTTCCCTGGGGTAGCGGCGTTGCTTTACAGCTGGCAAGGTGTTACGCAATCGACACGATGCCACCACAGATGAAATTATTATATCTAATCTTTCCTTTTCAAAGCATTTTACCACCATAAGTATCATTGTCACATCCTAGCAGAAGAATAAACATTATTTCACTTTTAACTGTTAGAAAAACTAAAGCAGAGAGGGGATACTATTTGTTCATTGCTAGAATTTGCGCATTGCCAGAGCTGTTAAAACTCAAGTTTTTCCCAGCTTTCAGCCTTGTGCAGAGACTGTTAAATCACTTCCTAAACATTTATCAGCGCAAGCAGAAAGAGAAGGAAAGTTATTGAGCTGCAGAGCAAACAGGAGGACCTTCTTTAGGTAAAAGTCCCTTGAAGGTGTTGTTTATGGCTTTCAGAGATCTCTAGTTCTTCAGGCTTACGTTCTGTCTTTACCCAGATAATGCTGTTTTCATCAAACACCAAACAGTGCATCAGTAGTGCTGAATTCTTACAAGAGCAGTACTTTGCTACCATTAGTTAATCATCCACAAAGACCAAAACATCTTCAGAGTCCCAGAGGAAAATACTACGGCAAAGAGTTTCTGTTTTACCTGCGTGACTATAAAAACTGAGTGTCTTTGGAGTCCGAAACCTTCCAAATGTCCCAGAAGAGCTTGTGCAGATGAAAACAGCCCTACCACTGCTGGTGGCAACATAAAAATCCGGGGAAAGGCCACAGCCAATCCTCCCTTTGTACAGAGCATGTTAAATATAAGGTAGGAATATGGAAAAGTAACCTGAGCCCTTCTGGACTTTACACCTCTTTCTCATAAATGGGAAAGCAATAAATGATGTTGATTAGACAGCATTATCTCATGAGACTGGATTATCCATACCTGAGACTTAAACTCTTCGTGCATTTGTAAAACACTTTATTTCTGCACATAGATACTTCTTGGCCCTTCCTTTGCTGAGGAGAAATTGTTGAACATATTGTTGATTTCCGTGATCTGTGACAATCAGGAGAGTTGTCTTATCCTGATCTGAGCTCCTTCTGGTCTTCTGCAGACCACAGGAAAGAAATACTACACTATTTGAAATATTTTTGTGGAATTTTCAGTAGTTTGAGCCGCAAATATGCAAAATGATGTGTGAACTTTCAGGGGCTTCAGCTGGAATTTGAACTATTCCTTTCTGAAGGAGAACTACAGCTCCTCAGCTACCCTGGGAAATCTCTGGAGTGACGGCCTCTACAGCTATGCAGCGGTGTTCGCAGCAGCGTAGTTGGCACATGAAAACAATGGCTACATAATCAGAAGATTTCATTACGCTGTAAAAAACTGTGGGAGAATGTACTTTTCCCCCCCTCTTGCTACAATGCAAGAAAAAAAAAATCTGACGGAATCGTAACTGCTACAAAGAGTGTCAACATCTGCAGCACTAGAGGGCTTGGGGTCGAGAAGCACGCTAGGCCCACTAGGGAAGATATCCGGGGGGAAATCACACTAATAGTGAAGGATTTTGCCCACCTCAGCTCCCACTTCATCTCTGCGCACCGATCGCTCGGTAGCTACAGACGCCAGAATGACGGTAGCGAACGACATAAGAATATGTTCAATCCAAGCTGTGGCAAAGGTTGCTCTTAGATAAATACACATTGGCTTCTTATCACCCACGTGATCAGCTACAGAAGAGAAAGGGAAAAAAAAGGAAGACGATAGCTCTCAACGGGGGTTATTCTAAAGGGCAGCTGCTGCCTCGGTAACGCCGTGCTGTCTAGGAGCACGCGAAGGGTGCCCTGCTGCCCTGTCACCGGCGCTCCTCCGTGCGCTGAGGGCCTGAAGAGGGGTGACCCTCAGCTCTGCCCCGAGAAGCACCCTGAAACAAGCAGCGTGTCCTGCACGACTCTGCCCTGCTTGGCTTGTTTGTTGGAAACACTGGGATGGATAATTGAAGACATGTGTTTGTACGAGCTTGCCTGAAGCCACCAACGCAGTTCACATAAGTCAAATAGTAATTAAATTATGATTTTTGGTTATTCCCACACAAAGCTAAGCTTGGAGCAGCACTGTAAAAGCCCTCTGTGTCCCTCGATGCACAAACCCAACTCCTTTGCCTCTATCAAAGCGATCCTCAAGGAGCATCCCTGCCCAGGGGTCCGGTTCCTTCCCGAGCGGGGAGCTGCACAACTGCTGTACCAGCGCTTCTTTCCCGAGGCGTGCAGTGACCTCTCGTGGCAGTGCGGGAATCCCTTGCCTTTAATGCTCTGCCATGTAGGAACCCGGATCTTTCCAGTACTTTAAAACCAAATTATTTTCCTGTTTTCTGTATTTTGTAAAGGAGAACATTGGCTTTTAATGTGTCTCGGAGGTTAAAACAATTGGATTGAGGTGCAGCAAATACCAGATGCTTCAAGGGAGGCAAATCTTAATGCCTCAAGTCATCTAGAGAATACTTCATTTGAGGTGGGGCAGCGCTGACTTCCTGAATTCCTCAGCACGAGGCTTGTTCAGCCTCACCGTGCGCAGCTACAGAAGTCGTTACTTGTCTCCAAAAGATCAAATACGTTTTAACTTGCAAACGGTATATTTGCCTGTATTTCACTTCATACAAATTATGTTCTCTTCCCAGGTGTTAATTTTATAAAGCAGTGCTTGCCGGAGCGCCAGCGGCTCACTGGGCTGCAGCTGCGTTCCCGGAGCAAAACCCGCGCTCCCTGCCTCGCGCGCCCTGCTCCTCCCTCTGTCCATTCACACACGCGAGCGCTTGCAACGAATTAAAGTACTCGGAGCTCTAAGACAAGAAGCCTACAGTGTTGGCAAACAGAACCAAACACGGAGATGATGTCTGTTAACTTGACCTAAATCTCACTTTTACCACAAAGCATTTAAGGTTGTTAAAACTACATCGCTGCCTGCCCGTGTATTACACCCTGCAATAAAGATGCAGTTCACACAGGCAGTTGTATATAAATGGACAGAGTCCAAGGAAATTACTTTTCTCTAGAAAATCAAGCAAGAAGTTTGTATGGCAAGGTAGGAATCACCCATCGCACAGAGGATAAGGCTGCGCTGTTTATCTGTAGGTACTGCTCCCACCTCTGAGCCGCAGCATCAGCCGTGGCCCTCCAACAGCCGCACACCTGGGTGTTTCCAGGTACTGGACTCTGATAAACACAGCAATAAACATTTCTGCTCTTCACCCGTATCTCCTCACACAGCCCTAGTCTTTTTGCACGGGGAGGGAGGTGCGTGACCTGGATGACAGCGAGAACCGCATGAAAACCGTTCCCTTTGACAGGCCGTTGCGGGTTAGCGTGTTCCTGTTTGGCTGCACGTCTGCTGCGAAGGAGTGGAGAGGCTTCATATTTTGCCTCGGATTTTGCACCGGCCAGTAGCAGCCCTTTCGTCAGTCACTACGGCAGAGCGCAGATGCGCCCGTGCTGGGAGGAGCCGCTAGGAAATAAACGTTTCAGCCAATTGACTCTTCAACCTAGATTGCACTAGATTATCATAAATTTCACCTGCTGTTTGCCATACGTGAGTCATATTTTGAGTTCATAACGCAAAAAATCAACACCTTGTGCTTTTGACTGTGTTCACACACACTGATTTCATTAAAAAACGAGTGCCTAGAATATCCTTTCTACTAGCTTGTTTCCATTAGGTGAGCTGATGGCAAGTGTGACAGATTGTATTTCAGATTTCAAAAACTGCTGTTCATAAATAGATAGTAAGAAGATACAGAGTCCCAGCTTTGGCAGGGCTGCTGGTGACCACAGAATCAGGGGGATTAGGTGCAAAGCAGATACCAGCTGATCTCTAGACCACCCCTCAACAACTGAAAATTGCTTTCTTCAGGATTTTTTTTTTTAGCTATGCTTCTCTAGTCTAGTTTAAGGCAATAAAAACTGACTTTTGATAAAGAGTGATCAAAAATTAATGGCTCCGATGAATTATTTCCATCCATAGCAGGTCTGATCCCAGTGCCGGAGATTTTAAATATAACTGGATTGGGTAGTTCTGTGCATCACTGTAATATGTGAGTATTTTTATAAGAAACTTGCAGTACGTAGATGACAAAATGGACCCTGTATATGAATATTTGCAGTTCTCCAAGGGCTTGCTCACATTCGTACAAAAACAGAGGAGGACTGTACTCAACAAGTAGTCCCACTGAGACAATGGCCCTGCTGGGAGAATAAAAGGCTACTTACCAAAGCAAGAATGGCATAAGTAGTGAGCTCTCTCCAGTTAACTACTGTGTTCCCGGAGAAGGCTAAATGTAGGTAAGATGTGAAAAAAATGCTTCTGAAAGCAATAGTATTGGGGGAATATAAACCTGTACTGTGGGTTTTATGTCATAATTTGTCCCTGTTTCAGTCTGAAATTAAAAAGTCAGCAGGAAAGAGGGATTTTTACCTTTAAAAACTTGTTGAGAAGACAGACGCTGTGTTGTAGTGGGAATGCTGCCAAGCTGATGACAGTCATTTAAAGAACGGGGCGGGGGGGGGAGAAAACACATTTTATGGCTGAGAGTCTCTGTATGTAGTGCAAGGAAACAGATAAGCTTAGAGGGCATGATACTCCTTTTGTATTCTTCCTCAAATTATTTATATAAACTTGAAGGAAGAGTCACAACACAGCAAATATCACCAAATAAATAGAGCACTGTTCCTTCATATAACTCAGCACAGGCAAGTTAATGGGCACGGTGCTTGAAGTGAAAGACCTCTCTGCAGCCTCCAGGACTGGCTGCACAGACACGCCAGCGTGCAGACACTTACGTTTGTAAGGTTTTTACCTAAAGAAAGTCAGGAAACAGTCACCATTGTTTCCAGATGATGTTTCTTTGAAGGAGACTGGTTAATGGCTACCTCCAAATTACAGCCCCTTTATTCAGGCTCCAAGTTGGACTTTAGTTCTTTATGAAACACCCCGTAGAGGGGCTTCATATGTTGTGTAAGTTCTGTGAGATACAGATTGCCAGATCAATGGAGCTGCAGATACACAGTTTGGGAAGAGAGTTAAAACTTTAGCATCAGAAGGGACACCGGGATACGGAATGAATGTTTCTTCAGGCTCTTAATACTAATGAAAACTTGGCGGTTTATATCTCCATAGAGGGAAGCAGGAAAGAGCCTCAATGCAGTGCACAATTCCATGTGTGGGAATAATTTAGGGGTTTTATTAAATTCCAGTTTTGGGGCAGATTTTCTTAATTTATATAAGCATGTGAAATTCATCACACCCTGTCCAATTAGAAGATGGACCCACACCAGTCCTTTGCGAGATGCCAAGTTTACAAGGTACCCTCCAAGAAAATTACGGTCGATTCACTTGTCAAAAGCACCAGAAGACGAAGCCTAAGTGTATGAGACCTTTCTGGTAAAACGCCTGACAACCTACATTAAAAAATGTCCACAACGTTTCCAAGAATCCAAACCCATTAAATGCACGATCCTTTTCTCCCCAGGCTTTCCTAACACATCAAAACATGTTTGCCATGACTATTACATCTTCAATTACATTGCATTCCTCACTTAAACTCCCATATTACTTAGCAAACTATCCCAGCAAGCCAGCTGCTTTCAGCAGTAAACATGATTGACTATAAATACATGTATAGCATACTCTTCAGATTTATTACTTCCAATAAATCCACCCCATTGAGTTAGATAATTTACTGTGCTGGAACAGTTTACCTTTCAAAATAGAACTTAACATGGTTAATAAAGCTTACTCTACCCTTTTAAAAACAAATAACAGTTTGCATTGATTTTTTTTCCCCTTCAGATTCTGCTTCTTTCCTTTATTTTTCCTTACAGTTTAATGCCTCTTTGTAAATTTTAAATAAACTTTAAGTTCGTAATGCAATTACAGGGACTGCCAAAGCTCTAATTTCATATTGCCGTAACATGTTCTGCTACAGGCATTTGACTCCCAACATTCATAACTGCTGGACAAGTGCCTGAACAAGACGGAGTAGAGCATGTAACATCAGAAAAGCAAGAAGAAGCATTAAAAGTTTAAAAAAAAATCAAAGCAAACTCACCAAAAATCAATGGTTTTCTCCCCCCCCAAAGCTTTGTTAGATGTACATTTCCCCAATGTTTTAGAAATTACTCGAAGACCTCAAAAGTTAATTTTAAATGAAACAAAATATAGTATACATATTTTAGCCTGTCATTCGTATTTCAGATTTTATAACCAAAGTTGAAAGAGGCAACGAGGAGTGGAAGTTAATGAACCCCAGTACCTGCTTGCTTCTGAAGGCAGCGTCTGGGAGTCTGTCTGAATTTCAAAAAGTACTTTGGATAGCAGTGTGTTAAAAGCAAAATCGTAAAGTACCTGTCGTTCGGATGGGTTTGAAGCGCTTCCCTTGGAGTTATCCAAGCTCGAGTAACCTTCACCCACATTTACTTCAGAGTCTCGGGCACTCAGCCTGTGGGCAACTCAGCATCTTGGTGAGGTTTTTGTACGCCAATCCCCCTCACATGGTCTGATTTCCAGATAATCTGCTGCCAAAGAGCTCTTTAAGAATTTTTTGCGTCACTTTAGTCAAATAAACTTTATGTTTCACCAGGGCTGCAGCTCAGTTTTCCTCCTAGAGGTGGGTGGCTACATTTGCCTGTTCTGATCAGTTCAAAAGAGCAGGATCCAATGAAGGCAGAGGGAGAAGGAGGGAAGCTTTTCTGGTAAGGGACAGTTTTGCTGGCTGTTATTACAGCTATAAATAACAGGATGATGATGATGATGATGGAGACAACAAACGGGACGGAAGTTTTGAGGGAGGCAGTAAATGACAAGTTTGCAGGTGGGTCTGTAGATTACGGCAAGATAGGAAGGGCTGGAATGTTACCACAATAAAAGGGCTTGGAAATAATAATTTCTTTTGCTGAACATTTACATTATTTTAGTAAAGCAATAAGGTTTAGTTTTGTTTTGAAGCATTAAGTGCAAATTCTATAAAAGCATTTTGCTGCCTCAGTAAGCTCAACAAGTAATTTCCTTTCTTCCTACTGCTCCTCAAAATATCTCACTCAACCTCTGACACATGCTTTTTCTGCAGCTTTTTTTCATCCAGGGTTTCTTCATTCCTAGACTTTACAATTTGTTTATAAAAAGTCATAAATGACAGATCAACGAAATTGTGCCATAGTTTGGGTGGCAGATTTGGGGGGGGTGTGCATAGAAAAGTGGAAAACCAGAACGGGGACAAGTGAGAATAGGTAACTGTTAGCGCAACAGCAGTTTCGCTGTAAGTGCTTGCCAGTTTTCAGAGACTTCTTCCAAACAAATGAAAAGAAAACAAACTCTGAAAACTGAAAGGCATAAGGGGTATAATTAGCCCTTCCCTTTCCCTGCCTCCTGGTCCCCTCACGGTGCGGCAGGCACTCAGCAGCGTGCCATTTGCACCATCTCAAGGATAGCCCAGGTATTGCAGTTGCAAACGTTAAGTGCTTTCCCATTAATTCCTGTGGGCAGTATCTTAAAAACATTTTGTCGAATTAGGTTTGTTGCCTTCAGCTGTATTAAAAGATTCATCGTTCTTTTAGTGAAAACAGCACTATCTAACGCGCCTTCTCGCCGCCGTGCGAGGTCCCCTCCTGTACTCTTCTTTCCAAAATAAACAGCTTTGGTCGCGTTAATCCCCGCTTAGCTGCGGACAGGATCAAACCCCCCACAAGTTAGTGTCCTTGCGCATCGTAGTCATTCACAGCCTTCCCCGTTTCGTCCCGTTCTGCAGGGTTTGCAAGGACAGACACCATCGTGGCTCACTCACTAAGCCCTTACGCCGGTCGAAGCACGGTGGGTTAGTGCGTGAGTACCCCTCTGCGGGTGAGAGCCCCTGCGGTGGATGGCAGGCTGCTTCTTTCCTGGGAGGTGGGAGGACGGATGGTTCGAGGAATCTGCGCCTTCCCTTTCCTACAGATTTCCAGCTCACCGCTGCTGGGAGGCTGGAATGGATTTTCCAAACTCACTTCTTCTACCCTTTCACGAGAAATAAATTCTATCTACTTTGGGCTTTGGCTCCCTCTGCTCTTTACATAGTTGTATGGTTTGGTTTTTTATGTTTTAAGGGCATCATGACCTTTGAGGATTTTCTCTGTCTTAGTCTCTACTTAGAGTAGGTTCTTTTAACAAGTTCTGAAACACTACTGCACACCATTCATCTTGGTCAACGCTTGCAGTTAAATTGCTTTCATCCGCTCACCTCAGTGGCACCCAGTCAGTATTTAGTTATTTTTGTAGGGCATACAAAGCTGTATATTAAGAACACAAAACCTCCTTTCATGACTTATCCTGGCCTTTTTGTTCAGTTGATTTTTTTTTTCATTAATGTCTTCTGCAGCAGCATGGGGGTTTTTTTTTAATTTCTTGCCAAACAGTCTGGAGCCTTTGGGGCATAATATAAATAACAGACTTGAGATTTCAGGCAGACCCCTCAACTTCATAACATTTATTTACCCCGTATGTGAAAACCTTTTGGGTCCTGTATAGAGTCAGTTCCAGAATTTCATGAAATTTTCTATGCATTGGTGGGCAAAATCCTAATGATTTAGGGAAAGTATGAAAAAAAAACAAAGGGAAGAAAATGGACTTTACGCAAAGCGTAACTTCAAACACTTCCACAGTTCTCCACAGATCAAGCAGCTGTAGATCCCAGTGACTGTCACCAGCACAAGAATGAGAAGCATCAATCAAATTACCTAATGACCGTAGTGCCAGCTGTACTAAGAAGAGATTAATAATAATGCTGCAAGCATGTCTCGGATTCACTGCTAGTAAGAGGATAGGAGCAATCTTCCAAATAACACAAACCAATCAAATCCTAAATATTTATTTGTTCCCATCTTTCACTTAGTTAGGAACCAGACTGCATTAGGAGCTATTACGATTGGCTTTGGGACAAAGGAAATTCTGATTGTCCTTCCCTACTATTTTCTAAGCTGACTGTGCTGGGACGTACATCTGGGAGTTAGATGGGCTTTGGAGAGGTTTTGCTATTTATTTCCACTACAACTGTTTGGAGAGTGCATTCGGGTGGAGAAATTGATTCCGAAAACCTAATAAATGCCACCACACATAACCTCTCCTCCTGCCCCTTGCTTTTCCTAGCTAGCAGCAGTTATTATTTTCTGACTTTTGATTGAATCTGAGATACCTTTATAACATTTTCTGTCAATATTTTCCACCTGTCAGAGGAACCGTCTTTGAATTATCACATGAAAACTACATCGTTTCGTTGACAGACTGGAAAAGGAAACTGGGTTAGCTGGCTGCTTCCTCAAGAGTCCAAAAGTCTTTTTAAGGATTTGCAAAGGATGAAAACTGAAGAAAGAAGCAGCACTGAAACACAGAGGGGATTAATTGGGTTTGGTTGTTTTGTTCTAATCTAAACATCTTTTTATCAGTTGGATGTTAATTTTTTGTGGTAATCTGAGTTTACAGTTGATAAGGCATAGAGCTTGCTTTGCTGAGAGGCTAAACCTGCAGCAAGCTAGGCTTATTCCCACAGTATTTCCATTCCATCAGTTGGAAAGAATTTAAATTTTTTATCATCCCTGAACCGTTTCCTGCGAACTGGCAGGAGCAAAGTAGCCTGTTCCTCATTTACACGCTCCCCTTCGACCCTGCGGAGAGGTGCTGGGCCAAGTCTGCTAATTCAGTGTCGCCGCTGGGCTGCACTCGGGCTTCCACGCACCTGAGAAGAGACCGAGTTTCTTGTGGATCCAGCTGTGCCTCGTACTAAGCAGGACTCCGAGAACTTCCTCCTCCTCTGCACGGAGCATATGGCCTCTCGATCATCTGCCTCAGTTCTTAATCCCCCACGTGAGGGCTGCTGATCACATCAGTGATTTTTCCTTTAGGACGAAAGGGCAGAGCAATCCAGTAAACATCACATCAACAGGAGCTGTCGATGGGAAATCATTTTACACATACTGGTTTTATTCACATTTCAAACCCCTGTTTAAAAACAAGCCCACTTGCCTGGAAGACGTGACAGTCTGTTTTATGGATAACAATGGCAGCTACTTGGCAAGAGCGCGCAGATGTTGATTCCTACCAAAGGCACAGAACTGGTTTTCACGGACGGGTATCACACAGGCAGCAACACAGAATATCCTAATATTGTGCCAGCCTTGAATTAGAGAGTGTCATTAGCACGACCCTTAGAACTTCTTTGTTCAACTGGAGTCCCCAAAGTAGAAGAAATATAGATCTCTCTTTGACGTATGTATTTCCCCTCCTCTTCCCCATTCCTTCTTACGAAGAACTTATAAAATTGCTGGGCATAAAGGCAAAACTGTTTCTGCCAGATCGGCTTCATTTCCTATAACACATTTTAGCCATGTGGGTTTTCTGTGCTTATTTGAAGGAAAGGAAAAAAACATACTATTGTATAAGCTGTACAGGGAAATATCTGGGCAACAGCTGCAGAGATAAGCACACGTTGGACAATACTTTTAAACACTCAAATTAAAAAAACTGGCTTGGAGACTGTTTTTAATTTGTCAGACTCAATCCTCATCAGCGCTGCCATGGGCAGCAAAAATGTTAGTTAAACTCCAGAGAAAAAGTTAACTCTGTTTGGCTGCTATCCCCCTCGCATAGATAGCTTAAAGGAAATAGAAGAACCAGTGTAATGTCATAACCAGAAAGATTTTGGAAGACTAAAATACTGACCTTTTGGAAGGAAAAAAGCCCCCAAAACACCACATGCATTAGTCATAATCAAAATATTGTGCATAATACAGCTTCCCAAGAGATTTGGCTTTGTTTCAGAGCCACCAGGGTTCAGCATCAAGGACAAGACTGTTTACTCGCAAGTAACACAGTGTGAGGTAGAGGTTGTGCATCACAGGCCCGTAAAGCCAAAAGGGACCTCAAGAGATCATCTGGTCCATCCCTTTGCCAAAAGGAAGGATCAACTCTACCAGTGCCGTTTCTGACGCGTTCTTCTGTAACCTGTTCCTAAATATCTCTAACAACGGAGGCATCACACATCCTCAGGCACTCTGTTCCAGCTCTTCACCATTTTTACCACCAGAAAACTTTCCCTAATCTCACTAAATCTTGCTGCAGTCAAAGCTCATGACTTTTTGATCAATTTATCATGAGCAGTGGGAACAAAATTCCCTTCTGTAAAGCATCCGTTTATGAATGAAAGGAATGTGGTGGCTCCCCTTTTCTGACTAAACACCATGTTTCTTTCAGCCTTTTACCCGTCGCAACTTCAAGTCCCCTGGTCATTCTAACCCCTCCTCTCTACACTCATTTTGGTTTGTAGAACCCTAAACTAGACGCTGCACTCCAGCGCGCTCCCCAGCAGCCTTGAGCAGAGCGTGAATCGGGAACGGTGGCAGATTTGACAACAACCTGACAGATGTACTTGACAAGTCAACTACTCAACATGGCCCTGATAATTAAAAGGTATGCCCAAACTTCCACAGGGATAACTGCGCCTGATGCACGCTTCTGCCAGCCAACACTGCAGAAAGCACAAAAGGTCATCTACCTGTCTCAAGACACAGAAGATCTGAGCGTTGAACTTGGAGTCTTCTAGATTAGGAAAAACCTACTGCAGAGGAATGCAGCCTTACGGTACCGGTCATGACCATTGCTGCTAGAACAGGCAGGCTGAGAGCAACAGCCACTTGCTCCTGTACCCTCACGGGCCTTGAGATGCCAGAAAGCCTTTTGGACAAGCCCAGGATAATATAAGCTGAATTTCACTAGAAGGGAAGCAAATTATAGCATCACCACACTGCCAAGATACATCCTCTACCTCTCCAGAACAGCTTTGCTACCTTTGCAGAAAATACTGCAAGAGGCAGAGTCTCTCAAAACACATCATTTGAGGACAGTAACAATAACCTGCTGCTGTTCCACACCCAGCTCTTATCTAACCAGCACTCCTGCCCACTTCAGGAAGCATTAGTCACAGCAGGTTGAATCACCTTGGGTGACTCCTAGATAAACCCTAATCTGGATTTAGTTCAGCAGGCAACACGCAGGCTTGATTCACCTTGGCATTTTAAATGTATGAACATACATATACACATATTTGTAGAACTAGCATGAGACACTTTCATAATAACTTAATAACTTTCTAGCCCTGTAGTCCAAGGGGAAGAGTCAGACCAAACTGTAGAATGCCACGGCCATACCAAACATCCATTGGCTTTCTTTTCCTTTGTTCTTGACTTAAGCACCATCTGCCTGCTACCCATTGCAGCTGCCAGTTGTGTTTCAGCGTGGTTCTCTATCCTCACTTACCCTTATTTGCCTGTGACCCAAGCCAGTACAGAACAGGAACGCTGTCAGCGTGCACACAGAGGCCGCCGGCCATTTGGGCACCATTTAAATGGAAGGATTAGTACCGTGCTCGTCGCCAAACCACGAGTGCCTGTAGCGCATGAGATGCTATGTTTGTGTTTATCTTTGTTCAGTCAGAGGAGCATCTTTACTACAGAGAACACAAAGCAGCATGTTTTCCTGATATGTTCATGTTCTGGCCCACTTAGATTTGTTTTTAAAAGTCATTAATCTCTTTCCATTTCATTAGTTACACGAGGCTCATTTAAAAAAGAAAAACAGATGTACAGTCACTTTAGAAAGTGTTTATTCAAAAGCTTCATAGCACCATCTTGTTTTTTAAAACATCCAAATAAAATGCAGCAATTAAAACATTGGTTTTTCTGTTGAGCATGACACTAACTCCACCTGTGAACATATTCATGTTTGTTCTTGCTAATATAACTGAAAAATAGCGCTCCTGTGCACACAGACATAGCACTGGGCCTTGATACGGGTTGTCCAGTCTAGCTCAGTAATGGAAGAATAAAAACAATGAAACTGGAAACCTCAAGCTCAAGGAAACCGTTCCCCCCCTCCCCAAATACTGCTGGAAGAGAAGATTTTCCTAAAGGTAAAATTTAGCAGTTTCAATCTTCCAAGACTTCCAACAAATCTAAAACCATAAATCTATGAAATATGTTGGACATTCTTTTAGGGTACAAGTCAGACCATGGATGGTTAATTTGTAAGTATTTGATGTATTTGTTCTAACAATCACCTAGCTGTTAATTCTAAAGGGCCTTTTTTGGCCATCTTTTCTAGGGAAAACACTGGTCAAAGTAATTCTATTGAGTTACTATGCTGATTTTTATTAAAAATTTAAGGTAAAATCAAACTGCCATTGATTAGCATAATACAATACATTTTCATTTTTTTTTTTTCCTTTTCCCTTTTTAGTTTTGCAGAGTAGCCTGTCTGAGAGCTTTATTCAGCCAAGTCATTAAAGCGCTATTTCCCAAATATCCTTAACTTATATTTCAATAATATGGACCATGCTGAGTGCTTGGTCACATTATCATTTGGCTATGGCTTCCAACCACGGGAATTCTCTATTGCATCTACTTCTGGTTGACCGTTAAGAGGCAAATATTCTGTAGTTCACTTGGCTAAAGCCCCCATAGGGTCCCAAGCTGGCAAAACAATTGGTTCCTGCTGCATCACTGCCAGGACATCTTCTGGTACGTGCTTCTTATCCACCACAACTTCGTACACGTACTCAGAAAACCAGTCGTCCGTCATGATCAGGTAACCTGGGGATGAAAACAGCGCGTTACAACCGAGAACCATTCCCAATACAGTGAAGCAGCCACACGTCCGGGTTTCACCTATGAATGATACATTACAAATGGGACTTTATCCTACTTGGCATCTCTCAAGACAAAGGAAAAAAATAAAAGTAACATATAGGCTAGCCGAATGTACTTTGTGTGCACTGAAAGACCAAGCAAGAAGCCTGTGAGGAAAAACATTAATCATTTATGCTTCCTCTGTTAAAATAGGCATTGAAAAATGCTCAAGTGAATTACAATGCCTTAAAAAAACCCCCACCTTAGTATTTAAGGCAGGATGTAAAGTTATCTGAATATCTGGCTTTAGGAGTTTTCAGGGTTTTGGTAAGAAAAGGGCAGTTTTCCAGGCAAATATCCAAACCATCTTTTGCTTAAGAAAACTTTGCTGCTTTAGGTCTTGCAGTAAGGGAAGGAGGCCATCTGCTTTCCTCAAAAACAAAGCCGTCTAAATCATACTTTGGCTGAACTAAACCTTAATTTTCTCCCTTAATATAATTCTTACTGAGAATTTTGGTGAACAGCCTTTGAACTGGAAGACAAAAGGTCACACAGTAGCACAGGTTTTAGCAGAAAGCTACCACTGGAAATAAGCCATTCGAGGTGAACTGAAAATAAGAGTGGCTGGGAGAAAGACAGCGTTTAGAAGACAGATGAGAAGGCTTTATGTAATAAAGTTCCTCCTGTCCTTATACAGTATCATCACACAATCAAATGAAACAAGAAAATGTGCAAAGAATATGGACAATAAATGCATCTATCTACACCATCTTGTTTCTAAAGCAAGAGATCAGATAATTCCCATAAATTAAAAACCCTATCAACTGTAACCTAAGCTAGAAGCCATTTTGGAAACACTGCCAAAGGCAGCTGCCTTGATTATTCTCTCTTCAGGATATGAGTTCTTGGGACACACAAAAACCTCTCACTCCCAAGAGCCAACAAGTAATTGCACCCTGAGAGGATAATGAACTCTGCTGCTGACATCCTGTATCTCGAAGCTTGACAGTGCTGATTAGGATCGCGGTGTCTGAACAAGAAGGAAACGTCAAGCAGAACTTCAGAACATGCAAATAAGTAAGGTCGCTCTCTGAGAATGCCTGTGCCCGGTGTCACAGTGAAAGCCATTACCAATTTCTTCATTAAAAGGAGGCACATACTTCAGACGCAGCAATACATACACCTAAGAGCCTGCCTAAGGCAACCCTGAGCTCTGCACTCCACACAGGTAACGGGCTGGAGCAGAACTGAAAAGTTTAATGCATTTCTGGGCAGGGCACACAATGCAGTTTTACCTCAGGCGATTAATCAATGGCTTCTCCTCAAACCATTTGTATGTTAAGGCCAGAACACGGAAGAGAACTTGGAACAGCATCTTGTAACAGAGCATAGCACCTGACCACGACAGCGTACTCCTCTGCTTATGAGGCTGGTCCACATCTCTAACTCACCCAAAGGAAAACCTAAACATGCAGCGTTTTAAAACTGACCAGCCGCTGGCCAGGGCGAGCCCAGGCGAGGATGAGCAGCCAGCGAGTTATTGCATAACCTGGGATTTGAGCACATGAAAATAAAGCGCTTGCGAAGTTCCCAAAGGGCCTCATGCAAGGCACTTTGTGCTTCTGCCTTAACTCCTCCACAGGGGGGAGGAATCCAAGCCATTCTGTCACAGCGTACTCACGGGATGTATATACACGCACGGATGAAGACACTAAGCATCTACAGTTAAATCTTAAAATGTCTTCATGCAGAAGAAGTATTTTACAGTCAGTACAAGAGATTAAAGAAGTCAAAAGGGAGCTGACTTCTAGCTGGAGACATACCACGAGAAAGTTTTTTTTAAGCCAAAACAAGCAGAGGGACCCCTATCAAATGGATGTGATAGTGTGGTTTAGTGTTCCCCTCTTGCTTGCCTTTTTTTTAAAAAAAGCTATCCGATGGGATAAGCCGGGTTCAAAGTTAGGTAATAATGTACTGTGCCTCCAAAACAAAAGAGTAAGCAGAATAAACTTGCCTGTATGGCTGTCAAAGTGCCAGTAAAACACAGAAAGGAAATATTTGACTGGGAAGTGACTTTTTTACCTCAAAAAAAAAGAGCAATGTTTGTCAGCAGCTGTGTTCATTCCTTGAGGAAAAACAGACAGGATTCCAAGAAACACTTTTACAACAGATATGAATGTAATTACTAAATATTTAGGAGAGGCAACGCTAGGCTGTTCCCAGGGCTTCCCTTTCTCCAGGACAAGCGCTACCACAAGAATCCAGTCCTACCCACTCCACAGTGTGAGCGTATAAATAACTTCACCCCACGATACCCCAACCAAGAGTCAGTGTCTTTCCAGTCCTGCACCGTGCAAGTCTGGGGAAACAGGTGTTACCTGGCACCTCAGACCGTACTCAGAGCAAAGCAAGAGGGACCCCTTGTGAAAAACCACTTCCATTCCTGACCAACCATAAGTCATTTGTTTGTTTTTTAATGACTCAAAGCCTGGTCTCTGGTGTTTTGTTGCAGACTACCCTTTATCATCCTGTCTAAGAAATTATGGAGTTGGGGCTTACTTGTATCCCCCACACCCAACTGGGCCCTCAACTGGGGTGTGCCAAGTTTAACATCATTCTTGGCTGCCTCTTTACTGATGTGGATTCTGGGTCGCTGCGCGGGGCTTATCCAAGCACAGCTTCCTAATTCCTTAACAAGGCAGATAAGATAAAAAAATAAGTCACCGCCAGAGTCAGTGACACAGCAAGAGAGCTAGGACAGACTGCGAATCCTCACCCTCCTACACCAGCTAGCACTGGATGTTGAAGAATGAAAAAGCAGGGCAGGAGGGAGGGGAGGAAACCCTGTTAAATTACCTCTTCTAATGTTTGAGAATGAGCTCTGAAGGCTACGTCCAACTGCCTGTAGCTCAACAGCGGGTTTTTTGGTCATTTAGGAATTCTCCTCCCTGAAAAATGTAGTCTAAAATAGAGTCAGGCTTATCAAGTTCTGATGGGATTTTCTGTCAAGGCACTCTTCCAGGCAATTCCCCAACAAAACCAAAATAGAGACCGTGAGTGAGACTTTCCAGAGACTGTGGTCTCTACCAGAACAGAGCAGATCAGTGACACTGACTCACCCAGAGAAGTTCACACAGATGGCACACCTACTATACATGCATACAAGGTACAGGCAGGGTTTATTCAAGTCACTCTGAGGTCCTATTATATTTCAAAGGAACAATTAGCTCCTCTTCAATAGCTCTAGAAGAACTTACTCTTGAAAAGTGAATCTGTGTTTGGAAAAGTAGTAACATCTAAGGAGAACAAACTGTTACTGCAAACCACGTAGCAAGTTAAGCTTACAAAGCTGGCAAACAAGTTCAGTAATACTCAAAGACTAGCTAACTGGGTTAATTTCGTGTTACTCCTGACTTCAAGACTGAGGCACCACACTTCTTCCATTTCTAGTTGCTGTAGGGGTTTGGTTTTTGATTTTGGGTTACACGCTCAAAAGCCAAAAATGCGTGCAGCTCTCCCCACGCATCGATCGCGGCCTCCGCGGCTCCCTCAGCAGCCGCCGACGCCCCAGCCCAGCGGCACCAGCACAGAGCTGCCGCTCTTCAGTCACAGCTCAACAGGTACAACTTTCACTGCCAGTGTCAGGTTTCAGCCTCCTGCACTGTGGTTTGGGAGCAACAGCCAATATCCTGAACTCGAGCCTGGTCTTTCTGCAGATCTAACAAAGAAGGATTCTGAACCTTGGCCAAGGAGCATATATGGCTAGTGCAATCACGGCTGCTGACAGACGCCTATTAACTTCAGAGCGTTTGGAGTACTAACCAAAGTCCACGCTGAGCGGTTGGTTGTAAAGCACGCTGAGTAAGGCACTTCCTTCCTGGAGGCATTCCTCCAGTAGCATCTAACTTCACAAGTATCTGGAGTGTCTCAAAACAAAGTGTTCTGATAAGAGCACAACTAACCAGGCATTGTTATACGTTATAGTCTCTATTACACATAAAGGCACGTAACAAAATAGTTATTAGTTTTTATTTGGAGACAAGAAAAGTTTTGATGTTATTTTTGTATTGATTTGGCTTCTTTACTTAATCCCACATTCCAAAGTACATTTTACTACTGTCACCCTGATGAGCCTTGAAGGCCGAACGTCACCTCGGTTTCACCGTTTGGTCAAAACTAATGATTTTCATTGGAATACTTTGCTGTGAATGTATACGGCTAACTCAGAACAGACTACTGTAAGAGCATGGGGCCAGAACAAATCAAGCCACTGTTCCAAAAATACTCTATGTTTTAGTTAGCTGTTCATGTATAAGATATCAAAAGCTTATTCATAAGGCCACATCCTAAAACAGAGTTTTCCAGAAATAGTCTATTCCCAGAGGAAACCCCAGGCATCCTGGGAAACTTCAGCCATACCAAATCTTGTGAGCACAACATTTGGGATTAATCTGCAACAGAAAAATGTGGTCAGCAATGACTACTGCCTTGTGCCCTGGGACACACTGCAGCCGGCTTGGCATGCTTGCCAGTGAGTTATCATGGCACGGCTGAGTCCGCATCCGGCCCGTCTCAGATAGGGGATGACAAAAATCACGGAGACCTCGCTCCACTCCGGTTGTTTAGGAAAAGCTGACTGCAGGCCTTGGCAGGGCAAGTAGAAACGCTCCACGCCATGAGCCCCGCTCACCCAGGGCCAGGGGAGGTCAGAGCTGGCAGGGAAGCACTCTCATCATTCCCAGGCTGAAGAGACTCAGAGCATCTCCTAAACCACCGCTCAGCTGGGACTCCCCGTTGTGCCCACACTGCCAGCCCGTGTGCCAGGCCAGGCGGGCGCATCCACCCCGCCACAGCCCTCCGGCGCTCACAAACCCTCTCTACCGGAACAATAGCGCAGGCCGAGACAGTCGTCAACAGGAAAGCAAGTTCATGCAGAAAACCTGGCATGGGCTGAACTGCATGTAACTGGATTTCGTTGTTGCTAGTGCTTGTCACAGCAGGGGAACACTGCAAGGATGCCGCAGGTCAGGTTTTCAGCACAGCTTTAGAAAGGCAACCAGAATTCTATTTTTTTTTCCCCTGCTCCACAGACTGCTTTTGGAGCTCGAAGAGTTTACATTGCAGCTGTCCACAGCACAAGCTGGAGCCAGCCATACCCTCGTCTCCTCATCTACAAAGCCAGCAAGTAAAAGCTTGCAGTGATTGATAAACAGTGCTTTAGAAGAATATAAACCACTTGGGTTTCACACACGACTCAAGAAGATGATTTAAGTAATATCAGTGACAGCCAGCATGAAGTCCCCAGAACAAGACAGCTGTAGTGTACTGTTTTAGGTTCAGCTCTGTTACCAAAAGCTTTAGTACGTTTAGAAGTACTGCAATGAAGTCTTTATTTCTCCTTTCATACCAGGAGGAGAAAGCATTTTATACAGTGCAGTTCTTGGAAGTGATGCTATCTTATTTGATGCAGCAAAGCATTTCTTATCTGTCGTCCCTTTATTAAAAGATCGGTTTATGTGCCCACTGGAATTCTTGGTATTTCAGAGAAGCACTACCATATTTTCAGGACAATACTACCAGATTTTTCAGACTTGTGTTCTGCAGCAAAGGATTATGAGCAACAAAATAACAGAGGTTCAGCTCTCCCCTTCACACACTTGTCCAGCTCCCACAGCTGCTGCTTTCTTTTTTTGACAGGGATAATAGCTGGCAATTTACTTGTGACCAGCAGCAAACCAGTATACAATGCTTAGGAAAATAAGCAGCTTTACAGCAAGGAACTAACCAAGCTTAAAAAAGTTATTTTCTCAAAGTTTAAATACTTCATTTATGAACTCAATCTGAAGTCTACCGGTATCTTCCCATTACCTTCCATACACAAATTAACCAGTCTGGTTGTTGGACTGTCAAAAGCCGTAGTGGAAGGACAAGACATGCCCCGTATCACTGAGCTACACTCCGCGTTCCACTCCCAGCCTCCACAGGGGCTCCTCTCAGCTTTGTCCTCCTGCCTTTGGCACAAAGATGCCCTGCCTGTCAAGAAGCATCAGCTTCTATCGCTTACGGCCATCTCCCAAAAAATGCATTTCCCTCTACAGCTGAACCTGCAACCACAGTGTCAGTTTATCCAGTGACATTTCCTGCTTCTCCATTCAATGTTTACATTTGATTACTTAGATGTAAATCACACTTAAGCGAAGAGAGTTTGTCGTCCAGGAGTACAGTGCCATAACTCTGATCTGTGTTCGCAGGCTTGTTTCATGCACGCCCTGGTGAAGGGCACACGACACCCCCCTTTCCCCCTTCCACCTCCTTATTCCCAAACATTAAGTGCAGCTTTCTGTGCCCGTTACTATAAATTACTTTACCTTTATTACCACGGTCTTCGCCCCAGGAGTTTTCCACTCTCCATTTTTCAAATCCCTCTTCTTGCCCATCCTGTGACAAAACAAGTCGATGGCTATTCAGTAGTGAAGGACCACGTCAGTTTACAGCAGCCAGCCCTTCCAAGTCTAAATCCAGCACCAAACCTGAGCTCCGCTCCCAGAAGTCTACAAGCACTAGCAAGTTTTAGACAATGGTTTCTTGCTAATGGTTGGAGAAATGTAGTTTTTAAAAATATTTGTCTATCTGCTAACATGAACTATGAGGAAACGTGGTCAGGAAGACAGCCAGCAATAAATATTTATTTTAACTGGAAAACTTACATTGAACTAAATTCAAGTTTGGACTCGACTGACAATTTAAGCATCCTTCCCCATCACCTGTCAGGACACTGGGCCCTTCTGAAACACAGAAGGCACAGCTTGCTTGAACGAGGCGTCAGAGGAAAGGAGCAAGGGCAATGAAGCAACCGTAGCGGTGTGTAGCAGTACTGCTAAGAGCAAGTGCAAACACGTGAAGAATCTAGCTGAAGGACACAGGCCCAGCTCTGGTGCTCTGAAAGATATACAGGGCTTCTAAGGAGCACGAAGCACATTTGGTTTCACGTTCAGAAGCACGCCGTGCCCTAGCCTGCACCGTGTGTGTCTGAAGTCTGGTTCAAATCTACCAAGTACATCAAAGCTGTGAAAAAACCAGCTTCATAGGCTTGTGCCACAAGGGAACTGTTGCTTCCTTCAAGCAGCCTCTCCTGAGGAACCAGCAGGTCCCCTGAGGAACCAAAGAACAGTTATTCTTCTGCTACTACTTTTTTTTTTAAATGCAAAATACCTGGAAAACACCCTACAAATCCATTTTTTAATATCAAAAGGAATCTTGTTGTATAGGTTCTATTCTTGCTTAATATATAGGACAGTCCTTAAAATGAGATACTCCAGAGCTACCAGCCGGAGGACAGGTCAACTCTTGATGCTATTGGACAGAAACTGGGATAAACACATTTATGTACATTAAGTTTTTAAACCAAAAGGTGCATTTAATCCACATCAATTTTTAGTGTTGTAAAATCATAATAGGATTTTTTTTTAAAATCTTCAAAGCCTTTTTATGAAGTAGGTAATCCAAAGCATTACATTTTACAACCTAGTTTATCAAAGCTCCTTTAGATTAAGTTAAGGTTTAATGGAAGACAACATGTTCAAACACAAAATAGAAACAACTTAGTCCACTTTGAATAGGGACAAGCCTCTCAGTGCTGAACTTGTTTAGGGTAACTTCTTTTCAACTATTATTTTATTTTAGAGATACCGCCCATCACACACTGACCGTATGCACATCCTTTCCTTAAAGGAATCAGATCACACTTGATCACATTTTATGGAACTATAAATTTAGGCATCGAAAAGTGTGAATTTAAAAATACCAACCGTGGACTACAGCTGCCAGTGAAGTGCAGCCAGTAACTGGGTACAGTAAGTACCAATATACACACTTCACTTGTGGATAAATAGGCTTGGAACACTGGAAGAGTATCATGTTTAGTGTCTAACTGAAAAAAATGAAACTAAGACTATTTGTTCATGCAATCTGATACACACAGGAGTGTTAAGAGCTCAGATGCAACAGGAAAAGTTATGCTGAGTTGTAAAAAGTAACTCAAAAATTCTTCTGCCTCACAAGTCCCATGTCAAGTCCTCAAACTCCTGAGCTCAAGCAAACTCTGTTACGTGCCAGCTGTTATTTCTCAAGCCAAGGTCATGTTGGACAGGAAGAAATCACTTCAAAGAAACTTAATAATGACATCTTCTGGAAGTAAATGGAAAACACAAATATTGCAGATAACCCTGAGCTGTAAATTTTCACATGGTTTTTTTTTACTTCATATGCGCTTTGTTATGCTGCCAGGAACAGATTTAGTTGTGGATTCGTCTCAGCCTACTGTCTGCCACAGAGCTGTTTTGGACAACGTTTTCCTTCCCTAATTAAGAGGGGGTCAGAGGTCACATGCCAGTGAGTTGCAGGAGGTTAGGATTGTTGCTACATGCCTCCTACTGGCATTTTAACAGAATGCTGTAAAACAGATTGGACTAACCCATGGAATGGGGTAGGGTAGGAAATACTCGCTGTCATACCAGATTTCTTGCTCAGCAAGATACAGAGTCTTTATTTAAAAATCAGTTAATGTAAGTTGTGTGGATTCTTAAAAATAGCTTTCCTTTCCCTTTCTCCAATAAAAGGAAAGAAGCCCTTGCCTTGCCTAAAATTCTTCCTTCCTTGTTAAATATTTATAGTCCTGAACACTCAGTCACAAACAAACAACACGGGGAGCCTGGACAGCCTAGGCTTGTGCACCAGGGCGCTGTGGCACACGCGCTGAGCTCTAGCAGAACCGCTCACACACTGAACGAGCCCAGCACACAGAAACAAGCTGCCAGAGGATTTGAGTACCTCTGTGCAAGCGCCAGAGCTCCTGGAGGGAGACCCTACCTTCTCGGTGACGGCCGTCAGGACCATGGCATGGGTCATCATTGATTCCCCGAAGATTAATCGTTCTGCTTTGTTCATGTTCTTGACAGAGACACCAAACACCAGCTCATGATTATATCTATTAGGAAGAGAAGCGATATCTAAAAGGACGCAGAGAGGATTCTCCCTACTAAACCAGAGAAGCAGCCAGCTGCACTGTCCCAGGAGCCACCGCACAGGCATGTTAAGTTCAGCTATTTTTAGAATCAGAATAAATGTGAAAACTGATCCCTTTGGGAGTTTCCCTCACCAGATCATAGACAATCCACGTGAGTAAGACTAAGAATTGCTTGTAGTGTATCATCTAAAGATGCACTTAAGATTTTAGCTAACAAGTGAAAAAACCAAACATTTCTGCTACTGCTGAATTACTTAAACATTTTTTGGGGGGGTATATAACCCAAACTATGGGCAAATTAGTTTCATAAGCAGCCAAAGCACCGTTTACATCCTAGCCAAGTATCCCAAACGATATTCCGCTTTGATTTTCTACTTACATATTCATGTCATTGATTCCCAGCTTGCAATAGAAGTGCTTTGCAACGTCGCAGCCAAACCACACAGCCTACAAAGAGAAGGAAGAGTCGCGTTAGGCTGATTCCCAGCGAGTTTTATGTTACGAGAGTTGTACCATGGCATCCGTGAAGAGAAACCAAACAAACCTCGCCGTCCTTAATAGATGCCGCAGCTAATTTTTTCAAGACATCAATGGGCTGGTTGTTATAGAGTGTTTTCCTCCCTCCTACCATGTTGCCCAGGTACTCCACTGTATACAGCCTGTTGTACGGGTTCTGAGGTCGAGGGTCGTTCACCAGACAAATCTGCAAAAAACCAAGATGTCGTAGGTTAAGGTGTGACTTAACTGAAACCTTTGAGAAGTGAATCTGGATGGATTTCAGAGCATTGCTTCTGTCCCAGCTAGCTGCGGGTCCCATTAGCGAACAAGCCACTTGGCTGAAGTGCCAGGTTTTTTAAGGTTTTGTTTGTTTTAAGTTTGCCTCATAACTGTGGCATAGCAGCTTTGCACATTATTCCTGCTCTAATGGCCATCTTATGGCATTTTATGCCTGGTTAGATCCTTACATATTTTATCATTACAAAATGACAGGTTTTGGCTAATTGAATGGTAGAGCACAAACAGGAGAACAAGAACAATAACCACAGGGCTATCTCGGACTTGTGGGAGCAGTATCCATCCCACACGGCAGTTACGGGGAGGACAGTACCCTTGCAACAGCGGGAAATAAGTGGCCTAGCAGCAAGAAAAGAGGTCTTGGGAAGCTGCTGCCTTTCAACATCCCCAACCTTGTCCTCCATGTTGAAGTAAGGCTTCACATGCTCATTGTAGAACTGGAGCGGCGTCACGGGGCCATATTTGTGGTAGTTCTTCTCCTTATCCCGGAACTCCCAGCAGAAGGTCTCCGGAGGGTTGCCCAGGCAAGTACTCACTATTCTGAACACCTGCCCAAAGAAACAAACAGCTGTGAACTTGCTGAAACCTGCAGGTCTGCCTCTCCTACCTCAGCGATGCCACTGAGGAATGGACTTCACATGAGAACCAACTGGAGAAATGGGGTCTTAATGACCACCTTTGAAGAACATTAATAAATATACACATATGAATTATTTGCACTCAGCTCTGGAAACCTCAGTGTTTCAACAGTTCAAAATTCATCTGAAAAGCCACAGAAAACCAACAGCCTCTCACTCCATTCTTATACTCTATATTATCTGGCAAAAGAGAAGCTTAAGGTTGAACTTATAAATTCTAGGTTATCCTAGGAATGCAGCAGCCAAGAGCAAAAGCCAATACGCTGCCCAGTCTCATCTCAACATCTCATAAGTAATTCTGAAGCTCCTCCAACAACATACTTCTTGACTGTCAAACTGAGTCTAGAAAGGCCAGAAAGGCATTCAGCATCGCCTGTTCCACCACACTGAGACAATCCGGACCTTCTCACGTGCATACAGCACCAACATTTTAACCCGGTGGTTCTCCTGTACTAATCCCTTTTTTCCTGTAACATTCATTTGGATTTCAAAGACAGGCCTTTGCTTCTTTTCAAAAGCCTAGAATAATCTCTCTGTGTTAATACATTTAGCAACGTCTCAGTTTAGGGTTGAGCTGGCAGGTTATATAATTTAATTCAAGATCCCTGCCTGCTGACCATGACATCCTTTGCAGCTGGCAGCTTTCTATGGATTTTTTTTTTCTTAGCACAAAAATTTGACCTTCAAGTCATCAGCCTCCCTATACATCTCAATATGAAACTGCACTTAAGGATTACTACTGTGCTTTCTCACAGGGCTTATCATAAAACGTGCCAACACATAGGCAGTGTAACCAGATGACTTGCTTTGGGGAAATTTAGCAGGACCTGCAACAGGTACTCTGGGGACAGAATTCAGTCATATTTAAACAGGTTTGAATCTGGTTTACTTCAGCTGACACTGTTTCAGGTCTGTCCATCTCTTGAGCACAAGAAGTCTTTTCCTTGCAAGCAACCAACAGGTTATTTAAAATAAGAGAAGGGGGAGTAAAATCTCAGCTGCACCTTCTGCACTGGGATCCAACGCCTGTGGTTTGCACCGGCTCTCCCAGGCTGCGAGTCTTCACACTTCCCTCTCACTGACACTTCACAGGAGAGGAGACAATACCTTTCCCAAAGCTGACTTACTTTCGGGAGCTCGTTGAGGTGATTTATATAGAACCTACGGCTCCACACGAACCAGCTTTGTGCTAGCGGCAAAAGGAGCGCCACGTTCACGCTAAGTAATGCCACGCGCTGTGCACAAGATACAAATAAAGGTTCCTCCAAGCAACTTAAGAAAACAAGTGGAGAGATTAATTACAGGTTGAAATAAGGCTGTGGGCTTAATGTTTTTACAGGAAGAACTACACATTTATTTCTCAATAAATATGTAAGAACAAACATAAACCCCATAGCTACTACAAATATTTAGTTTTGCACAGACTGCACAAAAAGGTGGCATTTGCTGTGGACACACCCACACTCCCTCAGACAACCTCAAATGGTGAGAGATGAGGCTAAGAAAAAAACACCTAAAAGGAGCACAACGAGCAAGGGGCCTCCAGCCCGCGGAAGGAAAGTGATGGAGACAGAAGTTTCAAGCTAACAGAGGCAGCGGAGCCTGGGAATGGCCTCCCTCAGTTGTTTGGCCACCACACCCACCACAGGCCACCTCTTAGTATCTCACAAGCTTCCTCTATCAATAAATAAAATAAGGAGATTTAAAACTAAGAGGTGACATATCACTCTAGTGACAATTAGAGCCAAGATAAGGCAAAGATATAGCGACATGTGCTAAAAACAAAATGATTAAGGAGGGGAAAAGGACACTCCTGATAAGGAAGGGTCTACAAAGGACAACAGTAAAGGAAGAAAAATTCAACCACATGCACTGCACTGATTTCACCTTCTGACCTGCTGTGCACTGCTTTGATAAGAGGGATGTTTATACAGTTCTGGAGTGAATATTTAATCTTGTATTCCAGCCCCATTTTAGCTAGAGCGCTGCCTTCCAGCATGAGCAAACCAAGGTTTGCTATGCAAATAAAACTCCACAGAACAAAACCAAGTTCTGCTTTGCCATATACAGAAATAGATGCGATGCCACTTACATTATATATAAGCACATGACATAAGTGTGATCTCAAGCCTTTAAAAATAAGTGTTTTTAAAGTATACAAGACAGGGGCAATTGCACACTCCAACTAAAATGCTTCTTGAAAGAAAATCCACTTAAGCTGCAAACCACTATTACTGCTGCAAGAGGAAATACTGTGTTAACTTCAGAGAATTATGCACAACCATTTTACAGAAGGAACTGCAATCAGCTAACGAGCCTTTAATGCCTGTTCCAGGATCCCTTGGCAAGAGGCTCCAAAGAGACAGACATTTTGCAGTGAACTGTATGTCATTGCCCTAAATATGAACATCTCTAGGAAGCTTTTGATGTCTGCTGTAAAATCCTCTGACAGCTTTTGGATGCACATGCTGGATCTAACTTGTACTAATTCACCTTTACACTAAGTGCTGATCGGCATTTAGTTTTAGTTTCAATAGTATAACCCAAGGAACACAAATCAGTTTCCTTTTTTAATCTAACCTTAGATAAAAAGAAGCAACAGGTTTTTATGTGAAGTGCAAAGATGAATTTCCAGAAACCAGACCAACATATTACAAGGACCTTGAGGTGCTGGAGCGTGTCCAGAGAAGGGCAGCGGGGCTGGGGCAGGGTCTGGAGCACAAGTGTGCTGGGGGGCGCCTGGGGGAGCTGGGGGGGTTTAGCCTGGAGAAGAGGGGGCTGAGGGGAGCCCTTCTCGCTCTCTGCAGCTGCCTGAGAGGGGCTGGAGTGAGGGGGGGGGGTTGGCCTCCCAAGTAACTAGCAATAGGACAAGAGGAAACGGCCTCAAGCTGTGTCAGGGGAGGTTTAGGTTGGATATTAGGGAGAATGTCTTCACTGAACAGGTTGTCAAGCACTGGAAGAGGCTGCCCAGAGAGATGGTGGGGTCACCATCCCTGGGGGTGTTCAAAAAGCATGTAGACATGGCACTTGGGACATGGTTTAGGAGGCCTGGGTGTGTTGGGCTGATGGCTGGACTTGATGATCTCAGATTAGCGGGACCGCCTGAAGCTTTACAGAACTAGCCCAAGGTAGGTTCTGGACCACAGGGATGTTTCCTGGACTGCAGAAAGACTTAACACACAACCGAAACATTTGATTTCTTGAGTCACCTAAAGACAGACATTGAAGCCACTCAGACACTTTGTATGTTTGAGAAACAAGTGAAACTTTTTAAAAAATGCATGCACTTGGTCATGCTAAAGCAGCCTCAACTTTTAAAATTGCTTTTGGTTAAGAATCAAGTGTGAGGACCACTGAATACAAAGAGGGACACGTGCCACTGTCATATTCAGTGTAAAGAGGTGGAGGGCCAGCCACTACGCACACACTGCACACTACAGACTCGCTGATTGAGTTAATTCACAGCCAGAAACAGATGCTGCGACTCCTTCCTCTGCTGCCGCCAGGATCAGACCACAGCTGGATTCAGCCTTGTGTTCAGCTCACACCTTTTCCATACTGCAGAGAACTCCCTTTTGTTGTTCTTTTCTGCTCTCTTGTGGGGAGTTTCTGCAACAACACTCATGCAGTAAGATTTTACATTCAAAGCCATCAGAATGCAATAGTCAACCCGCCTCCTTCCTACTACTTCGCCCGATAGGCCACTCTTTTGACCTCTCAAGATACAAAATGGTGCTTTCCTACAGAAACAGGCAGATGCCTCTAAAATGTCATAGTTCTGGAACCTATGAATTCAAGATATTTGTCTGGAAGTATTAACTCAGAATGAGATAAGCAACAAGCCACTGAAAACACCTCATGTGAATACCTCCAAGCGCACTGCCATACAAAACGCCCTAGTTAAGCAAGCAAAAGGCTGATCCAACAGCTACAGAACAAGAGTAAGCAAGAAACCCCATCCATTCCAGCCTCATGCTCCAAGAAGATTCATGTCAGACAAGTATATTTACCTCTTCTATCATCGTGTCCATTGCAGCACAAATTTCTCCTTTAGTTGTTCCACTTTCCACCATGTTTCTTAACCTCAGGCAGTATTCTCTCATCTATTTAAAGAGAAACTTATTTTATTATAAGGGTATGAAAGGTGCCATCTAATGAGGTTTCAGGACTTCCTATCCAGTTGTTTCAAGCACCTATTTTACTCTCCATAACGCACTTTCAAAATGAAAATCCCTTTCAGGAGGCTTTGCTAGATATTGATTTTTTAAAACAAATCAAGATAATTGAATTATTTAAAAGATTACAAAAAATCCAAAGTTAGCAAATAGTTGCAACTCAATTACTATTTTCCAGGCATTGATTTGAAGCTTACAGTCATTAGATCTTCTTAAGGCTTGACTTCTCTTGGTTCTGTAAGTGATGCTGCAACATCCATATGCGTTGCCGCCTCTGTGACTCAGAACAGACTCTCTCCATACTGCAAAATTTTGCAATTCTAATGCATAATTGATCTCTTGGTTGATAAAAAGAACGGAGCATTTCCCCACCGTGTGCAGAACTGCGGTAAGAGCCACACGCACTTCCCATTACTGTCACCATCCGTAAGGCCAGGAGCAGTGAGCCGGGCTCCCACAAGACCAGCTGGTTTGCAACGATCAAGACTAGAATAACATTAACACTATTCCTTATGTCTAAGCTCATTCCAGCACATATTTTACATTATTAATGTGGATTTCAGCAGGCAATTCTCCCCAGGCACGTAGCATATGAACTGGGGGAAAAGCTTTATTGGCTTTTCATCTAGCTACCTAGGCTAGCCTCTTCCCCGGTGAACTCATTTCTGTAGTTCAGGGAGCACGCTTACACCTTCCTACAAAGCCGCACGCTTCTAAACTGAAAGCTGATTTTTAAGATTCAGTGTCCTGAAAACACTTTCTTTTTTTAATCTTTTCCATCAAATTTGGCAGTAATCTCTAGAAACCTTGGCAGACTCGTAGATGAAATACTGAGGGGGCAGAAAAAAGTCACATAGATGCCAAGTGGTAGTTTTGCAGAAACAGGCTTCATCAGCCACCCATCAAGAATTAACTTTTGGGGAATTTGAGGATTAGGAACAGTTGCTACTAAAACCACGCGAGGTATTTCCAAGCTACTGAAGCCTGGCAATGGCCGTCTTCCATAAACACACTTCCCTGCTCCATGTTTCAGGATTAACATCAGACTTTGAGACTTCAGGCTGCTTTTTTAATAAAAGCAAGTGAAGTTGCTAAGATGCACTTAATACTTTGGCCAATAAAGAGAAATGAAGGTGGTTAGGAACACCTGGAGCAGGGTCACTCCCATCCCCTCCCCTTCTTTAACTGTATCATTTAAATCAATTTTACCTTATGATTCAAGATCTCATTCATCCTTCTGGTAGCCTCTGTGGTATGAGACTCCGGGAAGTATTTCTTGGGGACAACACCATACTTTTCTAAAAGTAAGTAATAAAACTACGGGTTAACAACTGCCTCCTCCACACAGCAGATGCTGTGCTTCCGCTTACACCCACATAAAAGCTAAATGTAGTTGGGTTTTGTGCAGAGATTATAAGGGAAAGTCTCTTAAATAAGAGTTACAAATACTCAAAGTTTACATTTTAATTTGTGACTGAATCTTGACCTCTGATTGCATTCCACAGGGATCCCAAAGGGTGGAATCCCTGAAGGGCTCAGTGTCATTTAAAAGTTCTAAACTAATTATTGCTTAAGAGGCTCTTTTTACCAGGAGAAAAAAAAAATGATTACTTGAAAATTAGGCTCCTGAATATCTTCTAAATAACTGAGCCTCTTATGAATTATTCCCTGTATTTTATCTAAGATTGACTAACTTCCCAGTCTCCTTTCCTCCTCAACATTTATAAGACAGCAGCAGCAGCTCAGTTGCTTCCTGCATCATGGTACCAATCGAAGATCACACCGCACAAGGCTCCGGATGTGACCGCAGCATCCAAAGTCTTCTCTGCCCTGATTAAATATTTATAACAATTGGATGGGGGAAAAAGTAACCTCCAGGCTTCAAAGAAACAAATCCCTTTTGTGATTCTAAACTGGCATTATTGGCTTGTTGATTTACAAAGGCATCGCATTGTTTCCCAATACAAATGAAAGCAAATGAGAGTGTAATTCAGACCTGGAGAATTATCTCCTTAATTAGTGTAAGGAGGATCCCACTTAAACTGCATCTTTGTGAAACCAGCGTCACCACATTCCACATAATTTCCCTCTCACTGATCCTTACATAATCCTTCTCCAGGCTGCAACTCTGAGTCGTTTTGCTTCTGCCTTGCAGACACACCCAGGTCTAGCTGTGTTTTTTCCTTACTGTGTGCTCTAAAAATTGTATACATCGATATAAACAAATGGGGTAGGGTTGATGACTGACAGAAAAGGGGATTGAACTTTTTTACTACAGGGAAAGTCTGGGCTATCTAAGTACTTCTGCTGATCTCCTGAGCTTCTACCAGCAGCAGCAACATGCGAGAGTGAAGATCCCAGACAAGATCTAAGCCTAATATTTATAAGCTGGCATAAAAAAGGTCTTTGACTAAAAAGAGGTCGTGGCCAATGGCAGCGTGTTCCTTATCAAACGCCCAGGTCTCAAACTCAACCTCTTTTCCTATTTCACTCCAATGTGCAATTTCAGGGAGGGCTCCCAGTGACCAGTTCTCTCACCAATAATGTTAACCAGCATATCCCACTGTCCACCATCATTCGTGGGGTTAGAGAGCAGGAACTGTACCAGTCTTCCTTCCACAGGCTCTTTTTTCTGAGCTGTTTCCACAAAGGCATTTAAAAAGTAGTAACAACGTTCGACCTGGAACAGACACACGGGAAAAATAGAGATTTCAAGCACAATATTGTGCATTAGTTCATTCCTGAGCATTCAGTTCTTCAGAAGTCTTCACTAGATGAAGCTACCGTCTGCTCATCTAGTGAGGGTTTCATTTTCCCTCTAGCATTCCAGGGCTTATCCAATAAACTTATTTCTGTCACAGACCAAATATTTAGGAGTTAGCACAGAGCTTGAGGGTAAGGGGACAGGAAACAGAAAACAGACATTATGCAACAGAGCCTGGCCCAAATTAGTACTAGATTTTCTTGATTTCCCTTAGGGGAAAAAAAATCAGGCACACAGCTCGCAGATCAGTAGGTCACAAGCACGACTAAAAGCTCAGACAGTTACAGTCACATTTCCCCCGAGCCTCCCACAAGTAACTTTTGGACAGGACTCGAAAAAAGACTTCTACTATTCTAAAACATTAACATGTCGACAGCTAACTTCTCACACTGGAAGTCCCGCTTTGCTCAACCCACATTTAAAATACATATTTAAAGAACTTCTGAAGTGTCTTCTCGTGTACGTTTTCCACCTGGATCACTGAGACGGTCCAGCCTAAAAGAAATTCTGTCCCAATACTAATATCCGATGGCGTAAGGCGTCCCAGCACTGCCCGCGACCTGCCCGACTGTACCTTATCCCAGAAAAACAGATACGACTGGCTGAATTCAAACTCTTCAATGTTGTATTTCTTCATGAAAGGAAGACGCATTGCGTTGAGGCAGGAAAAGATCCAACATCTCCCTGAGAGATCAAAGGCAGAAGAATTAAACTGGCACGTTTAAGAGCTACGTAAGATTTTTAAACACAAGATTCGTGACACCGTTCCGCCGCGAGCCTTTGGCCCGCTGTTCTGGCCAGGGTCGTAAAATACCGAAAGGCTTATGAGAAGCTTGGAAGTCTCTTACTGCGAAGGCAGGTCTCTCAACTGGCTTCATCTTATGCTGGACGGAAGGGAACACGGGCAAACGCTGTTATTAACCCGAGAGGATGCTGCAGGGATGCAGCCTTGCCCAGAGCCCGGCACAAGGACGCCAGAGGCAGCCACCGCTCCGTTATTCCCCCCCCCAACGCCAGGGCCGCCGAGGGAGCGCCCCCCTCCCCACAGCGAGCACCGACCCCGCACCGGCGGCCCGGGAGCCCCTTACCGGAGTTCTTCTGGTTGGTGACGGGCTTGCCCTCGGCGGGCACGGCGTGCTGGAAGACCTGCACGGTGTCCTGCACCACCTGCCGCTGCAGGCACACCTCCAGCGGGTCGCTGCACGTCGCCACGTTCTGGGCCAGCAGGAACCGCGGCTCGGCCCGCAGCCGCCGGCTGAAGGCGGCGGCCTTCTCCGTGCTCAGCCCTGGGGGGGGGCACGGGGCAGCGTCACCGCCGGCCCCAGCACCCCCCACACCGGTAACGGCCCCCCGCTGCCCGGTAACGCTGTCTGTCGGTCCGTCCCCCCCCTCCGGGCCTTTCCCCTCCGCCCCCCACATGGGGGGGGGGGGCCCCCCTCCCCAGCCCGTTACCCCGGTAACGGCCGGGCCCCGCCCCTCACCGCGAGCGTTCATGGCACCGGTGGCGCGAGGTCCCGCGACGGAAAGCGCCGCTCAACGGCCGAGCCCACCGGCAGAGGCGGCTCTTATAGCCCCGGCACCGGAAGCAGGAAGAAGGGGGGCCTCACGCAGCGGGGCCGGCGGCGGACGGCGCGACGCGAGGGACAAGATTGCGGCGGTTGCGCGCGCCGTTGCGGCGGGGACCGGGAGCTCCGCCCCCCTCCTCTCCTTCCCCCCCACCTCCCGGCGTTCGAGAACGTTCGGTGGCGCCGCCTCAGGCAGCGCGTGGCGGCCCCGGTGGTCCCGGTCTGGTCCCAAGTGGCCCCGGTGGCCCTGAGTGGCCCCAGCCCAGCCCCGGTGGCCCCGGTCCCAGTGCTCCCGGTGGTCCGGAGCAGCCGTGTCCCCTCAGGCCCGGCGCGGCCCTGGGCGATGGCGGCATGGCCGGAGCACCCCGCGCCTCGTGGGAGGGCCGGGCCGGGCCCCGCGGGGTGACGTCCCTCCCCGAGCACCCGCCAGCCTCCGTCAAGGACACGCTGTGGGTCACGCTGCCGAGGCGCCCCGTTGAGCAACAGCCCCGCTCCTCCGAGGCGAGCATTCGCGCATCACAGACTCAAATTGATTTACAGCACGGGGCGTTTATTGACGGTGTTAGTAACGAGCAGTTCCAAGGCACGATGAGGCCCTAAAAGCTTGCCAGGACCTTGAGAAAAATGCTGGAGTGGCGTATTTGTTGCGGGGAGGGACGGAGAGGTTCTCCTGCCGTCACAGTGCTGGAGCATTCACGCGTGTCCCTGCGTATCATCGAGCGCTCGGGGCTGCCCCGAGCCCTGAGGGCTGCTCTCAGCCAAGGGAGGCGTGCGAAGTGCCGGGCAGCATTCGCCCTGGCCAGCAGAAGCCGAGGTGCCTGTAAGATTACCGGGAAGGGGCAGCAAGCTGGGTGCCCACCACCCCTAACGCCCCGTGGAACGGCGCTGCAGGACGGGGCCGAGAGCGCGGCTGCCAGCTCAATGCCTCGCTTTATTCCTGCACCAACACCGTGACCTGTGGCAACCCCGTGTGGATTCCTCTGCACACCGACTGGCGGCCCCGCGCGCCTGCCTGCACGTGCAGTGGGGTTTCTGGTTTAGTTCGTTTCCTTTTAGGAATAACCACAGAGGGCAAGATCTGGCAACAGCTCAGGCAGCCCACCCCCACGGCGGTGCTCTACGCAGTAGGTTAGGATGAACAAATGCAAAGAACCACTTGTAATTTGAAAAGACCGTATAAACTTGACCCAAAAAAATCTTGTTTCAGTGCTTTATCTCATGATCTCCCACAAGGGCTTATGTTCCACCGCTAGGAATGATGTTTTCTGAGTATGCACGGGAACCTTGTGGTCTTCACCTGAAGCAAAATGAAAAGAAGACATGAAAAAGCACCTACTAGGGAAAAGATCCAACAAGTGAGTTGAATTCACTTGGGCTGCACTCAGCTCCAGAAAGCTTTCAGCCGGCTGGGGAGACGCCGTCAGGTTTGCTCCCCGCTGCCTCCGCGCAGGCGTAGCCAGAGCCCGGGGGTGGCCGGGGCGAGGGCAGGAGCCCCGCCGTGCCTGGGGTGGGATCTGCCCACGTCCTGCTGGGTTCCTCGGCCCCGTGGGGCCTCTCTGCTGGGAGAGGCGCGGGCTCACGTTGGCCAGCCGGAACGAGAGCTCGGTAACTCGGCATGGCTGGCTTTAGCGAGCCCAGTGCTCTTGTCTTCCCCAGGTTCTGCCAAAGCTTAAAGAAGGGGGTTCATTAGGAAGCTGCATGAATAAGCAAATACTTACAGAGCTGTTTCACTTGATCTTTTGAAGCACTGAAAATAAAGAAACAGTCACGTTATCTTCTGTATTTCCTGGCCATAGCGTTATTTTTATTAATATTTTGCAAGTGCGTAATGCCTTCCACCTTAAAACCTCAGATATTTGGTTTATCTACTGGTAATTCTAAAGCAGGAAGGAGTATGTAGCAGTTTGCTAACAGTGGAAAGCAACACTACAAGGTAGCACAGAAAGGGTAAAAAACCCCAGGGCATTGCAGCAAAATGATACTGATTTTTTCCTAAGGAACTAGAGCTTTCCATACCTTAAAAATTTTATCTTTTCGAGCCACAATTCCAAACAGTATCGTGACTGTAACCACCACAGCAGCAGCAATAACAGCCTCCTTGGGAAAGACAGGTTTTTTATCTGTCAAGAGGGAGAGGAGGTTAAATGTGCGATAGAGCAGCGCAGTCGGGTAGAACAGAACATGTCCCCGAAGTGCGGAAAGACGTGTTTCTTTTCCCGTGGCTGCCCCTGCTGATTTCAACTGTTGCTCTCTCTGCTGCCTGCAGACTGCTGTGTGGATTAGTCCCCTGGGAAGGAGCGAGCCAAGCCTTGGCAATTTTAGCGAGCGGAAGGAAGAACTGAAGCGGTGGTCTCTGAAGAAGACGACCCCCAAGGCACTCGTACGCATGGAAAGCAGGGTGGCCAGCCGTGTCCCTGGCACAGGTAACAATGCTTTCCTCCCTGTTCCCAGAGTGCAGAAATGAAAGGGGCACGGTCGGGGGCTGGGACGTGGATGCCTGGTGGGTCACCTCACCTGCGTCACCCGCCTGAGACTTGAGCCCCCAGCCCCTGCAAGGCCTCCAACCTCCCTGTTGCCCACAGGGCTATGGCCACTTCGGGAGGACAACTCCTCTCTCTTGCCTTAAGCAGCTCTTTTGGCATGACAGAACACCAGGGGCGGAGTAAGAAGTTTCAGGGGAGACCTGAGGTGCCTCAAACCACACTTGACCGTGCCCTGTCAGCGTGGGAAGTGAGACCTTGGGAGGAGCCCACCTCAGGTCACGGTTGCCAAATGCCTTTGAATAACAGGTAGAGCCGGAAAGGCCCTTCCTGGTGCTGTGGTCCAAGGCACAGGTGCAAGGAGAGCTCCTTGCTGTTGCCGTACCCTCAGAAGGTAACATGGGGAATTTACCGCTTTCCACTGACACTTCTTGATATGAATGAATTGCTATCACTATAAAAGAGAATGGAGAGTTATTTGTAAAGCTTATTATTTGACAGCAGCCTTGTTACCTTCAACAGTCAGGTGGAAATCCCTTCTCCCCTCTCCCAAAGAAGATTTCACCACGCAGGTGTAGGTGCCGTGGTCAGACTTCTGTACTTTTTTGATAGTGAGCTGAAAGACCTCGCTGGTCTGGTGCAGCTGGTAACGATTTTGCTGTAGGATCAAGATGTTGTTGTTCTTATACCAGGCTGTTTGGGCTTGAGGGTTGGATTTGGCGTTGCAGGTCAGGGTAACATCTTTGTCTTCTTCGATTTGGAGGGACTCTTCTCCAGTCAGCTGGGGAGGAACTGTTCACAGCAACGCAGTTCAACAGGTCATTAATAATGCTGCTCACTGTTTAACACAAAATAAGTTCCCTTTACACGTCTCTGGTGCACCTTTTCGATGGTGTAACCATGGAACACCATCACAGTTGTGCAGCCTTTCATGATCCCTGGGAATCAGCAGGGCAATCAGTGGCAGGGACGGTCACTCCCGTGACTCCCCTGCCCTGACTTGTATCCTTGAGAAAATCTAGGTGGAGGCAGGGACATATCCAGAGCATCTTCTTACTTAAGGGCCCACCCACTCCCTATAAAAGAGGCATTAGGTCAGGCCATAAGCACTAGTGTGCAAAGGGAGTGTCTTATCACGTGAGTTATCTCCTCCTAAATGCATTTTTTCTTGGTGAAGACAGCGTACAAGGGTGCAAAACACCCCGCCTTCACCTAGCGCCCAGACACCCAGGTGCTCAGCCCATGATTTTCTCCCATCCCAGCCATTCTGCACAGATATATCCACAGCTGCAACTCACACTGGACATCCAGGACCACAGACACCTGGACAGACTTGTCCCGTGCCAGCTTGCACGTGAAGGTGACTCCATTGTCGGACTCGGTGACCGGGAATACACAGATGTTACTGGTGTTCACTTTATTCCCATCTTTCAGATCTACTTTCCCATCTCCTCGGTACCAGAGCAGCTCCTCAGCCTGGCTGCTGTTCTGTACCAGGCACGAGAGGGAGACGGCAGGGCCGGGCAACGTAGACAGGGAGAAGTCAGCTGCGTGGTTATTTACAGACAGTTCCAAACCTGCAGAAGACGGAGAACAAGAGCACTAAGCACCCTCAGCTGTACCCTTCCCACAAAAGCTGCCCTGCCAGCTTCTCCAAGCCCTCGACCTCGGAGGAGGCATTTCAGGTGGGACTTCAGTTTTTGAGACAAGAAGTGTTTTCATCACAAAGCTGCCTTCGCAGTTTTTTTAAATAAACCAGGCTTTTGCAGCTGCCTGCAAGAACGCCAAAGCCCGACCTGTAATAAGGAAAGCTCTTTAAACCAGCAGTTACATGTAACACACAGCAAAAGATCATCCCCGTCCCGCCAGTCTTGCTCGCCCTCTTGTTGCACATCCGCGTTGCAGCATACCTGTGCCCTCTGGTTTTGTGCCCACAGCTCGACACACTGGCTTTTGGTTGGAACTGAACACGATTGAGAGTATAAATTAATCACCTCAGCCGTACCCCGGCCCATCTGAGTCCGGCTGTTGGAAAGGTGCAGTTTATCTGATGTACAAACCTCAGGATATATTAAATGAAGAATCAGTATGGGAAATAAATGTTTGTAACGGGCTGAAACTCGCTACTGTAGCCTGTGTCATAGATGAACAAACTTAAAATATGGCTCAGAATATAAAGGCAGTATAGTCCTGTGAATATGAAAAAGTCTGAAGCTCCCCGTCTCCTCCCCAGTGTTCCCAGGGGGCCAAAGCTATCACGCTTTCCACTTGGAGCAGGTTTGAAATAGGTGGCCTTGTCACCCCTGTGCCGCTCCTGCAATAACTCTGGAAAACTCAGAAGCTTCCCCATTCCCTTCTCTGCTAGTCTCAAAATCAGAGGCCAGTTTTTAGGCAGCCCTCTGGTCGCCGGGGTGCTGGTGTGGCACATCACCCTGGGCACTGCCCAGCCCCGAACAGTTTCGTACCTTGGCCTGAGGGGGCTTCAACAAAGCCACAATGGATTATTTTTCCCATTACTTACCTGTGGCTATGCAGGCCAAAAAGCAAAGGGCAAGGACAGGCGCTTCATGGGGGACTGCGAGGCTGCTTCTCTGCGCCATCTCAGAGGAGCCCAGCCGGCGTCTGTCGGAGAGAGGGTCACGGCGTTGCTGCCTCTGCTCAGGGTGCGCAGGGGGTTAATCGCTTGCTGCCATCAGACCCCCTGGGAAGGGCCCTGAAGGTGGGGACGGGGTCACCAGGGAATAGGCTAAGTTGATTTTCCTGGACCTTTTCCAGTGCAGAGCAGAATCAAGGGGATTTTACGTCTCTAATCTCTGTTGCATGAGTCTGTTGTCGCCGATCAGCTGCCTATCGGGGAGCCCATCTCTGGGACGTGTAACGCCAGACTTACCTTGGGAAGAGTCTCTGGAGAGGCTGCTTCTGCTGAGGAATGTGCAGCTCTTTCCCCTCCTTATTTATAAGGTCTGAATTTTAATATTTTATGGTAGCTCAGTAAGAAGTGAGTCCATAAAATGGGTTCAAGGCCTTGTTCAACTCCTGGATTTCTGAGCTCCCAGAAGACTGAAGAAAAGTATTTGCTGGGATCTGCTGGCTGTTTTATGAGACTTGCCGAGGCAATGAGTAACTAATGAGAGAGTTCCTGCACCAGCTATAAAGACCTTCAGCCAAAAATAATACCTTTTCCCTCTCGGCTTTCCGGGTGTTCATAACACTGTTTCAAGCCGTAGGGAGTTTATCCTACATTATCCCAGAGCAGGAGTAGGCTCCAATTCGCCCCTTCCTGCCCAAAGCTCTGCTGCTGTGTCCTCCTTTGACTGGAAAAGGAGAAAACGCACCAATTCAAGACTTTGAACTGCTTGTTGGCAGAAGAGCGAGCAGAGACGCTGTCCTGCTCACCCATGTGTACCCCCAGGGTGCTCCTGCGGTTAGCTCAGCCCCGGGCACCCCCCGACGTAGCGTGAGGATCCCCCCGTGCCTTGGACAGCTGCGTGCGTGGGCCGTGTGCCCGCTGAGGGCACGGCTGAAGCGCGGGGAAAACAGTGGCTGAAATTGCCGGCTTATACTTCAGCGGGGTGAGGGTGACGTGGTCGCAAGCGATGGGGTCCTCGCAGCCTCCGGCACATGTTCTCACCGCTGTCGGTGTCCCCACACAGGGCACAGGGCATGTCACTCGTCGGGAACTGGCTCGGCAGAGCCATAAAGTGCATTTCATGAGCAGGAGGAGCCTGGGACACGTCCTCGGCGTTTTCTTCGCCCGCAGACGCGGCGGCCCAGCTCAGCGGCGCAGAGGAGGGCAGTGAGGGCTGGCTGTGCGCAGAGAGCACGCGAGCACACAGCGCTGTTTATTGCGGGGCTGTTGCAAACATGGGGCACCTTTGAGTGTTTCTTAATATAACTTTTTACTGGTTTACCCTTAAAACTAACAGGGAATCATTTTCAGTTAAAAAAATACTTGTGTACAAAAGCCCCTTAAAGAGACAGTACTCAGCCTGTCTTCTAGAAGACTACTGGTTTAGAAATTAGTGTCCAGCCTTTGACTTACTTTTTACCTTCAAACTCAATTTAAGAAATTTTAATAAATAATTTTAGCTTTTCCCACCATTTTTAGGAAGTTATATGTCCTGTCCTTGTAGCATTCGACTAAATGTTGGCTCACGGTCCAGTACAGACTTCAGTCAAAATGCTTCTCCTAAGAGTAAAGTAATCTTTGTGGTTTGGGATTAAGCTGAGCTGAAATGGAGAGGGAGGCAGAGGAAGGGGCTGGGAAGCGGCTCGTGTGCTCCTGCCAAAAGGTGAGCCAAAGGCAGGGAGCGCGGGGAGCTCTGCACTCCCTCTGGTCCCGGCGCTGCAGTGATAATCCAGGAGCAGCAGGAGGTGTTTAGGGTAAGTGAGGATGCAAAGAATGAAAGTGTGGAGTTTTGGGGGTATTTTTTTTAGTCTAGAAATTAGAGTGAGGGAAAAGATTGTCAGACAACAGCTGGTCTGTGGTGGCTTTGTCGTGATGCAAGGCACAGCATCAAGTGGGACCTGGGAAAAATTCTGTCCCAGGTTTGCGGCAGGTCTGTGGCTGGCAGCAAGGTGAGCTCACGTTCATCCGGTTTACGTTTTTTAAATGAAGGCAACGGCAGCATCCTGTTTGGCAATGGGCTTTGAGATCTGCTGAAGGAAGAGAGACTAGAAAAGCAAGGTACTTGGCCAGAGGTACTCTAAGGCAGCATTTTTAAACCGATAAGAACTACTTTCGCAATCACTTTTTACACTTTTCTTTTGATACAGGGTGTAATTATCTCGTGGGTGTCTAACTAATGAGGTCTAGAGTTCTGTGGGTTGTGTTATCCACCTTTCCATTACGTTTATGAGGGATGTAAAGCTCATGTTCCCGAATGTAAAGTGGCCACTAATGACTCAGACTGGGAGGAACCCCTTTGGTGAGGCAGATACTCCGTAACTCTCCTCGGCAAAGGATCCAGCCCTCTCGTTTGAGGTATTTGGATCGGGCGCTGTCAAGGCTGGATTAGACAGACCACGGGCTAGAGCCAGAGTAATCCACCGCAGCGGGTCCTGCTTGTCAGCCTTACGCCAACACTGGACCAACAAACCCAGGGTAAGGCTGCTGTTAAATATGACTCTCAGCAGCCCCAAAGGGAATTAATTAATAAACACCGGTCTATTTCTGGGTGTAATCCAAGCCTTAGAAACCTGAGAGGATTTAAACATGATAGAGATCGGGCAGAAGTTTCTTTTCGACTGGGTCTCTTAACCTCTGACTCCAAACTTCACAGCAGTTTGGGTTCCACTTGGTTATCCTCAGTACCTGCAGGGGTAGGGGGCACAACCCCCACCCCCCCGCATTTTCACTGGCAGACAAGAGCTCAATTTATATTCAGCAGCGTAGTGAGGGCCGAAGGTTGCTCTTGGAGTCTGGGGCATAGCAGGATCTGCACAGGCGTGTGGAAGCTGGGGATGGTATCCATGGGTTGGTTTGTCAGGCAAACAATGCCTGTAACATGGCTGTAATCCTGCTCCAGAAAACAGGTTTCTGCAACAGTGCCTGAGGCTCTGCTGGAAGGCTGCTCCTGTCTTCCTACTCGCTGTGGTTCCCCACTCCTAATCCCTTCTTAATATGCGGTGCCGCATATTTTGCAACACTTCCATTGTTGGAGAATGATTGTAACACCCAAACCCACTGCCTCCGCTTGCCAGATATCTGGGCTGGAAAGCGAGGCTGTCGGGTAATGCTACTCGAACTTACTCAGCACTCCTGCTCCCTCCCACAAAACCTATTTTTCCCAAGTATAAAGATTATGGAGGTGTGATGTGCCCTGATTTCTCAGACTCCCAGCCCAAACCCCACGGATTTTCCACTGTTGAGATGGGCAGATCTCAAGTATTTTTTTCATCCTTTTGTTAATATTTCCATTTTCTGATGGTCCTTCTATAAAAGGTCCCAGACTACGCCATTGAACGCAGAGGAATGATGAGTGACTTTTATTTTTGGGAAGGAATAAGAATAGCGAAAAGAGCACTAAATCAGTGAATATTTTGAAAGTTTAAAATAAATTGCTTAGAGGACATTAAACAGTCAAATGAAAAGTAGGCATTAATGAAGAGACAGACCCGGAGACAAATAAAGCAGCCGAGAAGCCCTCAGGAAGGCGAAGCTCCGGCACAAGTGTTGGGCGCGGATGCCATCTGCTGGATAGCCACCCACGGGAGCTGCAGCCCGGCGGGTGAGTGTCCGGGCGGGAGGAAAGTCACCTTCTGGGAGCCCTGAAACAGGATGAGATCCCTGCGATGTCCACGGCAGAGGCCCAGAGGCAGTAAATCCTGCGGAAGACTAAAGCAGTGCCACGCGCCTGGACAGGTCTGCCGAAACCTTTGGGTGACTGGCTCGGAGGAGGAGGCTCTGTTTCTGAGAGGGTAGTTCCCCTCGTGCTTTTCGTCTGTGCTCCTGGTGATGCAGCAAAGGACCATATCCTGGCCTTTTACTGACATGGCTATACTCATATTTCTCTTGCAGAAGGATGAGTAAATTAGGCTTAGAGAACCTCAGTCATCACTTTAAACAATTGCTCCTGGATCTTTTAAACCCTTCCGCTTTGAAATGAGTGCAAGAAACAGAACCTCGTTCCAGCAGGGCAAGCCTAACCTTTCGTCAAGAGCATCGAAGCACTTGCCAGTGTTTCCTCTGCGGTGAAGAAAATATCCAAGGACTGTGGAAACCCTTAGGGCTGCGCATGAAAGCCCCACCGAATCGCTGCAGTGCAGTACGCGCGGCTGTCTGTTGCCAGCAGCCAGTGTCGTCCCGCTCTTTGCTGGCCGCTCTGGGTTACATCCAGCGCTGGTGGGTGCCCAAAGTCACCAGTCTTGGCTTAGCAGACTAAAGATAGTACACTAGCGTGGCCGTTGCTATCCGACTCTGAGAATTACGTGCCAAATAAAAGGAGATGTGAAAAGAACTTGGCGTTAAATTAGCAATATAGGTCCCCTGCAGGAGATAAAAGTGACTTATCTGCATTAAATTCCACTTAAATGCCGGCCCGTGTAGCTTCAGCTTTCACACCTAGCAGTGCTCAGGGAAATTAATACTATTAGTCTTTGCTTTGCACCATCCACTCATGAAACTCCATTTTCTACCTCATCGAACCAATCTGCAAGGCGGTCTGCCTCAGCCACGGGGTAAGACTGTATCGTAGCAGTGATTATCTGCAGGTTCCCATGATTTTGTTCTTTTTCTGGACAGAAAACATGCCTCTGGCACAGATGGGTTGGACTTCGAGGGGGTTTTGTTTCCTCTGGGAAGACAAAAATGATGGAGGATGAAGCTGGGTGCCTGTTTCTTGCCTGATTTAGATGCTCTCTGATGGCCGATACGGGATGTGCCCTAGCAGTATTCCCAAACGTGCTTCTTTTTCAAGACAATTCTGCTGTGGCTGCTCTACAGCCTGGACCTCAGATATTTTTGTCTACCTAGGAACTTTCATCGCCAGTGGGATTTCTTGTAAGTGCTCTGCTGGAAAACCAAGTGCTGATTTGATCTTGTGAAGTGCTGCCAAACAATATTAGCAGTTTTAACTTCCCTGCTGTGGCGTCATCCCTAGTTCCCTCTGCGAGGAACCTGCAAAGACCGAGCCGCGCCGTCTTTCCAGTTCGTGGGGAACCATTTGCGGCCAATCTTGAGGAGGAAACTGCACTCCTCCTCCGTGACTGGAACCACTGCGGAGAGTGTCATAAGGCAAAAGCCACAGCCCCTCAGAAACCACCTTCCCGAGTGCCAGGGCTGCAGCTCTCAGCAAGCCCGAGCGCAGGGCAGAGCCGAGGAGGAAGAGGAAGACGCTTCTTGCAGGTCGGTCCCTAATCTGTGGACCTACCTGGGGATGAGGAAGGCAGAGCTCTCTTAGGTTGGCCCAAGGAAGTGCGAAGGTTTTGCTCTTACTGGCTGCCGAGAAGATGAGTGGATCACTCATCAGCCTCCTGACACATGCTGCTTTTACAATTGGTTTGTTGAAATTCCAGACAACTGGGGTTTTATCAGCTAAAAAGGGAAACGAGTTCAGTTACTCTGCATAAATTCAGAGCAATTTATTTGTAGACTGAGGACTTAAAGCTATGTAGCTGTGATCACTTCTGAGACAGCCAAATTCCCACTTGACGTTCCTTCTCCCTTTTGGCTTAAGAACATCCCAATGACCGAGGTCTTTGGCTTTTCCAGTTTAATTAGATCTGGGATATCTTTTTGATGGTTAATCCCCATTCCCTGCTCGTCCCTCTCCTAATGACTGTGCAGCGCAGATGAGCCCCAAGAAAGAGAAGCCAATTTACTCTCCTTTTCCTCGGGGCCCTTTTGATGCTGTACCATGCTCGGCTTGCATAAAAGTTTGCATCATCTGATCTTCCCACAAAGGAGCCCAGAATGCAGTGGGATGAAAGAGTCATACCGCTGACGGTTCCCCTGAAAATCAGTTTTCTGTGCTAAGTTCGGAGCTTGTGTCTCCAACAGGAAATGCCAGAGCTGGGAAGCAGATGTGCACATGAGATACTGCTGACAAGTTAAACAGCGATCGACAGGAATCTGCTGTTGGAGATGGACGCTTTCAACGTTTCGTGTACTGTGACGCAATTATTATGGAGCAAGCTCTTCTGCTTGTTATTCCTTATCATCTCACCCGCCTCAAAAAAGGAATTAGCAAGGACGTGAATGGAGGAAACACCAAAGTACTATTTATGTATCTCCTCGGGGGCATGGAGTAGATCGCCATACAGCGATGTGCAATACAAAACATCAAACGGTGTTAAAACGTCTGTAATCCCCCGGAGGTGGGGTCTGAGCTGGCAGCGCCGTCAGGGCAGGACACACGCGCTTCCCTCCAGGAAGCTGGGCAGCAGGAGAAGCACTTTGGCCCCTGTGAACTGCAGCTTGTCACCGTGCCAAGGCAAGAGGCCACCCCGCTCCTCCCACCTCCAGCCGCGCTGGTGATTTGTGTTTAGGCTTTATCCTTTCAATCACAGAATGGTTTGGGTCGGAAGGGACCTTTGGAGCCCATCCAGCCCAGCCCCCCTGCAGTGAGCGGGGACATCTTCAGCTGGACCAGGTTGCTCAGAGCCCCGTCCAGCCTGACCTTGGATGTTTCCAGGGATGGGGCATCGACCACCTCTCTGGGCAACCTGGGCCGGGGTTTTACTACCCTCAGTGTAAAAAATTTCTTCCTTACATCCAGTCTAAATCCATCCTCCTTTAGTTTAAAACCATCCCCCCTTGCCCTGTTTTGGAGGGGATTCTGCTGCAACGGCGTGTTGTGACACCCTTCGAGGGACGGGGTGCATCGCCACGCGCTGGTCTTTGCCCCCCCCATGGGCAATAACTCGCTCTTGGGTTATTATTCGTGATAATAATCCCCCTGCCCTGCTCCCGCGGGGGCTGGGGGGAGCGCGGGGAGCCAAAGGCTGCTTTCTCCTGGTGGGGGCGGGAGAAACACCCTTTCTCAGGGGAGCGCAGGGGGGTCCTCGCCGCCGCCCCCCCCCCCGCCTCAGCCCCCAGCGCCGCCGTCCGCGGCCCTCCCCGCGGCGGGGGCAGCGGCGCGGCCAGCAGGGGGCGCCGCAGCGCTCACCGCCGCCTCACCCCGCCGTGACGCAGCGCTCCCTACCGCCTCTCATTGGTCACTCGCCGCCTCGCCCATGCGACCCCGCCCCTCGGCCCGTCGCTCATTGGCGGGAGGCGGAAGGAGGGTCCGCCCCAGGGTGGGGCGAGAGCCACCGCCTCCGCCTCCTCGTCCTCCCGCAGCCCGGCGGAGCGGCGGGCCCGGGGCGTGCGGCGGGGCCATGGCGGGCGCGATGCGGGGGCTCGGCCGGCGGCGGGGGCGGCTGCTCCTCCCGCTCCTCTGCGCCCTGCTGCTGGGCCCGGCCCGCGCCGCGCACATCAAGAAGGCGGAGGTGGCGGCGGCGGCGGCGGCGGCGGCGCCCGGCGAGACGCTGCGGTACCTGCACTCGGCCGAGCTGGGCGAGGCGCTGCGGGCGCTGGCGGCCGCGGCCCCCCCGGGCCTGGCTCGGCTCTTCAGCATCGGCGACTCGGTGGAGGGGCGGCCGCTGTGGGTGCTGCGCCTCACGGCGGGGCTGGGGCCGGAGCGGGCCGGCGAGGAGCCCGGCGGAGCGGCCCTGCCCGGCCGGCCGCAGGTGAAGCTGGTGGGGAACATGCACGGGGACGAGCCGCTGGCGCGGCCGCTGCTGCTGCGCCTGGCCCAGGAGCTGGTGCGGGGCTGGGCCGGCGGCGAGGAGCGCATCGGCCGCTTGCTCAACACCACCGACCTCTACCTGCTGCCCAGCCTCAACCCCGACGGCTTCGAGCGCGCCCGCGAAGGCGACTGCGGCGGCGGGGCGGAGGGCGGCCGGGAGAACGGCCGCGGCCGCGACCTCAACCGCAGCTTCCCCGACCAGTTCGGGGCCGCCGAGCCCGACCTGGAGCCCGTACCCGAGGTGCGAGCCCTCATCGCCTGGATGCGCCGCAACAAGTGAGTGCGGCCCGGCCCCGCTCCCCGCACCCCGCTCCGGGGATGGGGGACCCTCGCCTCCGCTCCCCGGCGGCTTCAGCTCGCTGTCAGCCTTTCCCAGCGCTTCCTAGCAGTGCTTGAGGGGCGGGGAAGCCATTTCCCACCTGTTTCTCCCCAGCCTGCGCAGGGGTTGGCCTGTTTTCGCACGTGGTGGACGTCCCGCACCTAGTGAGCGGCTGACCCGCACGCCGGCCAGCGTGTGCAGGAGAGCAGTTCAGTGGCTGCGGTTGCCACGCGCCTGGTGAGGGGTCACGCTAGCCCCGCTGGGCACAGCCCGTGCCCGGGCACCCCCAACCTCCGTAGCCATCCGCATGTCTCCCTTCTCCAGGAGCATGTGGGTGGAAACTCCTCATCTTGAGCTTCTCTGTGGGTCTTGCTCTTGGGACCAATAATGCTTTCACCATGAGCTGTGGGATGCTTAAAGTATTTGGGGTTAAGCGTTTAGCTGGTCTGTGAACAAACATGTAAACAAGAGAGTTGTGTCAAGCAGGGCTTCTCCCCCATCTTCGTGTTTCATGGAAAATTCCCTGGATTTAGCAATAATGCTTTGTGCAGCAGCATTTCCAGATGCAGGCCCTGCTCCCGCAGCCCTCTGCCCTTCTGTCATGTCGAAGCACGCGGGGCTGAGCCGTAAGCACCCACGCTGACCCGTCAGGCTCTCACCTGAACCGAGGGGGTGAATGGTGAGAGGCTGCTGTGCCCAGAGAGGGACAACCTGGGAGGGGAGACGGTGCCTGCGGAGCCCAGCTCCGGTTCGGGTCCCTGGGCGGCCCCGGGCGGTGCAGCGGCCGGGCTGGGCGCTCTCTTCGTTTGCTGTGTGTTCTTTAGAAAACTCTGGAAGGTCGAACTACTAAGGTCAGCACAACCACCTGTGTGAAGTTGTGCAGGGAAAGCCATAATGCAAAGTCTGATCGGACACGAGCAACGCGCTGAGATGAGCTGCGGCCCTCTTCCCAAGATGGGGATGGAGAGAGAAAGGGGCAGGGGTTGGCCGATGGCCGGGGTGCGCTGGAGGGCTCTTGGCCAGACCCAACCAAGGCGCGCAGTCTTCGGCATCGTACCGTGTTTGCTCAGGTTTAGGGAACAAAATTTGCTGGGAAGAACTATGTTTATAAAAACTTGGTGGGTGGTGGTGCCCATGGGGATTGTTGCTCTAGAGGAGTTTTGTGAACGCACCAGTAACTGGCTTGTGCTGAGGATCCTTTAGGACAGCTCTGATGCAGCAGTTTGCACCAGACTTAGTTACTAGGGAAACTCATGCCCATTCTTAATACCATTTGGAAAATACCTTGAGCTTTTAATTTTTTTGCAAGTGCTTGAGGTGAGATTTGCCTGTAAGCCGATGTGAAACAGGAAGAACGTGGTGCTCTGTGCACCCCTCTGCCTGGCAGCACCAGTTAATGCTGGTACAATCGTTAGACTAACATAACCGCTGATAGAAAAACAAGTGGGTAAACAGAACTGTTTGATTAAAAAAGGAGATAGTGGGTGTAATGCAATTTGAATGCGGCACTTTAAGCGAGGCAAAGGTATTGGTCACGTTACCTCTGCTCAGAAACTAAATCCCGTTTGACCAAGTGAGGAGGAGAGCTCTTTTCCCCCTCAACGCTGTATTTGATGGAAAGAGGAAGAGCAGAGACAATTGCCTTTGGGATTCATTGAAATGCTTACGCTGCCTGTGATCAAATTAAAGTGTGATATAGGGCATGCCGTGCTGTATTTTCTGACTTGGGGTTTTAACAGCTCTGTCACATGTCCAGATTTTATTTGTGCAAGCCAGTTCTGTTGCACATACTGAGCATTGCTCAAAGCTCGATGAAGAGCCATGTACGTCGCTTTACGCGCAGGGCGCCGCTTGTTGAGGTCTCTGTCTTAGGCTGGAGCAAGAAACTTGTTTTGCCTCCAGTAATGCCAGATGTCAGTTTGGGGAGTGAATATAGCCGTTCTGAGAGTTGGTTAATTGCAAAAACCTGCTGACTTCCCCAACGTGCTCCCTCTTGGATGCTGTTCAGACCCTCTGACGATCCTGCTCGCTGTGTTGGAGGCGGGTGTTAATGGGAGGGGGTATGCCTCTGGGGACAGTGTATCTTTTATCCGACTCAGTGTTGGACGAGAGCATATCTGTTCCTGTAACCCTGGTGTAGCTGCAGCTCCGCAGGGGTTCTCCCTGCACGGGGCTCGTGGAGCCGCAGCCGATCGCTTCCTCTTCCAAAGTCGCGTTACCGCTGGGCAGCTCGTCCAGTTTGCCTTGTTGATCCCAAGCAGAGTTTGGAGGCTCCTGAGAGAACACGGTGTGGATGGGAAGGCAGCAGAATAGTGGGTTGGGTGGCTGTAGCTGGCTTCCTGTTGAAACTGTTCCAGTATGACTCTTTCTTTCTCTTCTTTTCCTCCTTCCCAACCCCAGGTTTCTGCTCTCTGGCAATCTTCACGGTGGCTCGGTGGTTGCAAGCTATCCCTATGATGACTCTCCCACACATAAGCCCACAGGAGTCTACAGTAAATCAGCTGATGACGAAGTGTTCAAATATTTGGCAAAAGCTTACGCGTCACACCACCCTATAATGAGAACTGGCAAACCCAATTGCCCTGGCGAGGAGGGAGAGACCTTCCAAGATGGTATCACAAACGGTGCCCAGTGGTACGATGTGGAAGGTAAGCTGTAGTGGTGAATCGCCCCAGCTCTGCTGGTTCCCCTAACAGACTGTCTTAGAGAAATAGTTTCTTGCTCTCACTGAGAACTGACATCCAAACCAGTGGCAATTATTGCAGAGGAAAGGACAGTGGGCGGAGTGATATTTTTAGCTTTTGAATTTGTTCTAGCAGCTTGAAGTGAGGGGAAGCAGTATCACAGGCACACCAGTAAGTGCCTGATGAATCACAGCCTGGGAGATGTTCGTAGGGAATAGATCACGGCAAACTGGAGGGTTCTTTCTGACCCTGTTAGGTGCTGGAGAGTTATCCTGCACGTGGGAGGCTTCGATTGGCAATTGAACTGTCATTTGGTCTCCAGGTGGCTACTAAATTCTGATACAGGAAAGAGGAAGCTCTTGTTGAAGGTATTAAATCATGCTGCTGTATCGTGAGGTTATTTGAACCGCCAAACTTGTAATTCTACAAATGATTATAGAACAGCCTGGTGTAAAACTATGTAAAATGATTTAAATGTGTGGTATGAGCTAACATAGCTGCTCTCGGTGGAGGTGGGGTAGGGAGCTTTTCCGTGAACTGCTCTGCTGCCAGACCTGTGCAGAGAGTGAAACCAGTACAGCCTGTTCTCGTCCACTGGTGCAGTGGGATGTAGAAGGGATATGAAATTTGGTCTGCCGGGGCTTCTAGGAGAGCTCCTGTTCCCTCCATTAGGCAGCTGCACTGGGAGGTGATCTGAATATAAGGAAATTACCTCCCTGTGCCAGCGCTCTGCTTGTGTGGAGGTGGCTGGCCTGGCTCAGCCGCGCTGAGCTGCTCTGTGTGCACTGGTTTTGCTTAAAATGGGCTTTAGAGGACAGCTTTTGTGACGAGATGTTCTTGTGGAAAAGGCTCTCTGGGCTGTTGGGATGAGAAATCATGGCTGTGTCATTAGAAGAAGTTACACCATTGCTGTGCTCCCTCAGCGGATGTTGTACAACCGTGGCCTCGCCAGGCAGTGCAGAAACTCCTCGGGTGAGGACACCACAAAAACCTTGCATAAATGATCCGAAGAAGTTGCGTTGCTGCGCCTGGACTGCTCTGCTTTGCCTCACGCGAGGGCTGAGGGATGATGGCAGGAGTGCTGAGCAAGCAGTGGCATCGAATGTTGCTCATCCTTCAGAGCTTACAGCTGGAGAAATTCTAAAAAGATGATGTTTTGGAGAAACATGGGCTTCAGAGCTGACTCCGATCTTAACCCTGCATCCACCTTGCTCAGGAAGGAGGGAGAGGGATCCAGCACTGGGCCTGAACACGTCACCTCTGCTGGAAGAGGAATTCTTGATTTCAGTAGTGACTGAATCATCCCCCAGGATTTCACTGGTCAAGATTTCAGCCTGGAGCAGAGGAGGCCGAGGGCAGCCCTCATGGCGCTCTGCAGCCCCCTCCCGAGGGCAGGAGGAGGGGCAGGTGCTGATCGCTTCTCTCTGGTGACCAAGGCCAGGCCCCGAGGGAACGGCAGGGAGATGTGCCAGGGGAGGGTGAGGCTGGGCATTAGGGAAAGGCCCTTCCCCCAGAGGGTGGTGGAGCCCTGGAACAGGCTCCCCAGGGAGGCATCGCGGCACCAGCCTGGCGATGTTCAAGAAGCACTTGGACAAGGCCCTCAGAGCCATGGTGTGAATTTGGGGTGTCCTGGGCAGGGACAGGAGCTGTACTCGATGGTCCTTGTGGGTCCCTCCCAGCTCAGGGCATTCTAAGATGATATGAAATAAGATGCCATGTTCAAATAAGAGGCAGTTTTACCTCTTTCTCTAGCAGCCATCTCCTTCCCTCCACCCTTTGGAGCACACCAGCCCTGATGGTTGCCGGCTCGAGGTTCACTCTGCTGCTGTGGAAAGTCCAGCAGGAGGAAGGTTTGTGTAATCTGGTGAATTTGCTTACGAGGGAACAGGATATCCTGGATGATCTGTGCTGCCTTGTTCTGGTGGCAGTTGTTATCGGCAAACATCTCAGTCGGGAGGTTTGTTAGCTGCAGCTCTAACACTTTCTGCCCTTGTAATGAAGCAGGATGGGTGTGCTCTGAAGGGAGGCTGGTTCCAGAGCTTTGGGCCTGGGTTCCCCCGCTCCCAGTGAGCGTCATTTTTCACCACAGCGTTAACCACATCCTCCTGCTGGGATGTGAGGCCCCTGGCTAGTGGCTGTGGCACTGGGTGCAAGCCTTTCAGGCTGCCTTTGCCTTGTCAGCGAGCAGAGCAGTGGTTTCACCTACTTTCCTTTCACAGCAAACGGCAAGGTGTGAACTGAAGACTGGTTTGCTCCATGCTGCCGTCACTGTGGTTTATACTGTGTCTAACAGCCTCCATCCCCTGCGGAAACAAACCCTTTCGCTGTGAGAAGCCGCAATCTCAGTCTCGGCGCTGATGGCTGTAGGCGATTCATGGGCAGAGGTTGTAGAGAGGGTGCACTGACACCAACTCTGAGTAGAGCATTGCTGAGCTTGGCAGCCCTGGGCGGTTTCTCCCCTAAGCGGTGATTTACGTCTCGTGGCTGTTGAAGGCGCACACGTGGAGGGCGATGGCAGCCCTTGGAGCACCTCCCAGACTGTCGAGTGTAACCCACGGGGGCTGAGATCCAGGGAAGAGCTCGGATGAACGAAGATACCGCAGAGGCCAGTACGCCTGTTTTTTTTGATGCTGTCTGTAGTTACTGTGCCCCTTCAGGGTTTTAGGGGCTAACATTTATTTTTAATGGTGGATGAAGAGCAGGCAAAGGGGGGTCAGCTGTACGCAGTGTGCGGCAGAAGTGGCAAAACCACCACAGTGGCTGTATTGACTCATCTGACTCTGCCAAGGACTGCCGAGGCTCCTACTCGGACCAGGAGGCCTTTCCCAATGACCGCAGAATGTAATTGTGCGGTAAAATGAGGCTGGGGAAATCCCGGTACCCTGCGGGAGCTCGCTGGGCTGAGCTCTAGAGATACCCAGAGCGTGCGGTTCTGTGAGCGGTGCGGGGCATGCACTTGTGGCCTGTGGATCGGGTTGTGTCAGGAGAGGCTGCTGGCTCCAAGCGAACTAAAGCCAGGAAAAACAAAGAAATGAGAACATAATGTCTCAACAGGTAGAATTTTCCCTGCCACGTTTTATCCTGTGAAATCAGACATGCTGGAAGGCCAGCTGCTGTGGGATTCATTGTCCCAGAGTTCCCAGTTCAGGTTTATGCTGGTGCCAGACCTCGTTAACTTTCATTTGAGTTTGCAAACAACCTTTTTCATGTGTCAAACCGAGGTGGCAAGTACCAACCATTGGAGTAATTGTTAAGGTCAAGTGCGCCCAGAGAGAGGCGGCTCTCCGCCAGACGGCTGAACTTGGCTTCTGCATTCCAGCTGCTATAGATAAGCACGTGTGTGACTGGGGTTGTTCTTTAGAGGCTATCTCTGTTGTACATGCCATAACTCTTCCTTCCTTTTTAACCTCTGAGGGCTTTAACTACCAAGTGGCTGGTTCAGATGAAGAAAATACATGCAGATCTGGGCTGGTGTATGGTCCAGGTGACGCTTGGAAAGCTGTTAAGAAACTCTTTAAGTCTTATCTGTGGGAAGGATGTGCTTGCCTTTATTTTGTAAAGAGCCCAGTTCAGAAACTGAATTCAACGTGACTTTCAGGGGGGTGTTTTGTGGGCAGCCCTGGAAGGTCTTGTTATTTGCAGTCGCTTCCTGTAAGTTATTTTCCTTGCTAGTTTGACTCTCTGATGTCCAAGTGTTTGAGATGTTTCGTGTTTCCTGGAAGGCGCTTCTCAGGTTGAAAGTAGATTTAGGTTATGTTTGTGCTTACTGGGTTGTTTTGAGTGTGGCTGCTAGCCACACTGAGCTTCCGACCAGCTTTTAGTGGTGTCAAACTCAGAGCAATTAAAAGCAGTGCTGAGAACAGCGGGTGCTCATGGCATCGCTGCAGTGGCCTCTTTCCTGGGCACGGCAGAAGGCGGGTGACAGAGTGTGAGCTCTGGTAGAAGCTTTCAGCCACATCTTTCTGGGATATGCACAATGAGCTGCCCGTATGTGTTTGTGTTTTTATAAAACCCTTACTGCAAATGTTTCTTTCTTGAGAAAAGTACTGGCTTGGTGGTGTGAGGGTCTGATGCCTCTTTTCACATCTAACGTGAGCGGGTGGGCAGTGCTGTGGCGCTGCAGGTCTTGGGAAGGCTCTACCCTCCTCTTTGAGAGAGCCCTGGGAAGGCTGCAGGGCTGTGCTGCTCTGGGCTGTGCCATGCAGCTGCTGGAGTGGGAGGCTGAAACCTCACCTCTGAGTTTCAATGATTTCAGAATGACTTCAGACCAAAACGTTCCTCTGCCTGTTTGGTGCTGCTGCTGTGCTCACCTGGCCTCATGCTACGAGACGGTCGGTTCTGTCCGCAGAGTAAGCAACTTGTGCCCCGTATTTAATCACGTCTCTAGCTTGCTTTGTGCTGCCTGTGCTCTCTGCAGAGCATACAGGACCATTTCTCTGCTTTGCCATAGCTGCCTGCTTCAGCAAGAGCTGGAATTAGAGAGCGTTCTGCATAGTGCAGTTTGAAAATAGTCCTTCCTGGCTGGCCTGGAAGGCTTCTCCTGGCACGTGGTGTATTTATGGTATCTGGATCCCCGGGCTTGACTGTAGAGAGCTGCATTCCCTGGCTTGCCTGCCTGGTGCAGAGCTTGGCAGGGAGCAGAGGCACGCTTGTCAGAGCAAACTGTGCAGTCCTCGTGCTGCGAGAGGTCTGGGACCCTTGCCTGAAGTGCAGTCCTGATGCTCAAGGGCTGGGACAGAGCAGGGGAGAGGTTTGTTCTGAGCATTTTTGTGACCTACTGCCAGCCAGGGACTGGCTTGCTGTGACTGGAAGCTGTTCACTTTTGCTTTGCTTTCCTCGCTGGTAAAACAGGCGTGGTGGTGTTGGGTTGACGGTTGGACTTGATGATCTTACAGGTCTTTTCCAACCTTAGTGATTCCGTGATGCTTCATTGGGAGGCTGAAGCTTTACACAGTGTGGGCTAAAAGACACCCTGTGGTTAAAAAATGCTGGAATAAATCCAGCAGGTTATCCCAGATAGTACCCAAATGGGTAGGTGCAGCAGAAGCACTGTAGTCTGGCAGTTCTTTGTCTCGGGTGTGCTTTTTCTGCTCTGCTCCTTGAATGCAGTGCTCTGCTAGTGGTAGGCTGTGTGCAGGTCTCCCTCTACACCTCCCGATCTTCTGCAGAGCCAGGAGAGGCTGTGCAGATGGTATATGGAAAAATACATAATTCCATATGCTGTAAAAATAACTGTCCTGCCCTGTAATGGGGCCATGCGAAGGCCAAATCTGTGCAGCAGATACAATCCAAATTTTCAAGCATGCAATGGACTACTTTCTCAAAGAGACAGTTTTACCAAAATTGATGTAGCAAGCTCTAATTTAGTCCGTTGCTGCTCTATTATGGGTGAGCATCTGTCCTAAATTTACTTGAAAGGCAGATGAAGCACTAAATATGCTTTATAATGGCTCTGGTTTACGTATGGCTGTTTTCAAATGCATTAGCGTCCCGCTAAGAACAGATGGTTCTAGGCTGGCAAATTGTTTCATTCTGCATGGTGTTTACTGGCGAGCGAGCAGCCCGCTGTGTGTTACTCCTCTGAACCTGGTGGTAGGAGCTGAATTAGAACTGGGTGTGTATCAGATTCGCAGCCCTTGTTCCTCTAACCTTTTCAACTGAGTTTGAGAGTTTTAAAGTCCTCAGATGCCTTTTTGGCCCCTCGTGCTGGACAGAAAAGTCTCTTTCCTGTTGATCTCAGCCTGCGCAAGGCTGCGCTGCTCTCCTTCTGGCAGCAAGCGACATTTGATTTTTTTTTTTTCTTACAGTAAAAGCTTTGTGTTCCCTTAGCAGCAGGCTCCCAGAAGAATTGAGAGGAACTGGGACATCTTTGATGTGGTACCATCCCGTGCATCTTCCCAGGGGTCTGCTCTTCTTAAATCCTACTTGGTGCTGTCAGGCCACCTCTGCGCTTCCCGGGTGTGGTGGGGCTCCCGCGTCCAGAGCAGCGGCCCCTGACCTTTTGGGACAGTGAATGCTCACAGCCACCACATGTATTGTAAGGCTCCTCTGCTTGGTAAAGTGCTGCTGCTAGCTTTTCCTGGCCGTGCGTTAACACAGCCTCTGCAAATGCCAGGTAGTGCATTTACATCGTGGTATTGATCGATTCTGGCCGGTTAATTGGCCGGTACCCCAGAGGGTCCCTCGCTTGTGAATGATTAGGAAACGGCTTGGACAAAGCGAGCAAGGTTTATTAGCATAGCGCTAATGTAGCACTTTGGTGGGCAAAGCAAATGGTGGGAGTACAAAGTCTGCATTTCTTACAGACTTGCCTGCTGAGGTCCTGCGGGCCGTGCCATGATGTGCCACAGGCCGTCTTCTGCTCTTCTTTCCTCCTGGAGATTGCATCACCCTCCTGCGGAGCAAATATATAGCTGTTCCATGGCAGGTGGGCTTCTAAGGGCCAGTTCGACTTCCTCAGCTCATCCAGAGGAGGCCCGTTGCCTGGGCCCCCGTGTCCGGCCGACGCCGGTGGGAGTCGTTCGGTCGGTGCGCGGAGGCCTCCGGGCTGAGCGGCCCCAGGCGCTGCTGGGCAGGTTGGGATGGAGCCGCCCGGGCAGCGGCGGCCAAGGCCGTGGCATGCCAGTCCGCCCGGATTGTAACTGCATAAGGTCGTGTAACCCAGAAGATATCATTAGTATGCGTAAAACTTAGTGTGGTGTGTCTTCTGTACTGACACAACTGCCTGATTTACTGGTGGTGGTGGGAACGATCCTCTCATGTGGCTGTGACATCCGGCTATAGTCATGTGGTGGGGTTTGTCAGGGTGACTCTGAAACCTGTTTCACAGACTTGCGGTGGTTTTGGAATGTCCTTTTTACTATTGAAGACTCCCATGAATGTTTACAGGGCTGAACATTTACAGACTTCAGCAGCATGCTGAAGTCTGAGCTCCAGATCGTGAGCGTTGGTACCTGCGGACCTCAAGTCCTGCTGGTACGTGATTCATTTGTGTTTGACAAACAGGTTTGCTTGCTGAGAGTTGGACGTAAACTTCGGTAAATAGGGTCAGGACACTTGCTGGAACAAGGTGACTTTTTTGTTTCGTAGCAGTACCTGTAGTTTCTCTGAAGGGCAAGAATAACAAGGGGAGCTTAATACTGGGAAGCAGCTCCGTGCACTCCTCTTCTCTGGTGCTCACGGAGGTGTGGCTGGTTTAACACCAAGCTGGGACGCTGTCCCCGTGTGCTGCAGCATCCTTAAATTAATTGAGACTGCTGCCTTAACGAGGAAATGCGGGAGGAGGCTGCTGACTTGGCTGCAGGGCTCAGGGAAAAGAGCGAGTTTCCCATTCGGAGTTTCTAAGGTGGACAAGCCTGTGTCCTGTTCTCCTCTTGCAGGACATGGCTGTTGTGGGGTCACAGGAGTCCTCAGCGGTGAGGGACATGTCACTGCCCTCCCCGATCAAGAGGAGAGTTTCCTGAAGGTGATTTGGACTCGCTGCAGTTCACTGCATGCCGTCACCATGTCAGACCTTGTCAGACTTTCTGCTAGGGCTGCCCTAAATATCAAGTAAATGGAGACCTTCAGATAAGGAGTTGGAGGAAAAGAGCAGCCTGAGGAAGTAGAGAAGGGGAAGCATTGCTCTCGTCTCGTCTAGGGTTTTGCTAAGATTATTTTAGGAGAACGGCTGTGTGGTCCTTGAAACTTTTCATGTGCAAACTTGAGCTGCCACCTCCCAGGCTGATGGTCTGGTGTGTTCTTTTGTATCAGAGGCCTGAAGCTCAATTTGGGTAGAGTAACATCTCTTGCAGGAAAACCTCGCAAATCTCAAGCTGGCTTGGAGAGCATAGCGAAGGACGCGGCAGCAGTCGTGTCCAAACTCCAGCCTGCCTGCCCTAGCCTCCAGGACTTGTAGTGTCTGGAAAATGTCTTCACAGTGAAATGAACCCGTATGAGTTTCCAAGTGCTGTGCGGCTGAGTTCAGCTGGCAGAGCCGTGAGACCGAAGGGACCGTCATCTTTGAACTGTCTGTGGCTGATCTGAATGGCCCAGTCTGCCGGTTGCTGGGGGAGACAGAGCTCAGTCTTCCCCAGCACAGGATCTCACCACGATCTGATCTGACGTTTCTCCGTAGGTTGTTCACTCTGGAGCTAGGACAGCAGCCTGGTGAGATGCCGTGGGGGGCTATAGGACAGGGACAAATGTGCATCCTGTGGTGGGATGTCTGTGAGTTGCTCTTTGGGACATGTCTCTGCCTCCTTTTCTCAGGTGGGATGCAGGATTACAACTACGTGTGGGCCAACTGCTTTGAGATCACGTTGGAGCTGTCCTGCTGCAAATATCCACCGACCTCCGAGCTTCAGCAGGAGTGGGAGAACAACCGGGAGTCTCTCCTTGCTTTCATTGAGAAGGTACTGCGGGTTGGGACGGGGCGCAGGGCAGCAGCTGTGAAACCCGCGTGTCCGCGGTGGGCTGAGAGCACCGTGTTCAGTTGCTCCTGCGGCTTTGTTTGCTGCGTGCGGTAGCACGACTGCCACAGTTGCTGCACAGAGGTCGGTGGTTACAAAGCTGCTGTGTATCTCTGTGGTTCTGCCACAGTTCCCGCATCCTCCACAATAGCGGAGCTCTGCTCAGAGAGGCCTCGTGGGGCTCAGTGTTAAACAGAGGGACCAATCAGTGCAGTTCTCACTAAGCAATGCAGAGTTCCTGTATGGCCTCAGTGCCGTGAACCTCCAGTGATGTGAGAAAGCACCAGCGCTGCTGAGGCCTTGGCTTGCAGAGTCCTCTGCCAGGCTGTCTCCAGACGCCCAGGCATGAGTCGAGTAGGTGACAGTTTGGGGAAGGAGGCAGCTGCATTTTTTCCCTCGGCATGGCCCGTAACCCTGCTATGTTCACATCGCCCATGTCGATGAAATAGAGGATTAGTTAGGGAGGATCAGTTCTGAGACCTTGCTGCCTTCCCGGTGGATACTGGAATTCCTGTCCTTGCCATCTGGTCAAGCACTGTCTGAGTCACGGGCCCGTGTGTGTCTTTGCCTGGCATCTGTCCTGCTCTGCTGCTTTTGGGGAGGGCAGGGGGGTATTGCTGGGGGAGGACACGGTTCTTCTGACATTGCCTGTCTTCAACCTGGCTCTTGCATTGTTTTCCTCAGGTCCACATTGGTGTGAAAGGCTTTGTCAAGGACGCAGTCACTGGAGCTGGCCTGGAGAATGCGACCATTGTTGTCGCCGGTATTGCTCATAACATCACAGCGGGCAAATGTGGCGATTACCACCGACTGCTTGTGCCTGGGACCTACAACGTGACCGCAGTTGTAATGGGGTAATGTCTCTGCGGCAGCCTGCGTCCACACTGCCAACTGCTCGTGTTCCTTCGCTTGATTTCTTCCCCCCAAGCATCTTGTTGTCTATTTAAGGGGCTTGGCTGGAAGCTGTAGGAGTAAAGGGCTCCAGGTTAGAGCTGCAGCTGTGTTTGCTCACCCCATGCCCCGCTGCAGCAGGGTGCTGTTGGGTGCACAGCATTTCTGTCACTTTTTGATACAAGCAATTAAACAACTGCACCTTACTTCCTGGGAAAAGGGAGAAAGTGGAGTAGGGCCACCCCAGTAAGAGTTCGTGCTGTCTCAAGTCTGGGTGTAAACGTGTAGCCTGCCCCTAGGCTAGCCCTGTGATATGCCTGTGGCTTCTTCCCGATGAGTCTGTAAACAGGAACTCGTGCCTCTGTGACACAGCAAGGCCAGCAGCATAGTTTGTTCTGGTGGCAGTTGGGTGAGTCCCATCAGCTTGTCTGCTGGTGAATCTCTTGCGTAGTCATTAACATCCCAGTGCCTTTGGGCTGGGAGGAGTAGGCTGGAGTGGTGGAGAGGCTGCAGGGGGTTTTGGCCTCTGTTCTGCAGAGCCGCCTTGCTGAAGCCAGCCCTTTTGTTCACAGTTACACACCAATGACCAGAGAAAACATCGAGGTGAAGGAGGGAGCTGCAACAGAAGTGGATTTCTCCTTGCAGCCAACTGTAATGCCCCCAGCTCTTAACATCACGCAGTTCACGGCAACACCCGCTCCTGTCTCTACCGTCACCCCCACCCCTGTGCACGCAGGGGCCCCAAGCCCAACGTCTCTCCATGAACCCATCCAACCTGTGGACTTCCGCCACCATCACTTTTCAGACATGGAGATCTTCCTGCGGCGGTACGCCAGCGAGTACCCCAGCATAACCCGACTCTACTCTGTGGGCAAGTCGGTGGAGCTGCGGGAGCTCTATGTGATGGAGATCTCTGACAACCCTGGCACGCATGAAGCAGGTAACATGGGAAATCCTTTTTCGCGAGGCACAAACGCAAGTGACAGATGTCTTGCTTTGGGAGACCGTGGGCAGAGCAAGAAGGAATGTAGAGCTGGCACCTGTCTGAAGAGGGAGTGAGCTGCGCCTTGCAGTATCCCTTCTAAAAAGACCAGGTGTGGTGGGTGGCGCTAGTGTGTTAAAGAGCATTGCTGGGGACATCCACGGATCTACACTACACTTAATGCCCTCAGAGATATGGTGTAAATTTGGGGTTGTCCTGTGCAGGGACAGGAGTTGGACTTGATGATCCTTGTGGGTCCCTCCCAGCTCAGGGCATTCCATGATTCTATATAGGGTCATGGAGCTCTGGGGACAGAAGGATGCAGGGGCTGCCCCAAAACAATATTCATCCTTTTTAGTGTTGTGGGAGCAGAAGGGTAAATTTTAGGTAAATGCTCTCCAACCCTGCAGGACGGCCTGAGACAGCAGTGCTCAGCGTGGTGAGGTGTCTCCAAGCTTTAATGCAGTGGTTATAATTGTCTCTCTGGTGTGGCCATGTGTACGCAGGTGAGCCGGAGTTCAAGTACATCGGTAACATGCATGGCAATGAAGTTGTGGGGCGAGAGCTTCTCCTGAACCTCATCGAGTACCTCTGCAAGAACTTTGGCACAGATCCTGAGGTGACCGACTTGGTCCGGAGCACACGGATCCACATCATGCCGTCCATGAACCCTGATGGCTATGAGAAGTCCCAGGAAGGTAGTGCTGTCTGCACTGAAACATCTGTGGGGTTTCTAGCTCTGAGAACAAGCCTTTGGGCTCATGATACCTCCCTGAGGAATCGGGAAGCCTTGCTGGAGCACAAGTGCACAGGGAGGCTGGGAAGGCACTTGGTCTGTGCTGTGGGCTGAGTGGGCAGCCCTGCTCTGCAGGATGTGGGCGGTCAACTGATGCTCGAAGCCGTTGGAGAGAGCTCTTAGGCTTCGGCAGTGCTATATGCTGCCCCTGTTTGGGTCCCCTTATGGTTTGTGGCTATCCCAAGGCTTATTTTAAAAAGAGACATTCCTTTGACACAGCTCATGCTTGCTGTGCTTCGGTCCATGCTTTTAGTAACATGTGATGTGGGAGCCAGGCTGACTGCAGAGCACTTGTCCAAGGATAATATAGGCTTCTATTGTGATGTTGAAATTGGCAAAAACATCCCTCAAGGAAGTCCTTAAAGCTGCGTGGCTCTTGCAGATTGGCAGAACAAAGTCTGTCCAGAACAATTTTCTGAAAGCAGAGCTCTGCTAGGGTTGAACAAAGAACTTGTCCGGCTGGTTTGAGAAGGTGAGCTCTGAGGTTTCTGCAGTCGGGACATTGGGCTGCTGGGATTGTTCGTGGTTCGCTGCCTTTCTGGCTGGAGCTTTTCAGCTGTGGTCTGGCTGGCACCGAGTGCCTGTGCAAACACCTGCTGAAACGGCCCTCGGACACCTGTGTGCACAGAGCGGGCCTGCCGCTGGAGGAGGGCGTGGGTGTCCCCTCTCCGCAGCGCGTAGGAGGCCGGCACCGCTGTGCTCTCTGCTGCCTTCCATTGATAGCTGTAAGCTCTGTAGTCAAGAGGATGAAGCCTCTGCACTGAAGTGGGAACGTGCATAGGGCGCAAGCTTGAACTTGTGTTTAATTTTCAGGAGATAGAGGAGGTACCGTTGGCAGAAACAACAGCAACAACTACGACCTGAACCGGAACTTCCCAGATCAGTTCTTCCACGTGGCAGACCCTCCGCAGCCAGAAACTCTCGCTGTCATGACCTGGTTAAAGACTTACCCCTTTGTGCTCTCCGCAAACCTGCACGGAGGTATGGCGGCCAAACCGAGCGCCTCCCTTTGCGCTGATGTTCAAGAGATGGGGGTTTGCAGGGCTGTCTCCTTGGCATGAACTGAGGAGCTCTTGCAGGGAGCTCTCTGCCCTTGGCATTGCCGTGAAATGGCAGGAGCGAGGGCAGCCAGGTTCCTGCAACAGGGGTGAGGCCGTTTCCACAGGCCCTGCACAAACAAAGAGGAAAACAAACCTTCTGTTCATGCTGCTGGAAGGTGGACCAGAAGCTGGAAAGAGAGGGTGAAGCCCGTGTCCCCAGGCGCATTTGCAGGGAGTCGAAGAGGCTGCTGGGAGGATCACAACCACTTCTCTGAGGGAGCGCTTGCGTTGGGGAGTAGTTAGTTCATTGCCTGGAGGGAGATGGGAATGGACTCTAGTCAGCGGCCGCTCGGCGGCCAGGTCTGGGAATGTGATAATAATGCTGTGGCTGTTGGAGACTTCATAGCGTTTATAAAATTAAGGGAAGAGATGTAATCCTCAGGGTTCCCTGCCTTGAATTGCATGGCGGAACTATGAAATTTGCTGTAATTTAATTATCGTTTTGGAGAGATCTAAATTAAGTCTCTGTATTTCATCTTATTCCCCAGACGGTTTGTCTGCTGGCTTGTAGCTGTGGTAACTTGCAGGTGGTTGCTCTGCGCTAGCGTGTTTAATTTTGGAGTGCAGAAGTACCGTGTGTGGGTACGAGGGAGCTGGCAGTTCTCCAGCAGCGGTGGTGTCTGGGGTTCCACGGTGCTATTAGCACAGCTTGCTTAGGGAAAGCTTCAGTAAGCCAAAGATATTATAATCCGACAGTGCTTGCAATAAACTCCAGAAGGCTGAAAAACTACAGCAGTTGGGCCAAGGGCACTATGCATGTTCTAGGAAATTCCTCCCCTCGCTCTCTCTCTCCTCTGTGAAAGTGGTTATTGGGAGGTTGTGCTCATCCCTCCTGCACGTAAGAGCCAAACCTTTGATGTGTCGCGGCTTGGGTTCACCTTCCCAACAGGGTGTGGTCTTATCGGTTCCTGGGCTTTTGTTGTCTCTTCTAGCCACGGGGCTTAATGCTTTGTTTAATGCCAAGCCTTGAGAAACAGAAGACTTGGCGCTCTTTGGAGAAAAAGAAAAACTTCCCCTGTTAGGCTGAGGGATCACTTGGAAAGCGTGCAAGTACGAGTCAAAGCTTGTTTCCCCTGCAGGTTCTCTGGTGGTTAATTACCCCTTTGATGATGATGAACAAGGAATAGCCATATACAGTAAATCCCCAGACGATGCTGTGTTTCAGCAGCTGGCGCTTTCCTACTCCAAGGTAAAGCTCCAATGGGAAAACGGGCACATCCTGCTGGGTTAACTCGCGGTGCTGTCGGGAACCTCCCGAGCGGCTGGTGGAGGAAGGCGCAGGTACCGTGGGCACCTGGTGTTGCAGGCACAGCAGGAGGGTCCCGCGGGAGGCGCTGGTGCCATGAGTGGGTGCCATGAATGGGTGCCCAGCGTGTTCTGTCTGCAGGCACTGTAGGAGGTAGCTCTGTGCAGGCCCAGGGGCCGTACATGCTGAAGGGTGCTAGAAAGTGCTAAAAACACGGGCCGGGAGGAGAGCAAAGACGTCTACGAGTTGTGGTTGGGTGTGGGTGCAGTCTGTTTGTGCTACAGCCATACAAACACGTGCCTGCATGAACCTCTGCGTTTGGTAACCCCAAGTGCGTGACTAACGCTAGAGCAAAAGTGCCAGTGGCTGCAGAGTGCAGAGACTCGGCTTCACATGTTGCATCTTGTTTTTCAGGAAAACACGAAGATGTATCAGGGAAGCCCTTGTAAGGATATGTACCCCACCGAGTACTTCCCGCACGGCATCACTAATGGGGCTCAGTGGTACAACGTTCCAGGTAAAGTAGACCTTAAATCTCGTGCACTGTTTGTCTCCAAATTAATGCATATGCAGGCTGAAGAATCTAGCCTGAGCAGTCGCAAACTCTGCATTGGTCAGCCTAGATTACTGGGACTCAGGTTGCTTTTATAACTTCTTAAATAAGGTGCCCAGATGAAATTCCTTCCCTCAAGTATAACTTTTAGCGGAGTTTTTCTGGGTATTAGCAAAATAGTTTCATAAAACTTTACAGGGGTATATTAGCATGAAAGGTATTTACAAGAAGGCCAGTTATTTGTCGCTATTTTGGCATCCCTTTGAAGCTTGAATCTTGCCCTGTGTAAAATCCTCTGTCTCCAGCTATAAAATGCATGCTGTAGTTTGTACTTCACCTTTATCTACTATTCGATACATATTTTTTTTGACTGCCTTCAGGACATCCTGTCAAAACGCTGTTTGCATTCCTGTTGTAGGTGGCATGCAAGACTGGAATTACTTACATACAAACTGCTTTGAAGTGACCATTGAGTTGGGCTGCGTGAAGTATCCGAAAGCTGAGGAGCTGCCGAAGTACTGGGAGCAGAACCGCCGATCTCTTCTCCAGTTCATGAAACAGGTGAGGCAACGAGACCCCAAGCAATAGTGTGAGCTGCCTCTGGGCTTTGCATTACATGTGCCAGAACGAGCAGGCTAATCTGCGGCTGAAGCAAGGGCTGCTTCCCGGCTGGACTGGCTCCCTGCTCTGTGGAAATCACCCCCATCAACACATGTCTCAGCTCCTCTCTCCTCCTTCTCTACATACCAAAAGCCTGTATGGAAACAGCAGCCAAGTGATGCTGGTGCAGGCTTTTTATTTACCACTACCTTGGCTTTGCCTAGGCCGGAGTGGCCTTTATGTGCTGTTCCTATCCGAGCCAGGGCTGGTGGTAGTGCTGCACACCTGGGGCGTGCAAACAAAGGTGTGGAGCAGGGAGCCCTGTGGTGGCACCCTGAGCCAAACAATTGCTCCTTGTACTCATCAGGTGACCTTTGTCCACGCCAGCTGTTGGCGACTCTAACCTGGAGCCTTTTGGAACATGTTGCTCCCCTGGGAACGCTGAACCTCCCGGCCTGGGAGTGGTGGGATGTCAGTGGTCCCACAGCGATGTGTGGGGCGGGAGGCAGGAGGGCTGGCTCTCAGCAGGGCTCCGCATCTGTGCTCAGGTTCACCACGGCGTCTGGGGGTTTGTGCTGGATGCTATGGATGGAAGGGGCATTCTCAACGCCACCATCAGCGTTGCCGACATCAACCACCCGGTGACCACGTACAAGGATGGAGACTACTGGCGCCTCTTGGTCCAGGGGAAGTACAAAATCACAGCATCTGCGCGAGGGTGAGTGAGCACAAGGAGCAAACAGCTGCTCTCCTGGCTTCCCAGTCAGGAGTGGTCCCATTGCCTCTGCCTACAGCAGCTGTAGGCATGGGTGTTTCTCCTGCCCTCTGGCTTGTGCGGAGTTAGCGATGTGACGCCACCCTGATGTCAAAGGCTGCTCACCTGGCACCGGTGTACAATCCAAATCTTCCCTTGTTTGGTGGTGGTGTGGGGAAGGAGCTGATAACTTAGCGTCTTTAGGGGGAATTCTCTTTCAGGCAGCTGCCCACAGAAATGACTTCACTTCAACAGCTGCCAAAAGCTTTGGGTTAAAGCAGCCTGACTTCTTATCCTGCCGGTCTGCCACGTAACTCTGCAACACCTGAGCCAAAGGCAGCTCAGCCCCATGTCGGGCCCTGAGCTGCTCCCTGTCCTCCTGCCGTTCCCGTGTCCCTTGGAAGTGTTCTTGCTCTTTTTTTAATGCTTATCTGTTTTGGCTGGGGAGCAGTTGCAGTCCCATGTGAGTGTCTAGTCAGGAAGAGGAGGGTGGCTGGTCATCAGGGGTTCGAGGCCTCACGCATTTCCTTGTGCCTTCTCTTCCCTGGGCAGGTATGATCCAGTCACTAAGGTGGTGGAAGTTGGCAGCAAAGGTGGGGTACAAGTCAACTTCACTCTTTCACGGACAGACATCAAAGCGGAGGAGGGGAAGGTGCCAGTCCTGAACACCCCAGAAACCAGTGACCCCAACGAGAAGGAGTTTGAGACCCTGATCAAAGATCTGTCTGCTGAGAATGGCCTGGAGCACCTCCTGCTTACCTCCTCGGGGGACATCTCTCCTTACCGATACCGCCCGTACAAGGACCTCTCCGAGTCCCTCCGAGGCCTCTATCTGAACTACCCGCACATCACAAATCTCACCAGGTGAAAACTCAAAGCAGCAGTGCTCAGCTCCTCCCTGAGCAGCAGCCTGTGGTAGGGAAGCAGTGAAACGATGAGCCATGAACGCAGTGCAGAGATGGGCAGCTCATCCCTCCCCTTCCCTGTGGTCCCTGAGTTTGAGGGAGCCTTGGGCGTAAGGGCACGGTGGCAGAGCATTGGCTGCAGTGACTCGCAGGTGCTTCCATGTGCTTTTTCCTGAGACATCATTTTACTGACTTAAATCTGGGGTGCTGTCGGCTCCCCAGGGGTGCCTGGGACTGGTGATACTCCCAGCACTGATGTCCCAGGCTTCTGCAAATATCTCTGTTCTGTGCTCTCCATTTCTTCCGTTTTCCAAATCCATTCTGACTTCTACCCTGCTAAAGACTTCCCAGCAAAAGTGATCAAATTTGACTTACAAATCTCAGATGGCCTTTCTCGATTGTCTGCCTTCAGACTTTAATTCAATAGGGCGACACGTGTTTGAGCTAGCTTGCCCTGAGCTAAGGTTTCTGCCCTCCTGCAGGAGACCAGCTGTCTGCAGTCCCTGCTTCCCTTTGTGACCTGCAGCCCTCACCCTCTGTCAGCTTTACAAAGCACAAGTCTCTTTGTCTCAGGACCTCATTCGCTTGTTACCAGGCACAACTTGCTCATGTGCTGTCCCCGCTGGTGCCAAGGCTGCTTTTCTGATCTGTAGCCTCTATTGTCCGTCCAGTTGCATCAGCCCCGATTGTGTTCCCTGCTTTGCTTGCATTCGGTTTGCTAATTTAATGGCGTGACTGTAGCAACAACTTCTGCGTTACTGGAAATAGGCCTGCTTTTGTCCTCTAAACCGGGTGCTTTATAAATTAGTTTGATGTCCAGATATATCCCGCTCTGAAGGAAAAAAGAAAGAAAAACCCAATATTGGAAGCACAGAGGCATTTAGCAGTTCTCACCTATGGTGATGTTATGGGCCATATAGAGATATATGGAGCATTGGCATCCTGTACCTCTGGAGCTGGATACATTCTTACACAGATGCTTGTGCTCAAACCGATGTTCATAGTCCATTTGGGTCAGTGCTGCTGCAAATCTCTTGTGATGTGCTCATGTTTTGTGTCCTGTGTCTTTGCAGCCTCCTCATGGGGGTGGGCAGCAGTTCCTCTCCACACCGGGTTTCTCCATAAGGTCAGGCTGGGGGCATGGCTCTCTTCCCGAGCTGACGCTCTGCTTTCTCATCTCCTGGCAGTTTGGGTCAGAGCGTCGAGTTCCGTCAGATCTGGTCCCTCGAAATCTCCAACAAGCCCAACCAGTCCGAGCCTGAGGAGCCAAAGATCCGCTTTGTTGCTGGTATTCATGGAAACGCTCCCGTCGGTACGGAGCTGCTCCTGGCACTGGCAGAATTTCTTTGCATGAACTACAAGAAGAATGCTGCTGTTACAAAGGTGAGAAGCCAATGCGAGGGACCATCTTGGAGCCCTCCAGGTATGTCCTGAGAAGACGCTCACTGGGAGAGGCTTTGCCTTGTTAACAGCACCTTGTGGGTTGCCGCGAATCCCACACGTGATGGGGAGGAGTTGTGAAATCTGTGGGGCCACTGGGAACCTCTGAGTGCTGATATCAGTATAAGCAGCAGTTCCTAGGATGAGAGCCAGACAAATGAGATGTACAGAGAATGAACCCTACTAATTGCACGTTACGTGCTATTTCTCCTCCTTTTGTTCAGCTGATCGACCGAACACGGATTGTGATCGTGCCTTCCCTGAATCCAGACGGACGTGAGATAGCGCAGGAGAGAGGCTGCACGTCGAAGATAGGCGAGACTAATGCTCACGGCAAAGATCTGGACACGGACTTCACAAGTAAAGCAAAGTGATGTGTAGCATCCCTGTAGAAATGCAGGCTGCTGTAGAAGCCTCCTGCTCCAGGGCTGGGTGTAGCTGTTTAGTTACAAGGGTCTGCCTGTAGAAAGAGCAGCACTCCTGCCCTGGAGCCCAGGCAGCACAGCTGCTGGGAAGCTTCCAAAGCTTGGATCCCCCCCCTTACAGGTGGTAATTTGCCAGCCCTTATTTGCAAGGAAAAGATGAAGCAGAGTTCTTTTAGGAATAGTTCAGAGGTTGGACAACACTTCATGTATTTTTCCTGTTAATTGATTTTTTTTTCAAACCCCCATTTCTGAAAAAATGCCCTCTGTTCGTGCTCCCTGAATGAGGGAGCTTTTCTGGTTTCCATCTAACTGCTTGCTCTGTCCATAGCACCCTATCAGTGCTACGCCTACCCTTCCCGAGGGCAAAGTGTTCTCCCTGGCCAGGTTTGGCTGGGATCATCATGCTTTCTTAAGAAAATGTCAGTTCAGTGACATTCACGAGGGCAAACACACACGAAATACCCTCTGCATCAAAAAATAAATACCTTGGGGGACATAGTGATGTGTCACATTTGTTTGGCTTTGCAGGTGAATTCTCCCCACGGGTAGTGGGGACTAGGCGCTTTACCTGCTGTCGGGTGCATCTGCTGAGATCTGACAATACCTTTTAAAGCATGCAATGGACTTAATTTCAGTCATAAACAAAGGATGTGCTTCTGCTGGCCTCTCAAAGAGTAGAAACAGTTGTCAATTCCCTTTTCTGTTTATTGTTCTGATTTACAGGCAATTACTCCCGGTACTCGGGGACACGAGAGCCTGAGACCAAAGCCATCATTGAGAACTTGATATTGAAGCACGATTTCAGCCTCTCTGTTGCGCTGGACGGAGGATCTCTGCTCGTCACTTACCCGTATGATAGGCCAGCGCAGACAGGTACGACTGACTCCTCCAGGGCCTTGCACATGTAGTTACCCTCAGGCTGTCCCTGCAGAAGTTCATGTGACCACATGGTGCCAGAGCTTCTTGCGCTGGTGGTGTTCTGTAGCCTCCTCTTGTGTTCAGCTCGTCGTGTATGGAGTTGACAGTCTGTTAAGTAAAGCTATAAAACCTCACAGGATTCAGCTAGGGGTCAGAACACTTAAAAGTCCTATTCTTACCCCAGTATTTCAGCCTTTTCTCTGCCAAAGCCATTATAAAATCTGCTTTTGATACCAGCCCTCGGTGTTAGAAGAAACCTGGAAGGCCCCTGAAACAATGTGTGTCGCTGCTTAATACAGGTCACGGGGTTAGAATGGGAGTCTGCCCCTCCAGTGAACGGGAGTTGTGCTCCAAGTCTCGCTTTTCTCTTTGTAGTGGAGAACAAAGAAACACTGAAGCATTTGGCATCTCTGTATGCAAACAACCACCCGCTGATGCACTTGGGCCAGCCAGGCTGTCCAAATAAGTCGGGTATGTTTGGTTGAATCCTTTAACGTGCCCCCATCAGCTTGTGCTGGACTCCGCTAGGAGCAGATCTGTCTGACCGCTGTGTTCTTGCTCTCACAGATGAGACTATTCCTGGCGGTGTGATCCGTGGCTCTCAATGGCACAGTCACTTGGGAAGCATGAAGGTACTTCATCGCAGCACGCGGCTTGCCATCTCGGCTAAAGAAGCGTTAGAAAGCACATTGGTTCTGACGTCCGGGCAAAACTTCCCCACCTCCAGCTGCTCTTCGCAAAGCTTTTTAAATACCACCTATTTTGTTGTAACTGTGGTTTTGGTTTTTGCAGGACTTCAGCCTTATGTTTGGTCACTGTCCTGAGATCACTGTTTATACCAGCTGCTGTTACTTCCCGAGCGCAGGGCAGCTTCCCGGCCTGTGGGCAGACCACAGGAAATCTCTCCTTAGCATGCTTGTGGAGGTGAGCTGCGGTCTGGGGGGGAATCTCTGGCAAGGAGTGGAGGTAGTGGGCCGGGTGGGGAGGGGGAGAGGAAGAGGGCAGTATGGAGAGCCTTTGTGTTTTTATTGGTGCTGTGTAATTAGACCGTCAAAATATGGACTGCATGAGGAGTGGATTGAACAGAGGCAGCAAGTGACCAGGAAATGAGAGTTAAAACATCTGTGCTGCTTTGCCGCATGGTGGGCTGAGCAGTCCTTGCAGTATTGAGTGCTTTTATTTATTGTGAGAGTCGGGGGTGGAGAGCGGGCTGTATTTTGAGGGGAGGATTAGATCCTCTTTTAGTTACAAATGTGCCATACGCTTGGATCTGAACGTGAAGTGTTTGAAATGCTTTATTTCAGGTTCATAAGGGAGTCCACGGGTTTGTCCAAGACAAGAGCGGCAAGGCAATTTCTAAAGCTACCATTATCCTTAATGAAGGTTTGAAGGTCTACACTAAAGAAGGTGGATATTTCCACGTGCTGTTGGCTCCAGGTTTGCATAACATCGATGCGATAGCTGACGGGTACCAGCAGAAACATGTCAAGGTATGTGAATGTCTCTATTGGAGGTCTTTTCTCCGCTCCCTGTCTTATAAAGGCATCCCCTGTTTGGGCTCTGCCTCGCTGGCTGTGTTTAGCTGCTGATTATGTGCCCAGGGTAGCTCTTTTCTGCCTTGATTTAATGGGTGGGGAAGAATTTCCTGGCACAGCAGGGTTGTTTTGGGCAGTAGCTTTTCTTCCCAATGCACTTGCCTTTGGCATCTGCCTGGTCCTGCCCTGGTCAGCAAGTACCTCTCCTGTCTGGACACCTAACAGAGGCGCATGCTTTGAGACAGTCTGAGCTCTCGTCTCTTTCTGCAGGTCTTTGTACGCCATGACGCACCCAGCTCTGTGTTCATTGTGTTTGACACGGAAAACAGGATATTTGGTCTGCCAAGGGAGCTGGTTGTAACTGTTGCAGGTAAAGTGCCACTTCTGAGCAAAGCTTTGAGCTTTGCTTTCTGTACCAGTTCCTGCTGACAATGACCCTTCTCTTCATTGAACTGGAAAAGTAGCCTGCAGGCTTAAGCCATCTCCTGCTTCCCTTCTGAACACGTGCTTGTCCTTGCAAAGCTGTCCAACAACCCTTGGATCTGGTGGTGTTGGGCTGGCAGATGGGAGGAGGGAGGAAGCAGGGTCTGAAGGGTCCAGAACGGACTTTGAGATGGCTGGAATGGGGCAAGCCTGTTTTGTGCATAGAGCTGGGACCTAGGAGACCTTGCTTCTTCCCCCAAGTTTCTTCTGGGTGGTGTGGCACCAGGTAAGTGTTAAGAGATTTTTTTTGTTGAGGTGGCAGCTGCTGGGGAGGCTGGAGTTGATACCCAGTGGTCTGCAGAAGAGCTCAGTGACGCTATCCTAGACTGCGAGCACAGAAAACAAAGGTAGCGCAGTGCTGCTCTGGGAGCAGCTCTCCTGCATGGCATGGCCTCCATGGCCTAGGAGGAAGGAGCAGGGTCACAGTGGAGTGAGGAAAGTGGTTGTGACTGTAGAAGAGAGATGGTGGCAAGCCTACCAGTCTCTGGAGTGGGGGCGCATGGCATTAACTCGAATGTCTTCTTTCTGGTAGGTGCAAGTATGTCTGCTCTGGTCCTCACCGCCTGCATCATCTGGTGTGTCTGCTCGATTAAGTCCAACAGACACAAGGATGGCTTCCACCGCCTCCGGCAGCACCACGACGATTACGAGGACGAAATCCGCATGATGTCCACCGGCTCAAAGAAGTCCCTCCTGAGCCATGAATTCCAGGATGAAACAGACACTGAAGAAGAAACACTGTACTCCAGCAAACACTGACACCTCCCGGGCAGGGAAGGAGGTTCCCATGGACCAGACCCGGTGGCGGGGGGCGATCCCTGTGGTTCAGTCTGGAAACATTAGCTTGCAGGATGTGTCCTCCAGAGGTGTGGGTGGCAGCTCCCAACTTCCCTCTCCTATTTGCTCCGTTCCTATGTACGTGCAAATCAGTGGGTGTTGGAAGCTGTGTTTGGGCTAAGGACGTGGCTTGTTTTATTTTTGGGTCAAGATTTGGAGGTTCGCGTGACATTGTTTGAAAGGCAACTTAACGGGGTGGCCGGCAGAGTTCCCAGCACTTCCCCAGCATCTCGGCGCAGTGAGCAGATGGTGGGGAAGTGCCCTAGACCTGCATGGGGTTGTAGTTAAAACGCTCCAAAGCAGTTTCTCTACCTGTTTTCATTTCATGTTTTCTACTCTGTACTTGGGGGAAGCCAGAGCCTTCACTTGACTCCACGTTCTGCAGAGCAGCCCTCGGAAAAAGACTGTACTTGGTTCTCAACTGCTCCCTTGGAGCTTTTCCCCACGGTGAGATGCCGTGGCCTGCCGTGGTTGTGGAGCACCTCTAAAGCGTTGCTAGTTCCAGGCAGTGACTTGGCATCCTGAAAGCTGGGGGGGATGGCACCCGTTCTTGATGTGAGCTGGAGGAAGGAGCAAATGTCGGAGCTTCGGTGAGCTCTGACAAAGTTCGCTTGCTTGCCAGCTCTGTGGTACTGCCGTTCCTGACTTCTGGGGAAGAAACTTCATCCCCATCACCTGTGGTGGCTTCTCATTCGTGTAGCAGGCTTGGCCTTTGGGGTCTCTTGTTGGCATTACAACGGCACGGTGTCTGAAAGAGCAACTCGGGGTTGTTCTAAGCAAATGGATAAACTGATTGTGGTGGATACTGTAGAAAAGCAATCGGTTACTGACTCCACCTGATTGGTTTTGCTCAAGTCCGCCACTGCTTGGGAGGAAACAGTGAAATCTGACCACCTCTTTGTATTTGAGCATTATTGGAGCAGCAGGGAGAGGTCGTGGGGGTATCCATGGCCCAACTTCAGTCTTAAATTTTGAAGAAAAGCTGCACCATTTGTCGTTGTCCACCTAATACCATTTAGTGATCAGAGCACTTCAGAAACACCTCATCAAGCTCTGGTGATGGTAGGCATCAGATCAGCCTGCTGGCTTGGCTCGGTTCTGCTCCTACAGCATCCCTGAAGTGTGTAGCACGAGCTCCACCTGCTTGTGTGTCAGCAGTTGTCTGCTGCTGTGGGGGCCTGGTGCAAGGCGTGAGGAAGGGCTGAAGGGCTGTGCTGAGGGAGGGAGAAGCAGCAAAGTTCTGTTGCCGTAGCACTTGGCAGGAAGTTGGAAAGAGGAGCTGCAGCATGCATCCCCAGGGCACATTAGATTTGGGGGGGGATAAAGGGATGTCCGGAAAGGAAGGATGGCTGAACTGCTTGATTTCCAAAGCCTTTATACATCTCTGACATTCCTGTGCTTTCTGGGCAGAAGGCTGGGGTTAGAATAGGCACTTATTTTCTTGCTGCTCACTTTCTTTTCTAATTCTTGCCCCACTGACCTGAGCTCTGGGGTGCAGGAGTTGGGTGCAGCAATGTCTTAGGGCAAACTAGATGCCTGAGCTGATCTGTTCTCCAGCAGCCTGGGGAGGTCCTTTAGTGAAACCTGCACGGGGTGTCTGTGGGGAGTGTTTGTACCCAAACATATGACGGGGTCTGTTCTGCAGGGCTCTGGCCTGGTCTCGGGGGTGGAGCAGCGCAGGGCCTTGCCTGTTCAGGGCTGCTGGGCCACATCACCTTGGGAAGGAGCTGTTCCTCGCCTCTGCCTGTGGTAGATGCCCTTCCGGAACCACGCGCCTGTGGCCATGCTGCCCCCACGCTCATCTTCTCAGCAGCTGCATGCTGATCTCGTGCAGCGGCCTAGAGGGACAAAGATAACCCTTAGACACCGATACACCTTCTTCCCTGTTCCACGGGGAACTGCACCGCAAGAAGCTCGCGATAACATCTGGCTGGGGCGATGAGGCTGAGCATTCCCTGTGCTCCTGTCCTGCATTTCTGTGGGCAGAAAGGGCTGCTCTTGTTGCCCCCATTCCCCAGGAGCCACCAACGCCCGTGTGCCTCCTCCCAGCTCCTCGCACTGAGCAGGGGCTGGGGTTTGGTCCCGGGACACGACGCTGTTCCATGTGTAACAGGCTGCGGCACACCAGCACCCACAGCGTTAACCCTGCCCCATCTCCAAACTTGTCCTGCGCCTGAGGGCTTTAACCAGCCACAGCTAGGGTTTCGTATTAAAGTTGAGTGTGCAAATGGCTCTTGGGCTCTTGTTTGGGCTTTGTTTGCTCTGACAGCAGGTCAGAGCTGGCCTTGCTTTGTTCCACTAGCAATAAGTCTCATTAGGAGCTGGCCCTTTCCCTCTGAGAGTGCAGTTTGCAATTAGCTTGGAGTAGGTGCGTATATTTAAGGTGAGTGGATTTGAGATGTTTTGCAACAGTGTGAGACTTTTCTACACAGCAGGACCAGGCGGGGGGTGTCTGGCTCTTGATCTGCTCTCGGAGCTGTAGCAAGTAAGGGCTGGGGCTGTTTGTCGCCAGTTTTGGGAAGGCAGGAGCGGCCTCCCCTCGCTGTCAGTCTGTCTGTCCGTCCATCTGTGGGAGTACCCATGCCCCTTCTGGCGAGGAGCCGGTTCCCCCACGGGCGCTTGTACCTGGAGCGTGTCCGTCCGTGCACTGTGCCTTCAAATGTACATTTTTAAAAGGGACTTGAATCGCCTTTTCGTGGAAGCGGGACGGGGCGCTGTGAGGCGAAGCCTGGCTCTGCCCTCAGCGGGGCTTTCTTTTTTTTTTACCTGTATACTGAGATCCAATAATCTGTATAAAACTATTTTGATGTCCACCGGGGTTGTCTCGTTCTTCCTACAGCGGGCAGTGGGGGTTCGGGGCTGCAAGGAGGCCGCTGGGGGCCGGGCCCGGGCCGGGGCGTCCCGGCGGTGCTCGGCGCTGCACGGGCGCCGCGGTGGCGAGGAGCCGCCCAGCCGCTTGGGGGCGCTGCCGCGGGAGGTCCGCCCGTCCCGTCGGGCGCCGCGCCGTCAGGAAGACGCTCTGGCCCGCCCTTCCCGGCGGCGCGGTCTCGCCGGGCCGCGGCTGACGTTGGACAACAAAGATGGCGGCGGGGAGCAGCAACTACTGGGAAGGCGAGTGGGGCCTGAGGGCGGCGGGGACGGGGCGGCGGCGGCTGCGGGGCCCTCCCGGCGGGGCGGCACGGCCCGGGCGGGGTGGAACCGCCGCCGGGTGCCCTCTGTCCGCCTCCGCGGGGGGAAGGGAGGGGAGGCCGGCGCCGCCCCGAGGCTGCGGGGGCCCCGTTGGTCCCTCAGCCATGAGGCGTTCGGTGCCCGGTTGAGCCCCGCGGGCGGGGAGGCCCCGGGGCCCGCCGTGAGGGGAGCGGCACCCCGCGCCGGACCCTCCCGGTTGTGTGGGACAGGGCCTGCGGGTGTTCAGCCGTGAATCCCCTCTTTCAGTGTGGGGTGCTCCCCCTTCCCTTTGGGGTGCTCCCCCTTCCCTGTGGGTCTGCCCTTCTCTTTGGAGCTCCCCCTTCCCTATGGGTTCCCTCTTCCCTGTGGGGTTCCCCTTCTCCGGGGCTCCCGAGCGATCTTTCGGCCAGATCTGCTCGAAAGCACCCCGTGAAAACGCGTCCCCCAAAGGCGCGGGGTCAGGGTGCGGGTGCGTGACTTCTGCCCCGTGCAGATCTCAGGAAGCAGGCGAGGCAGCTGGAGAACGAGCTGGACCTGAAGCTGGTCTCCTTCAGCAAGCTCTGCACCAGCTACAGCAGCACCCGAGACGGAAGGCGCGACAGGTATAGGTACTAGCCCGTTTCTTTATGTTTTAAATGCCGCTTGCGGTGCTTGGCTTATTTTTATAATTTGCTTAGTCCCACTTGTGGCTTTTATGCTTAGCTTCTGAAGAGGCTCGTGTCAGCACTTCTTGATGCTGGGGTTGGTCTCGATGCGATGTTGAGCGACACTGGCTTGTGAGTCAGAAGGGTCTGTGGGCTGCAGCGGTGCTTCGTGAGGGTGGGTGTGTCACTAGGGAAAGCTGAATTCAAACTTCAGTTTGTAACCGCGGGGTTAGCGTTTCAGCTAACGATAGGGCTTTTTAATGCATGCCACATTGGCTTATTTCCTGTTTTTTCTTGTATTAAAGCAGCAGGAGGTTTTCAGGGCCTTCAGTATTAGGGGAATTTAGCCTTACGCCTCCCAGGTGGGCTGGTGTGGCGTTTGTAATCCCCGTTTTAATGATACGGGAACTGGAGCGCTGAGCAGCTGTGACTGGTCCAAGGGTGCGCAGGGGACCAGCCCTCCCTTCAGGAAGGGTAGCCATTTCTTTCTGGCTTTCTCCTAAGGTGACTAATAATAGCGAAAGCTATATATATATTTTTTTATATACAAACCAGATACATACGTACAAGCATGCATATATATGAATAGTTTCTGTTTGTTTTAGGCAGATTCATGTTTGACTGAAGAATTAACTTCTCAAGTCTTTCTAGCTTATGGGCCAGGGTTTAGGCCTATCCTGCAGTCCCACCTCACCAATTACCAATGTCCCTGTGTGTAGCCTTCAAAAATTGCCATTCTTTGCTTAGTAACTGCAGGTCCCAACACTGCTTACTGGTTGTGACTGTGGCTGCTGTATGTGCGCATGGTGGTGGCTTTATTTATCTATTTAATTTGATGATTGAATCAATTTTGAACCTTTCCTTGAATTTCTGGCTCTGGAAGCCTGAGAGCGGCTCAGGAATTGATCATGTTACTCTTGAATCAGAGTCCTAGCCCCTCTCTTGTTTCTGGCTCTGTGCTGTTACTCGCCATGTAGCGTAATTATGATGGTTATTTTTGCTGTCCTGTGCAAAACTAATTTCTCTTACTCTAGTTACGGTAGTTCAGCAAAGCAAAGAGACATCTCTGAAAGGTACTAGTTGTACCTCTGCAGGATGGCATGCTAAGTGTTGCACTTCTATTCTGTTGCTTAGCTACGTCTTCTCACTGTGGTTTTAGTTTCTCTTAAGGGAAGGTGCACTGTATGAAATTGTAATTGTGATAAATTGTGTGGTTTGTATTGTTCTGTAGAACATTGACTGCTTAACAGGTCAGGAGTTGTCCTAGCACTGTGCTGTTAAGGTGTAATTATGTAGCTGGTTTAACATGCTAATAGTGCAGAGCTCCCTCCCACTAATAAATAAATAAAAGTTGGGGAGAGGAGGGAGAGGAGGGCATTGGTGCTAGACACGTGCTGGTAGTAGGCAAGTGTTTGGTGTCAGGCATATCTTCCAAAGAGAGGTTATATTTTACCCAGGTGATACTGTGTCTGTTAGTTTAGATAAGTGTTAAAGGCATGTGTTGCAAGAAAATGTACTTTTTCTGAGCTTAATTCATCTCTGTAGGAAATCTGGGTAGCGGGGCTTGCCAAGACCTAACACTAGTGTTTCCTTATTTCTTGCATTCATGGAGATGATGTAATTCTCAGTAACTGCTCCTCCACTCTTCCCTTAGCTCTGACACAACTCCTCTCCTAAATGGATCAAGCCAGGACAGAATGTTTGAGACCATGGCTGTGGAGATTGAACAACTTCTGGGAAAGGTAACTCAAGTTACTGTGGTTTTACTTCAACATCTAGGAAATATTGCGGGACAGGTTCTTGTGATGAATGTCAGGAAATACTAGAGTGAGTGATAGACAACTGTTTGTGAAGGTACGTGTCTGTCGTTAGAGTCAGCTCCTTCGACTTACCCGTTGTAACTTCCTTACAAGAATAAGCCGTTTCATGGGTTTGGGGTTGTTTTTCCTTCCTCTAGCTTACTGGAGTAAATGACAAAATGGCAGAATACACAAACAGTGCGGGAGTCCCGTCCCTGAACGCTGCACTGATGCATACGTTACAGCGTCACAGAGACATATTGCAGGTAACAAACGCGCGTCCTTCTCGCTTTTCTTTTGTTTCTGTGTTTGGGAGAATTACTAGCGGTGCTGCTATCACAGCATGCTTGAGTGTCTTACCAGAAGATTTAAATGCCACCGAGCCCATCCCATTTTTCTTGTCTCCAGGCACCCTGACCAGTGAACTCCGAGTTGAAAAAACAGCATTTTTTATGTCATATTGGTGACTTGTACCTAGCTAAGAAAGAACAGTGAAGTGTGCCGTCTTACGTAGGGGCCTTTTATAGAGCAAAAGGGGAAAGGTACTGGAATGAATTATCTGGTCTGTCACGCGGCAGTGCGAGAGGGAACATCACGCTTAAGAAAAAATGATGGTACAGCCATCTAAATGGCTAAAGGGAGTTGAAGGAAATGTGATGGCTAAAGCCGCTAATTAGCGTTCTAAACCAGCCATGTTTCAAACTGGTGATATTTTCATGGCAAAGTAATGTTAAAGTGCATGTTTTATTCGGCCGGTCGTGCACAGTTCAGTCTCTGTTTCGTATCTGTGCAATACACAATGTAAAAAGCATAGCGTCGTGTAAAAGCCGTAGCGTTTGTATGAAAAATAGTGCTGGATGTTTACAGTGGTTTTGGTGGACACCAGTTGCCACTTAAATTGGTTTTCGAGAGGTATTAGCTGCCTGAAATGTTTTAAAATGTAAAACTGCAGCTTGAACATTATATAAAGAAAGTAATCTTCACTGTTCAGAAGATATATTTTTTTTCATCTGGTGTAACTTTACACAATAAACCCAAGAACATCTTCATCACACCAAATAAGTAGGTTTTACGAGGGCTTGTGATTCAACCAGTAATGGGAAATTCCAATGCAAAATGGTAATTCAGAAAGGTGAAGTTACATGAAATTGGGAGAAGGAATTATGGTGGACTCTCCTCTAGACCTTGGCTGTAGCTATCGAAAGTTAGCAACTACTGCAAGAGCAGCGAGTTTTAAAAATACTTTGCGTTAACTTCCAAGTATTTTTTATGTTAATTTCATAAGTTGTTCTTGCACTTCGCACTAGGAAGCAGGTGGCATTTTAAAAGATCGTTGGGTCTTACTTGAGTATTTTGTGGTGTTAAATTGATCTCAGGATCCTAATTTTGGAATAATTGTTTTATTACAGGATTACACGCACGAATTCCACAAAACCAAAGCAAACTTTTTGGCAATACGAGAAAGGGAGAATCTGTTGGGATCAGTACGAAAAGATATCGAGTAAGTTGTGGTGTTCAGTACAGCGGTGGCAGGGGACTGTCCTCGGGGGGGAGAAGGTGGAGACCCTCCTGTAGGAGAATACTCGGCATAGCTTATTCGTCTGTGCTCTAAAGAAAGCAAACCAAGTTACTTCCATTCACAACTCTTATTAAAGTTGTGGTAAGATTCTGTTTTGTTTTGTCGTTGGGTTTTAGATCCTATAAAAGTGGGTCTGGCGTGAATAACAGAAGGACAGAACTATTCCTGAAGGAACATGAACACCTTCGAAAGTAGGTGTCATTTGTTATTTACTTATGTTGGACGTGCCTAACTTTTCTGGGGGGTGAAACATTCTCAATTTCAATTACATGTGAAAGCTTTGTCCGTCTGTAGAATCCTTGTCCGCACCAAATGCCTTGCACTGTGTATGCTGTGACAGTGCTGCTACTTATGCAGCTGGATAAACTATTGCTTTTGCTGTCTGCGAAGTGCATGTTGTAGGTAGTAGTCACGGTAGTTTTCAGTGATTTTTGACTTTCAGATCTTGTCAATACTAAATGACGTCTATGTGTTGTCTTCAGTGGGCTTTCGCAAGTCACTTGTGATTCAGACTTCATGTTTGGTGTCCTTGTAGGGGAGTAGATGCCTTCATAGTCTACTAACTGGGATAAGGGTTAAAAAACAAAACAGCAGGTCCCAGTGATTTAGAATCATAGAATCGTTAAGGTTGGAAAAGACCCTTACGATCCTTGAGTCCAACCACTAACCTATCACTGCCCAGGCCACCACTAAACCATATCCTCAAGCACCACGTCTGCCCTTCTTTTAAATACCTCAGGGGTGGAGACTCCACCTCCTCCCCGGGCAGCCTGTGCCAGTGTTTGACAGCCCTTTCGGTGAAGAAGTTTTTTCTAATGTCCAACCTAAACCTCCCCTGGCGCAGCTTGAGGCTGTTTCCTCTCATCCTGTCGCTTGTTACTGGGGAGAAGAGTCTGACCCCCCCCTCACTCCAGCCCCTCTCAGGCAGCTGCAGAGAGCGAGAAGGGCTCCCCTCAGCCTCCTCTTCTCCAGGCTAAACCCCCCCCAGCTCCCCCAGCTGCCCCCCAGCACACTTGTGCTCCAGACCCTGCCCCAGCCCCGCTGCCCTTCTCTGGACACGCTCCAGCCCCTCAAGGGCCTTCTTGTCCCGAGGGGCCCAAACCTGAGCCCAGCATTCGAGGTGGGGCCTCCCCAGGGCCGAGCACAGGGGCCCCATCCCTGCCCGGCTCCTGCTGGCCACACCAGGGCTGACACAAGCCCGGGGGCTGGTGGCCTCCTTGGCCACCCGGGCACTGCTGGCTCATGCCCAGCCGGCTGTCAGCCAGCACCCCCAGGGCCTTCTCCGCCGGGCACTTCCCAGCCCCTCTGCCCCAGGCCTGGGGCGCTGCCTGGGGTTGGTGTGACCCAAGGGCAGGGCCCAGCACTGGGCCTTGTTGAATCTCATACTGTTGGCCTTGGCTGTTTTCCCCTTTCTTCTTTATTTGTCAAAGTCAGACAGAGAAGAACCTTTTTTCCTTTTGTCTCTACTGAAGGTGTACAAAGGTGATGGAAGAGTCTAATCCCCAAATCACCTGTGCGCTTACGTATTTGCAAATTGACTCCAGTTTATTGGCCAAGATAACAAGCAAAATAGAGAGCACTTCCTTTCTCTTCTTGCTGCAGAGAGGGCGTTGGACTACGAGTCGCTGCTTTGTGTGCTCCCCATTGAGCAAAAGCAGCAGACTCAGACAAGTGCTGGGAGGGTCATGTTTTCTACATAGTCAAGAAGTAGCGCTGATTTTCATGCCTCGCTGTTCTTGACTAGGCATGCTAAACCTCAGCCTTACACAAGAGGGCAGGCTTACATTTTAAATAAATAAATAAATAAATAAATAAAGAACCTGTGGCTTTCTCAAAAGTGCTTTCTTAAAGATAACTTAAACTTCTAGCCAGAACTGCACAAAAAGCTTTTACAGGACATTAAAATAAAATTTTTCGATTGTGGCTTACCACCACTTCACCCTCAATTTACTTTTGTATCTTTAAAACGTAGAAATTAATAGATTTAAAGCTGAATTATGACTTTTGTTGGGTTGAATTTATTATTAAACATCCAGGATCAGGAAATGTAAAGTTTCCAGGAAAAAAACCCCAATCTTAATATTATGGAGGCGAATGTTACCTGAAATGTTGTACGTTGAAGAATCAATGTCAGTTAACCTGAGTAAACCTGATACTTTCTAGATGTTGTGTTTGGGGGGTTTTTGTTTTGCTTTGTTTTTTTATTGGAAGGGTGGTAAATACTTTTATATATTCAGCATTTTGTTAAAGGAGGCTCCAAATAAAATATTTCTGCAGTTGTAAAATATACTGTTGTAAAAAACTGACATTCCTCTCAGTGCACTATTTTGAAAAGTTTGAAACAATGAGGAGAGGAAAACTTAAACCATTTTGTAAACTTTATGTGGCAGATGTCTTCAGAATTTGAGCCTAGCATTTGCTGAGGTGTTGATTACTTTGATCTCTTCACACCTGCTAAACTCTCCAGTATGTTTTTAGGATAAAAATGCGCGAAAAATAGAATTAAATAAGGCAGTTTCAGAAACAGTTAAGCCGTCTTCTAGGTGATTAGTTGAAAATGTCAAGACTTAAAAAAAAACTGCAACACTGAGAAAAAGAAAATGAGAAATAAGTGTGAGTTGGGGATCTTTAGGAAACGGGTCCAAAACTACCCGTGGAATGCTACTGCGAGGTGGAGGTAACTGCAAGGTGTATGAAGAAATCTGGTGTAGAAGCAGAAGGCGACCGTGGCGAGAAATCAAAGCTTGCAAGGTGTTAAAAACTTTTGAACTGAGAATCAGTAAGCTCAGAAAGAGATACTGGCAGGGGAAATTACTAGAGAGTTTCAACATATTTGTCTTCAGAGAAAGCAGTTAATGAGCTATTAATGCCAAAAAGCTGTAAAAGCTAGCAAAAGGTCCCAAGAAATCACCAGCAGCTGGCAGATTACACCAAACGTGCTCCTGGGCTAAGGTGACAAGCTCTGCGCGAGTCTTGATGCTGAATAGTTGTGGTGCAGTAAATCATGGCGCCAGGCTGATTGATAGAACTACATGCTAAATGTATATATATGTTGCCACAAAGGCGCAACGGTACAAATTCAGATGTATTTTAGTGAAGTTGTGAGACCAATTAAAAGAGCTTGAAAAATGGAGATGGGAACATAAACTTTGCAAGTGTATTAATATATGCTGCAAAGTAATGGAACAGCGCCACAGGAATGATGTATTCATATCAGATATTGGAGCGTTCACGTGGTCTTGACCCTGCTTAATTTATGATATTAAGTACTTGAACCTATTACATATTTATTCCATGATCCGATAACGGAGAATGTATGAGCTATTACCCCACTGCAGAGTACCAGACTCCTCTGTCAGCCTTTTTCTTTATGCTCCACCATGTGAGATAGGATACGTGGAAACCTGAGTTTACTCTTGGTGGCGTTTTCCGTGAATGCCCTTTAAAAAGCATGCTGGCAGCCCCAGGCGGTATTGTTTGTGGTGGTGTCTCGCTCGGGAGTGAGAGGAGGAGCACCAGAAAGCTCTTCTCTGGGAGGGATTTGGAGAGAAGCTGGACCTCTGCTTTTTGCCTAAATCTGGCTTTTTTTTTTTTCTGTCATATTTTGAAAAATCACCTCTTCTGGAAGGACTAAGAATGAAGTCTTATAAATGAAATTCTAAATTAATCTGCCTTAATTTTACGTAGGTACGTAATCGTAAAAAAGGAGGGGACTTAAATCTGTGAGTCCAAAGTTCTGATGAATAAAAGGATCCAACGTATATCGAGCACCAAGGGAACCGGAACGGCCGAAGGGCTGTGCAAACCCTTGCTGTGCCTGCGATACGCAAAACCCCTGTCCGTTACGGCGAGAGGATGGTGCATCCGTCTGGCTTCGCGCGCCCGGGGCGGGGCCGGCTGCTGCGGCAGCGCTGCCGGCACACGGGTGTCCTGCGCTTTCCCGTGGGATCGTGGGGCAGCCGTGGGGCTGGGGGCGCGCGGGGCTGGGCGCTGCTGCGCCCCGCTTCTGGCAGGGTTGGAGAAAGCGTGTCGTGTTCTTCCTTTGAAAGCTTCGCAGCTGGTTCAATTAACTTGATAAATCAGCTGATTTGGGGCGTTACCGGGAAAGGAGATTTGTCTAGAAATGTTATTGACTGTAGGTGGGAGGCATAAAGTTTCCAAGCCTCTTGGTTTGCTACTTAATTTCTATACGGATAATTTAAGGAGAGTTTTACCTACCTCTGGAAAGAAAAACAATAATGCCTCATTTTTTTAATACAAATGTGAGCGCCTGTTAATTAAAATGAGGCTGGAAGACAGGTCTTGTTGACTATTGATGCCCTGTTAATACTTTTACCTAACACCTCCGATCTCTTGGCATGTCACGTGCTTAAGGAAATAGCAAATCTAGCACGGTCAAGTTTGTGGTTGACTTTGGAATGCGTGTTTCCTCGGGTCCGTGCCACTCCCTAACGGTGTATGTCTCATCTTTTCTGTTTGTACGCTTTTGGCCAGGGAGGTAAACAAGTCATCCTTTTTCTTGTAATACTGTTTTCCATCTAAAGACAACAATTTTGATGAATAGACCTAGCTTAGCATTTTAAAAACTGCTCTGAAAAGTGCTGCCTCAGATGAGAGAGTCCTGTCAACTCAGTGTTTGCCCTGAGAAGTTCTGCAGTTATTGATGAATTACAGCCTAAGTCAGCAAAGAAGGGATTAATGTGTTTGATTAAATTTGCAATATTGCATGTGTATGCGAGTGAAAATTTCCCTTGTGTTGGTACTTGCATCGTTTGTGAGTCATAGCATATCGGGTGATTCTGAGGAACTTGCGTAAAAATTGATGGAGGCTTCCACGATTTCGATAGAAATTACAGATTTTATTACCTCTGATGAGTTCCTTGTAAAACTAGATGAAAACTGGACCACGTAGTGGTCGCCACCATTTGCTGTAGTAGATCGGTGCTGTCATTGTGGGGCCATCGTATGACTATTGCTTTATTACTCAGTGCAAAAAATGAGGCACGTGTCCTTTTCCCAACGAAATGGCTGGTGGTGAAGCAGGTGCCAGTGCTGGTGCAGATATCATTGGCTGCGGTTTTCATTGTTGTCGGATGACGGCACGTTTCTGGTGAGTGTTGCTCTGTGGCTATCAGTCTACCCAGTGAAAAATTCCTGAGTTTAGATAATCAGGTGTAAGTGATGCAGGTGGATGAGATGAACCTGCTGAAAGCATTCAGGCTAGCTAAGGACGTAAAACACCGCTGTGTCTTAAAACATCTAGCACTGGGAACAGAGAGGGTAGGGGTGCCAGGGTAGGTGGGTGCGAAAGTTTGAAGGAGAAAAGGAGGAGAGCAAACAAATCAAAGAGGGATGTGCTCTGCATGTGAAAGAGAGAAGAGGGGTAAGAGACGCGAGCAAAAGAAATAACGGGAATCTGCAGCAGTTGTGTAATGGTGCTATTAATAATACATACCTGATTCATGGAGATGATTAGGATAAATTAATGTTTGTGCCGTACTTCATATATGTAGAGTACTGTGAAGTACTAAATATTGTTATTACTATTATTATTGCATTTCATTTTTCAGCAGAACTATTTCAAATTTCCTGTTGTTGTTTGAGCAGAAATGGCCACATTCAGTAGAGAATAATCACCGGGAAACTTGCTTCGTAATACAGTCCAGATCTTAATAAAGGGAGTGACTTGGTAACCGTTTTTCTTCTAAATATTGATGTTGCTTACATATTTTTACTTCAGTACTGATTTGCACGGGGAAGTCAGCTTAATGAGATGCTGAGACACCTGACGGGGTGTTTGATTACAGGTGTGTTGGTCTTGGGGAAAAGCTACCACTTTCCTACTTTAATTTAATTTCCATTTCTTTGTTATCCCTGTTCTCTGCTCTGCACGCCCTGATTTCCGTTCACTGCGCTGTTGCTGCTCAGGCTCCTGCGGGTTTCAGCGGACCCTCAGTATTGGATTAAAACCAGAGGACTGCTGTGTCTCCCCTCCCATCCCCTCCCTCGCCTCCGCTTGCAGGGGGAGGACACACAGATGCCTGGGCGGTAGCTGCTGCGGCCGGCACGTGGCTCGCCACTGCATCTCCTTCATCTTCTCTTGGAGAGAAAGAGGCTGTAGGAAAAACAGCTAATTCACCGATTCCTTTTTTTCTTCCCAAGGTGGTTGGGGAAGCAGCAGTGAGGGAGGAGCGTGATGAGCCTCTGCCCTGGGTGCCTGCTGGCTGCCTGCTCTGCAGCCTCCAAACTGCTGAGCTCCACTTCAGTTAGGCCAAATAAGGTGTTTGTTTTTTTTTAATTGCAAAACTTGCCTCAAAAATAGACTTATTTTTTTTGTTCCTGTCAAAGCTGAATGTGGTGTTCTTGTCGCTCTATTCCCTTTCATTTTAATCAGATTTTAACTGAAGCAGCATTTGATAATGAAGAATTTGCTTTATAGCAGTTATGAAAAAACAAACCAGATCTGCTATGGGAGGACAATGCAAGCTCTCCACAGCCTCGGTTTGGACTGTTTGCCAAGAAGCACCGGATACGGTGTCATTTGGCTGCAGACTTGCTGTGCAGTAGTAATGGACGGCTGCAGCACTTTGTCTATTGAATTGGACGATACAGTGCAAGGAGAGACTGAGGAGTCTGGGTTAAAATGTTTCTCTGCTGGCCATTAATTGCAAGAGCGCTGGCAATGGTCTGTCGCTGCTTTCCCAAATGCAGTTACATACCATTGGCTTGTTTTCATTGTTTCTGGAATACGGAAGTTTGGGAAACTAATTGCATTAAAAGTGCAGGCCGGTGCCTCAGCTAGCCAGCCAGGGTGACTGCGGTAATCACCTGACTGACCGACCGACCGCTGGGTACCCGTAATACGGACCTGCTGGGTAGGGCTACGTGCTCTGTCTGAGCGGCAGCGCAAATAAAACGGTTTTCAAGGAAAGGATTTGAACAAAGGAGGATTTTTGGTGTTGCAAAAGCTTACTTAAAGATGCACAATGGCTTGTACTCTAATCCCGTTTCAAAATACGATTCTCTTTTTTCCTTTCTGCGCTGTTTCCTATCGCTGCAGTTTTCTTAACCGCAGTTATACATCAGTGATTCCTTCCTTTAGCCTTATATGTGGAACTGAATGGGTTTTATCTCCCAGCCTGCTGGCAGAACCTCTGTCTCTTAAAGATTCATGGCAGGACGACACAAGGCCACTTCGTAAGTGGCTGGATTGGCTCCCCTCTAACAGTCCCAGACTGAATATGAGACTCGGGCATATCATATACTTAATTACAACACCAGACTGAGCACAACTTGTCTGTTTCCTTATTTTAATAGTAAATATTCCTCAGCGAGGGAGACAGTGCATATCTTCTGGAAGAAAGCAACTTCCCTGCTTATTATGTGACTGTAATTCTATGATTGTATGAGCAAGTTATGGAAGTAGTTTAATGAGAATTTGAGGAGGTTCAAAGCCTTCAGGCAATGAAGGAAGATGCTCTCCTGGGTATCGTTATTATTTATAAATAACTTAATAAAAACATGAAAATCAGCCAAGCTCCTCAGGATTTAAAAGAAGTTTTCCTTCTAAAAATAGCTTGAGCTTCATTAGAGTAAAATCAACTGGTGCTTTTCATCTTCCGGTGCTGTATTTAGGGCTTAAAAAACCCAAACCTACCCCAAAACTGAACCAAAGATTATATCTGTCTCACAAGGTTTATTTGCATGCTTTCCTTAGAGTTGGGTTGCTTTAAACAAATACGGTAATCAATAATTTCTCTTACACTGATGACTGTTGTGATATTTTTAGACTTCAATATGTCTAAATGAATGCTATTTGAAGAAAGGGGGGACGCACACACACACAAAAGACCCAGTGATCCCACCATACACGCACAAAACCCGGCTGGGGGACTTCCTTTGTACCTTCCACTACAAAACTGAATTATCCAGGTGACAAAGGATGCAGTCACAGAGCTGCTAGCATTAAGAAACTCAGAGTCGTTTGCTTTTCATGTGTATGAAATGTGCAGGTTTGTGCCTGAACTTCCAGGTACCCCAGGAAAGAGGTGAAGAAACTATCCTAGGTCTTTCTGAATGTCTGCAGAAACCAAAGAACAAACCCTCATAACACAGTGTGAAAAATTACCTGAATATCTCGCAGAAAAAGGGTGGTTGGGACTAAAACCTCTGCTCTGGTTCTCGGTTCTGGGCTTTGCCTTAGAAACAACACCGTGCCCCTGATTTGGGGAGAGGGAGGGATCTAAAACCACACTTCAAACTTCAGAGCTCTGTGTTTGCTTCTGAAGTTTCTTGCTCGTTTCAGAAATAAACAAGTCAGTGATGCATGTTTTATTTGTTTTTAGCTTTCCTTTCAACACTGTTTCTTAACTAGGACAGCTTCCTTCCCCCCCAAGGTCTGTATTGAAATTAGGACTTTGACAAGTACTTGAAATCCTTATTACGTGGCTTGGTTCTGAAAAGTAGGTGCATCTTTCCAACAGACTCAACAATTGTGGAGTTTTAAAGAATTTCTCATGTGGAATCGGAGAATTGCTTGTTATTCTAATGCGACAGGTCGGGGGTTTTGTCAGCGTGGTTGTGTACTTCCTTCTTCTTTAAGGCCAGAAGCGCTTGCTCATTATTTGCTATTGGAACCTCCAGTAAAAACAAGCTGTTGAATTTCATTTCACGTTAAATAGTGATTATTTCCATTTTGCTCAAACGCAGAGCATACCTCTGCAAAGTTGTTATATTACTGTGTAAATGTCATTCTGGAGGTTATTTAATTTGAACCTCTGTACTAATGCATCAGAATGAGGCTCTCGTCATTCGGACGGCGTTCTTGGCTGCTGTATGGCAGGCTGTGCGGATGCCTTAGTGTGTTCCTTCTCCAGTGGCTTGAAAAAAGACATCATTTCCCATCTGCTGAGGATACTTTCTGTCAAATCCATGCTGGTAAGCAGAACTAGACCCAAATTTCCACTAGAGCATGCCTCTTTTAGCCTGATAATGTAATTCTGCTTACGACCTTTCGAGGACATTAGTTTTGTTGTCAAGTGAAAGATGCAAGAGTGCTTTCCTCTCACTTGCGAGCCTTGTTGAGGTTGGGATCTTCACCCGTTAATTGCATCCTGAATTTGGATTGTAGGTGGCTTAAATGTAGCGTGCACTTGAAATTTTGAACCACAGGTGTTTGCTGTATTGTTATAGGGAACCGTGCAGTTTTAAGAATAATTTTCTGAAACTTAATAAACACGCAGGTAGATAGTTGTGACGTTAGGTACCTCAGCCGAGCCCTGGATGAAAGCCATATAGCTTTCTGCGTCTACCAAGGAAACCCTCAAAACCACAGCAGGTGAAAATGCAGTTAGGAAGCAGAAGACATTTCTATCAATGTGTGTTTTAGGGTTTCATACTAAATTAAAATTGGGTTGTCGTCCTAGGGATAACTCTCACTTCGTTTCTGTGTTAGCTCCACTGGAAATAGATGTTAATTACACAGTTGTTTATATGATAGGGCTCTTCTGGACGATATTCCCCCTTGTGCTCTCTTCTTTTGCTTACTCAGGAGTGCGTGAGTAGCAGAAACATTTTTTTTTAGCTTTGGGTAGCTTTAGTCAAAAACCACAGAGCTAGAAAAGTGGCACAATCTTTTTGTTGCAGTACAGATTATAAACAGCTTGTGTTTCTTGTAAATTGTGCGCATCTCTCGTCTGCGTGTGCCCCACATATCAGGAATGACAGGTTAGCTCGGTAAAGCTCATTTTTTGTCAGATCGGTGTTGGATATCGAAGTCTGGGTTGCTTGGTTTTGAGGGTTTTCTCCCTTTAGTCAAAGGTATAATCTGAATTATATGTTTTTAAACCAGAGGAAATAATGAAAACAGCACTCCCACTGAACGCTAGTTCTGCACACAGCATGTAAAATTTGAGGAAATGCCGATATAGTCCATTAGTAAGTTACTGGAATTGTTCTGACAGTTGTGGTTAGTGATAATGACTTACAGTAAGGCCTGCCCTTCTCAGTTCATTTAACTTTGTTCCTATGGGTAATATGGAGCAATTATATGGGAGGGTCAATCTATCCAGGAACTTCCACAACCATGAATAGAAAGCCTCTAGAAACCTCATTATGCGGCTGGTGGTGCCATCCTGGCATTGGTTTGGTGCTTACTAATAGGCAACCAGCCGCGCCACTTCATTTAGACAACAGGAGCTGTTTTCATTTTAAGTTTTTAACTGCGTTCTTTGGGTAAACTATATACTGCAGATTATTGAGAAGGCTCTTATTTCCTTATAGATTAGCTTTAAAGGAAGAAGTATTGCTGTTGCTCACCCTCTTGGGGCTCTCAAACATCAGGCACTCTCCCCAGTAGTCTGTGTGCCAAAGAGCTTTCTTGGCTAACTCCTCTTTTTGCAGAAACATTTCTTTCACTCTGATAATTCCCAGACAAGCCCACGGGGTTCAGTGGAGGTGCAGATCGTACCCTTTGGAAATCCAGGAGAAACAACCTGTTGGTGTTCTCCAACCTGTGAAGGTGCATCCATGGGTTCAGGGATTTCCCCCTATTTGCTCGCATCCATCAAATTGTTCTTTATAATGGGTTAGATCAACTAATCTTGTTATTGGTTATGGTGCATATGTAGACATGTTTATAGACGTTAGCTGCAAAAAACTACTTATGTTAGCTTATCTCAAGTCCAAATTGTTGGAACTGATACGCTGTTGAGATATTTACTTACTAATGTAGCTAGGAGTCCAATTTTTAGTGAATTTTGTGTCATAGGACTGCAGGTTGGAGGGAGTAGGCTTCAGCACCACCAGTTGATTTTCCTGGAAATCCTTTGGCAGATTCTTCCCTCCGGCAAAAAGCATGCGTCTTACATTGTTTTTTTTCTCATGTACAAGGTACGTGTGAACCATCTGGAAAGAAATTCAACACCAAATAATGTTGTTTAACTCCTGCCTAGAGCAATGGATTATGCTCCAGTGCCTTTCATTTGAGATTTAACAAATTGATTGCGTCGATTAAAAGCAACGTGATGTTGTGCGATTGTGCTTTTTTTCTTTTCCATTTTTGCAACTATTCCTCATTCTTACTGGAGGAGATCGTTGGGTGTCAGACTGCCCAGAAGAATGATCTGCAGAAATAAGCTTACTTACGTGTTTAGAGTTTGTAGGTACGATGTTGTTAACGTATTGTTCCTTTGGAGCAAATCTATACATTGACTTACTGCTCATGTTTGTGCTGGGTTGTATGTTTGTAGGCTCTTATTCCATTCCGTCTACTGCAACAGAAAGCGTGAAAACCTTGTACCCCCTTAGCATCCGGATTTATGCTTTCATTAACATAAAGGGAGCCCACAAAAGACAGCAGTTTGCATCGGTATTTGAACCTTTCTCTGCCTCTGAATGGTTTCTGTGGGCAAACTGTTCATCCCTGAAAACGCCCGTTTACCTCGCGTCTATGTTTTTGGCCAGCTGGCTCTTCTCTTGCTGGAAACGTGAGATGCAGGCTTTGTAGTCAAATACATTCCTTTTCCTCCCCGTGCTGTTGCATGCTGTGCATTCGGAGCAGGCGCTGCTTCTGCCCTTCCGTAAAAACACAGGAGCCAATTTTGTGTTGTCTGTACAGTCCTCTATTATAAATTTTCTCTCTTTGGGTGTTGTATACGCTAGGTATGTTTGTCTCACTGAGACTGTTGGGTCTCGGTCAATGAGTAGGCTTCCACACCAATTTTTCTCTTCATTAGCAGCTGCGGGAGTCTGTCCAAACTGGCTAAGCAGCTCCGGTGCAATTCACTCTTCCTTTGACACAGAATTGAATCAAGCACAAGATGAGTCTTACAATATCTGGGATATCTTGTTTGTTATCACAACAGAAAAATGTGTTCTGCTTTATGTTTTTCTAGTTACATTTTTGAAGAGTGTAATGATCTTCAGCTTTTTTTTAGATGATGAGTTATCTTGATGGCAAGCAGAAAAAAATGAGTTGGAGCTGGGGTTTCTTTGTGTTTGTGTGCACGTTTCTTTCACTTGTGAGTTAGCAATGGTTGTTATGATGGAAATAACTGTGTGTCTGATTTGCTTCCTCAAAATCTGTCTATTTGTATTAGAATATCAAGTATATTTTGCAATATTTGCATTCCTGGAAGCTCCATGTTTCCTGGTGATCCAGGACTGTGAAAATACGAAAGATTTAGTGCAGGCAGTTCGAGAGCACTGAGACTAGTGATTACTCTTGCAGTTAGAGAAAGAACAAAGTGAAATTATTATTTCTGTAATTATTTTTTATGAAAGTAAGAAAGTAGTTATCAAGTGCTATATTAGTTTATTCTACAGGGGTTTCCCTAATCCTTTTAAATTCTTCTTCATTCTAATATTGCTCGTAATTTTATCTGAAGGATTTGAAGTGCATTGTGAAATGAGTCGTGTGCTGTATCTTGTTTTCTCTGACAAGTGCTTGTATTGGGTATCTAGCTAGTAAGTCAGCAGCAAAATCTATGGATATGGGAGAAGCCCAGTCTTCACCTAAGTAATCATCTATATTACTGAATTTTAACTACTGGCATAGAGATTGGCTTTAAAAAAGCAAAGAACATAAAATACTTTCTTTAATTGTAAAAGCTTGATGTGACGGGCAGGCTTCTTTTCCATCCTAGAGGCATATTTCACTGAATTTTTCCTTTAGATTAATTTACCCGTCTGCACATTTAAATGACAAAGTGCGCAGTCTTTTCTGAAGACAGCAGTTTCACGGAGGCCTGATTATTTTATATGCATGACTGCTGCTCCTGGGTTTGTGCCATCTATTACAGTAGGTGATTGCCTCAGCATCTTTGAGTGTTTCTTTCGTATAGTATTTTTAAATGGCTTTGTCAAAGTGCCATCTGTCTCGACAGGTGAAAATGCATAGTTTATTGAAACAGATGGCAAATCAGATTAATATCGCCCAGATCCATCGTCTCCTTGCTTGGATGTTCGTAAGGCAATGTCCACTGGATTGGTTGTGTTTGCTTGGAAAGCAGAACAACAAAATCAAGAGGGCTTGGTTTTGATTTTGGGGGTTTTTTGAGCCTCTTTTTGTAGTGTTTTGAATGTGTAAATTCAGCAAAATTACCTCTTTCAATGCTGTTATTTTCCATTCTGTCAAACAGTTGAAATTAATGTTATTTATAATTGTGAGAACAGCTTCTGTTTGTGTAAAACAGGTTATTAATAGTCAGAGATCTGCAAACTTCCCTTGGGTCTCTGGGCCCCATTGGACTTTGTGTTCCTGATCTTCCATAAATCTGACTTATTTTCTGTAGTTATGAACTGTAAAATGATGGAACGACTGCTGGCTTCTGGATATTGCTGTAAGTGAATGTTATGGTCTGTATTTGCAGGAACTTTGAAAGACTTTAAGAGATGCTGTATGAGAGCATGTTATTGCCTTTAGAAAAGCCTCTAGCATCTGCCTAAACTGAACTTTTGCAGGAACTACTAAACTTAACAGAACTCTAAGGGATTCTGGTGTGCAGATTTTTACCATAAAATGTTCCTGCTCACACTGCCTTTACCAAAATTTCAGTGAATGTCATTGCCATTTTCTGCTGGAGTTTGTTCACCTGCTGGAGGCTTGCAAGTAGAAATGTTTTTGGAAATCCTCTCAGGGCCATTAGAAGATGATGCTCCTTGGGGTGGGAAGAACATACGGGGAGTTGTGCTTAGTAAACCTGCCTGCTGCCCAGCTATTTAAGACAGGAAGAGTTAGTTCAGTAAGAGTTAGTTCAGTCTGCCCTTAACTATGTATCAGTCATTCTGAAGAAAATTCATGTGCATCTCATCCTTTTAAATCATCTTAGAATGCCCTGAGCTGGGAGGGACCCACAAGGACCATCGAGCCCAGCTCCTGTCCCTGCCCAGGACACCCCAAATTCACACCGTGTCTCTGAGGGCCTTGTCCGAGTGCTGCTTGTATCTCGCCAGGCTGGTGCCGTGATGCCTCCCTGGGGAGCCTGTTCCAGGGCTCCACCACCCTCTGGGAGAAGAGCCTTTCCCTAATGCCCAGCCTAACCCTCCCCTGGCACATCTCCCTGCCGTTCCCTCGGGGCCTGGTGTTGGTCACCAGAGAGGCAATCAGCGCCTGCCCCTCCTCCTCCTCCCCTTGGGAGGAAGCTGCCTCCTCTTCTCCAGGCTGAACAAACCCAGGGACTTCAGCCGTTCCTCGTACGGTTTCCCCTCTAAACCCTTCCCCAATCCCGTGGCCCTCCTGGACACTCTCTAGCAGCTTTATACCTTGATGTCCTGTGGCTCCCAACACCGCACCCAGCCCTGAGGTGAGGCCGCCCCAGCGCGGAGCAGAGCGAGATGATCCCCTCCCTCGCCCGGCTGCGATGCAGGGCTTGGTGCCCCCCAGGGCTCGGCTGGCCCTCGCGGCTGCCAGGGCACGCTGGTGGGATGCCCTCCCTGTGAGCTGGGAAGCGTTGATCGTGTGACCTGTGATGCCTGTTAAATGCCTTGCGTCGGCATTTGCATCTAATGGCTCTGTGTGTTGGTATTAAGAACTGTTTATTACTGGGCTTATACATTTTTATTAACTTCTGCCTGTCATTGCTTTACAGGTAGCTACATTTCCAGTGTTTGTTTTTATATGTGTGTATAAATAAATACAGATGTAAAAAATAATGCAGTATAATGTAATTGAATCTGAAGCATTTAAATGCTTTTCATGTTTATGCCTCTGATTAAGTAATAAAACTGCCTAACTACAGCTTTCTGTAACATAAGACACATTTAGTGTCTGTGCTGTGAATGGTCAAGCTTAATTTTTTGTACTCTGAAAACCTTGGAGAACACCCTAGTTCATTTAAGGTCTCCAAATGTGTTCACCTTCCCTGCTGTCTTCAGTTGATTAACAGGAAAATACTATAGTTTCATCAGTTAAGTGGACAAAGAGCTGGTAATGCCTGTGATTATTTTTTCCAGGGTAGGGTTTTGTTTTAATAAGACTGTTGCAGCAATGTATTTTTATAAGTCTGACTTATTTCCAGCTAGGCTTCTGATACCTTTTTGTTGTTAGTAAATTAAAAAAAAAAACAAACAACAAACCAACCCCAACTTTTTAAAAACAGTGCCTTCTTATGCTCCATTCTTGCTTTTCAGACTGGTGTTTTTCCAGTTTATTCTTATTTTGCACTGCCCACGTAATACACTTCTCTGTTAGAGACTACCTATGTATTAGAGGCACATTCACGGTTGCATTTTGTGTCTTAGAGAATCAGCAATTACAGAAGTCTTTAATGCATCGCTTTTTTCTTCTGCTTGCCTTGGGGACATTATCAGATGCTGTGGGACTAGGGACTGCTTGCATTACTCTGTGTACATAACTATGGTGTTTTACTTCTCTGGGCCAGTGGTAATAAATATCACACAGTAAATGCAGACGGTTCTATCTGATTAAACCGATGGACTCACAACTGATGCGAGTCTTTGGAGCGTGGCTTTGTTTTGGGAGCAGAAAGAAGTGTTCCAGTTCAGTGTTTTCAGTGTTTGCTGCCCCAGTTGAGTCCCTCTCAACTTCAAATCGGGCAAAATATTTTTAGTGCTCTGTGTGCTGTCTCCATATTTCAAGCCATGGACTAGACTGAAATAGCAGCCTTCATGTTTTCACTCCTCTTCACAGACAAATAAGGACATTCTGTTAGCATCTCCCCCCGCCCCGAGCAGGTTACACACGCGCGCTGCACAACGTGCTCTTTCGCTGTGCCTCCAGCTGGAGGTGTGGGGGGATTTCCAGAATTTCTGGGGGTAAAGTTCTAAATTGGGCAACTCTGGCTGAGTCAGAGGCGGAACTGTGCTGTGCCGGAGGCTTTTGATGCCTTCCCTTCCTGAGGTGGCAAAACACACGGAGGATGGAAGTTGAAGACCGTCATGCCCCTTCAGTGTCTCTTAATCCTTTCAGTTTGGCAGCAGTAAATTTCTGCTTTAATACCAGAAGCAATATCCAGTACCACATAAAACTTCTTCCTGTCAGATTGGTTTCCTCCTTAAACTGCAAACGGACATTTTTGCAGCTATTCCACAAGAGTCTGTGTAAATCTGGGGGGTAAACGGAGCAATTGTAGGGGTGCATCGTTGTTTCCGCAATAGGGGGAGCGGGGATGCAGTCACCTCTTGTATGGCAGTGTCACATTTGGGATACTGATTGCTGCAACAAGATATGTTTTTCTGGGATTTCATAATTGGCTGTAAAACAGTGATTAAAAACCTGTCTGTAACAAGTTGAGTACAGACAGAGAAATTGCTTGAGTCTTCTGAGGATGTTGTCGTTTTTAGAGTGAAATGTGCTCTCGGTGGCGCTGTATTTTAGGCTGTCCTTTTCCCAGGGATGCTGCATAGAAACTCAATTAATATGTGGCAGCGAGGGGGAAGGGGCACGTGTTATCAAGGTCTTTCTCTTACAGATGGCATGTATTCTGTTCCCCCATAAGCATCACTTTCGTTCTCATCCCACTGGTATTACTACAGAAAGAGCTTGCCTCGTTAACCACCGCAAACCAGTGCTTGGTAAACTAGATGTGAAGCAGCGTTTTGAGATGATGTTGCCTGGAACTAAGCCTCAGCTTTTATTTTTAGTTGCTTTTTCTGAGGGGGTAGGCAGGAATGAGCAGGATTAAAGGGGAGTGGGGGGGAAGGTACTTCCTTCTCTAATACTCCTTTCCAAACTGCCCTGGGCTCCTGGTACACATCAGGCTCAGTTAACATTAATTATCCATGAATCATGGAGTCCATTCCCCTTTTTCCATCTTCTTGGTATTTTGTGTGTTCTGAGCATCTCCTCTGCATGCAGTTAGAAAATGCTGCTGTAGAGGACACTACACGCATCTTCTGAAGCAGAGACTCTCGTATGTACCAAATCTATGCGGTAGCAAAAAGTGACAACATCCTGAAATAAGACATATTAAGGGCAAATTTGTTAATGGTTATATTATGGAGCTCTTTGATTTAACAATCTAAAATAATACTTAGTGGTTGTTCCTTTTTTAACGTCACTTTTTTCTTTTGGCTTTCAGCTCAGATCGACTGATAGAAGAAACAATAAGGTAAGAATGAACTTTCTAATCTTCATTATTTTCTGTACAATCAGTGTTTACGTTGAATTGTGTCCAAGGACATCAGTCATTTTTTTATACAATAACTGCATTGTTTACAATTCACAGGCAGTATTACAACGAAATGATGGTGTGGGTTGGGTTTTTTCCCCTATTCAAGATTGACATATGGTGTTGCTTAAATATTTTATTCATCCTAGTTTAGAAAATTTGGGTTTCTGTTCAAAGGTGATTAGCTCCTACAAAAACAAAGGGCACGATGGAGCAGAGTCAGTCACAGGTTGAGCTGTTGAGGGCTATTCCAGTAGTGAAGCTGTTTCTTCTCCTAGTGACACTCTTCTACAGCATGACTTTCTGTGATCCTTCAATGTATTCAGCACCCTAATACACAGCTGATAGAGGTAAAGGCTTTTGCCACAAGGGCTTGAGAGGTTCTTGCTATTATATAGTTAGTTATCTTTTGGTTTTCTACATGGTTCGAATACTTGAGTGATACCTTCCCTAACTGATCTAGAAATTATTAGAACCCTAGCATCATAAATTACTTTTATCATCTGTGCCCTTCCCAATCTTCCACTGAACTCTGGGATTTTGCAAACCAATAATTCAGAGTGCCTGACTTAATGGTTTTAAATTTTAGATTATTGCTTTTAAAAAAAAAAAGATATGCTTTTAGATAATGCATGTACTGGCATAAGTGATCAAGGAGAGTAATTAGAGGTGCAGCAAGGCTCTAGGTCCATTAAGGGCTGGCTAGCTCAGGTACATACAGTGGGCTTGGTGTAATTAACATGGTGGAAGAATGTGTTAAACCCACATTAATGTGCAGTGAGGAACCAGAAGTGGTCAGTATAATAATGTCTGAAAAGGTGGATATAATCTCACCACAGCTTTGTAAAGATATTTGCCAAATTTAGCAGAGTTATTGTGAATATTTGTTTGACTTTGGGTTCTCATCCCTTCCTGATCAGAACCCCTCTCCTGCTTGTCGCACTACTTTTCCGTCTCGTAAAAATGCTCAACATTTGTTGAATCTCTTACTTGCTGCCACTCCAGTAACAAGAACATTAAACAGCATATGGTGATTTATTAAGCTTAATATCCTGCAAAACGGCTGGTATTTTATCATTGGAGCTCTTTGGCTGGCCTCTTGGTTATGTGTCACCAGAGAAGCTGAGCGTATGTGTGATTTACCTGCGCAAGGGAACGCAGTCGTGGCAAACCGGGGCTCACCGGGGCAGCAGAACATTCACCCAGGTTCTTCTATCGGTTTCGAGCCCGCTCAGAAGCTCCTCGGTGTCATCAGTAGGTGCCCTGGCTGGTTTAAAACTGCTTTGTGTTTCATTTGCCTGAGCTGCAGTCCTGTGGTTGGCTACAAATCGGCTCTCTCCACAGTGACAGCTTCTCACGCAATAATCCCTTCCGCAGGGCTTGGTTCAGAGGTCCTTGGCCTGTGTACTGAAAGCATTCCTTCTCGTAATAAATAAACTTTGATTTTTAAGAGGCTGGATTTCAGCACTCCTTGTTGCACCATTTATTATCTGTAGTAAATGAGCTACTTCTTTTTGTTGTTGCCAAAAATGTTCAACCTTTCTTTTTGTAGAAAAAGAGTTTGTTTTGGTAACGATGTTGAGCAGGAAATGTAATTTCATTTATAGCATCTTAATTCAGTTCTGACACTGTTGAAACCAGGGTGAATTTTTTGTTTTACTCTCTTTCTTATTCCCAGTAATTGCAACTGTTCGGGTTTGATATTAATTGGCGGTGAACCCTGCTGCATTTTAAGTGCATTTACCAGATAGAAATTGACCCAACTTCTGATATCAATTGCTTTATCTGCTGCAAACCAAGTAAAAGAGGGAACTGTGCAGGGGAAGCTGTTTGACTGCAGATTCCTTGAGTGAAGTGAGATGTAATTAGCTTATTCTGGCTACTAATCCGGCTCTGTCTTCAAGGCTTACATCTGCTGTAGTTCATTACTCATTATTTGGGTGTAATTCAGGCAGTTAAGACATCACTTTTTATTTTTTTTAGGGGTTGTTATTAAGCAGTGATTCTGAACACCGGAAAGGCTTTTTTCTGTGCGTGCAGAGGCTGTGGTTGACAAGCCGCATAGCGGTGGCCCCATTGCCAGGGACTCCTCGTGTAGGCAGCGCTAATGGCGAAGCCCTTGCTCTGACTTCTGTAGCGGGGAGAACCGGAGGAGTGCAGAGCCTGACTCTTCCTCTGTACGGCTCCTCCGCGGGAGCAGGCGTACGGGCAAGAGAGTATCTGGGCACCTAAGCTGAAACGATGGGGTAACAAAGCCAAGGGTAGGGCTGTCATTCCAGATGTTTGTTGGTACTGAACTCCTTAATCAATTTTTAAATGAATTACGTGCCATGGGTTCTTACTGCAGCACATTTCTTTCCAGAAATGAGTGGGATGTGTCACTTTGTACTGCAGCTCTTTTGGAACAGCGTTCACTTCTCTTGGATTTAAACATAAGCATAGATTTTGCTTAATATGTTTGGTGTTCTCGGGTTTTCATTTTCAAACATTATCACTTCTCCAAAATAGCAAACGATTTATTTCTTGTTTTCCAACAACTTACATTTGTAGGTTGTCTCAGTTTGAATTTTTGTGTAGTTTTGCATGTACAGTGTGATGAGTCCTCAGGATTTTACTGTAAGACTGTTTCTGAGGCCTGATTTAGGCTGGTCTGTCAGTGTTTGTACATTAACGCATTGGACGACTCCGCTTCCACTGTGAAGCCAGACCAAAACCATAGATTTAATTAAAAAAAAAAAAAAAATTGTCTCCTTAGGTATTTGGGGTATTTCTTTAGGTAATAATTAGGGTTTAATAAAAGGGAAAAATCCACTTGCATTGAACCTTGACTTCACAGAATGGAAAGGTGTGAATTAGATTTTGAGTCGTAGCTCTTTTTCAAAAGAGCCTTGCCAAAATGTCTGGGCAAAATCGCTTGCATTTCTGGGGAATCGTTCCTTTTGTTTTCATCTTAGGCTTCATCAAAAGACACAATAATCTTGAAAGTAATTTGAAAGATTGTCTGCGTGTGTATCCGTATATAGACACAGGCATGTGTATATTTATAGATAGGAATATACGTATGTATATGCAAAGAATAAGTGATATAATCTGAACTCTTACCAAATGAAAACTAGAGCTTGCATTTCTGTGCAGGGTCACAGAGGCTATTCCCTTATCATAGATGTTATCATGAATTTTAATGAGCAAGTATGATTCATGGAGTACAAAATGAAGCAGTTGTTCTACTAATACGTGAATTATTTGCTTTTTGAAAGCATGTCTTGTCCTTTAGAGCTTTGTTTTAGTTCTTCGTCAATGTAGATTTGAGCTGTCTCAATGGGTGAAGCAAGGAGTTGACTTTTTGGTGTGTTTCGCTTGATAAAGCGCTGTATGTGGCTGCAAGGGGGGGTGAAAACACCCAACAGCTTAAACATTTGTCTAGGTAAAAACACTTTGCTTCCAAGTCAAGCAGCATTAAAAGGGTATCTCTGCATGTTAGACTAGTTTGACTGTGATCAGGACTAGAAATGTTTATTGCTCTGTACTTTTTAATCCCAGTGAAAACTGTAAACTCTGTACAAATACCAGTTGGTTTACTTTTGAAGAGAAATTTGATTGCTTGCGTTCCTTCAGTGCTGCTGAACAATCAAGGGCAAACTTGAAATGTAAGTGAAATGTTGAGGAAATGCTGCTGCAAGCACAGGAATTTGAGGTTCTCCTGCTGATCTGTGGAAGGGACGGGCGGGCTCTTTGTGGCTCTGACCTCAGGCTTACCTAAAAGAGATTTCTCCAGTAGCGCAGCAATCTTTAATGTTGTACTTCAGCAGTGCTTTAATATTAAATACAGAGAGCAGAATACCATCTGGTTTTAGAAACTTGGTTTACACCCAACTGTGGTAGTTCAAGCCAGTGCAGCACCGAGAGCAGTTCCTGCTAGTTTCCAAATGAAACATTAAATCGGGGTCATCTTGATTCCAGTAAGAAGCATTTAATCTTTTATCATAAACGTGGCCTAGAAGTTTCAAAATGTAAGAAAAATGTATTCTTGGTCTTGGGAGATTAGTGTGTTGAGTAACTAAATAGGGCCAATATTGTGAATGGGAAGAATATGATTAATTTTCTTAAAAACGCGTTTGTCAGTGGAGAAATGGCAACAGTATGTCAGTGAGCATATGTTAGGGATGGGACTGAACCCAAAACTGCCTCATGAAGGATATGAGGAAGCTGCAATACTTAAGATGGTACAAGGCCAGACCCCAGGAGCTGTGTGTTTTCTGCTAGTGCTTCAATTTAATAGTCTCATTTACAGATGTAAAGGCTCAGGTAAACCAGCTCTTGTTTTGAGTGACCAAATTATATCTGAGGGAGCTGTGCTTTTTACTTGAATTTTGACTTGTTAAAATGTAGCCAGAATCCAGTTAAACTCTTGTTCACGGATATCACAACTACATTTGGGTACTAGGCCGTATGATATTAAAAATAGTAATTGCTACAGTGATTTTTTTTTTTTTTTCCTAGCCCATTGACCTAAAGTTTTCAAAATACTGGGTAAAAGAAATGAAGAAGGCTCCAATCTTGGAATATGTAAACTTAAACAGTTACATCCTGCCTTTTTATATGAAACAGACAGTTTCACTCCTCAGATGTTAAAGCAGGAACCTTGTGTTCCATAATAATCTGGAGTAATTATTTCCAAAGGCATTTTGGAAGGGTCTCAGGGACGCTTTACATCCTGGCAGCCAGCTTGTATTTCCACTTCTGTAAATTAATGGATGCCTTAATGAGTCATTGGATGCATCTTATGAAAACATGTGGCTTAATTCAGGAGTGCTTTGAGAAGTGCTGTATTAAAACTTCATCTGGACAAGTATCAAGACAGTGTGGGGGTGTAAGTAGCTGTGGGTTACTGAGCAAGCTCTCCTGTGTACAGCTAGGAAATCTTGTTTTTTCCAGCTTGGATCCTAGTAATTAAAAATTTCCTGAGTGCTCTTCTCGGTAGCAAATGCAATGTTGTGAGCTTGTGGCTTTTCGCTTGAGAAAACTGAAACACCTGTGTGCTGAGCTGTAAGTGTGTGTTATGTCAAATGTTGTATCTTCTCGCATACGATACAATTTGATTTGTATTTCCTGTTCTGATTTTCTAGTCTCTTCTTCAGCCCTTGGCGGTAACTGCTTTTTCTATATTGATACAGAGCACTCTGTTCTCTGGTCAGAATTTCTGTTAACACCTTCTCTTAGATGCTTTTCTTTGCATACCCGTGCACGTGGGGTAGGCAACGATGCGATTCTTCTGTCTTCTTCTCCAGTCTTTCACTTTCTTTTCTTGTAATTCTAGTCCTGAAAAGACTCTCCCGTGTAATCCAGTCGCTCGGTTGCGTTTCTGCCTTGGATGAGCTAGTATATCCGCAGGAAGGAGCAGGCACAACGTGCTGAGTGGCGGTGCTACGCAGTCTAAGAGGAGAAGCTTTGTAGGCTTCCTTGTGTTCTTGTTGCAGCAATAAAGAGCATTGGTTAATGGGTTCTGGCAACCCCTTTATAAACACCAAGGAGGCGACTGCAAGCCCTGTTGCTTCCAGTTAACCATGAGTTTCATTTTCAGTTTGTGCTGGTTTGGCACGTCAAAAGTATAAAAGAGAAAAGTGCTAAATAGCCGGCTGCAAATAAAAAAATACTTGAAGGTTTTTCTTAGTTCTGCCCTGAAACTTCCCTTTTTTTTTTTTTTTTTTAAACCTAATACTTCAAAACTCAGTATGAAAATGTTAAAACTGTTCTTCTACAGCTGCTGATTGAAAATGTCGGCGTTTTGCCTGCACGTTATCAAACTGTTTATATTCTCTTTATGGCTGATAAATTCCCAATTTCCTAATATATGTCCAAGTTTACAGAATCCTAATATAACCTTAAAATAATATATTGATCTGACCTGTCAATGCATGTTGTTCTATTTAAAAGAATTCGCTGCGTTGAGCTTTTGGAAGAGTTGTTGCTGTGACCTGAAAGCTACGCGAGCCGTAGGCTGGCCCTCCTGTCGCCTGGCTCTCACGTCCGTCCGTGTGACCAACCTGCCTCGCTTTTCTGCTAAAAACAAAATCATACCCCGTGTGACACTCGGGCCTTGGCTCTTAGTTTTTACGGGCAAAACCCAAGTTAGAGAAGGCAGCCTCCACCTGAAGAGGTGGCAGATCTTTTTCCTTTTCTTTTTATTTTTTACTTTTTTTTCCCCTTGACGTTTGCCTGGCGTGTTCTAGGAAGGCTGAAGGTACCATATCAAAGGCTACTTGAGATGGAGTAGGCAGGTAAAATGGAAGGGAGCCCAAAGGAACTACTACTCCAGAAATACTTTAGGGATCATTGATCCTGTTTTCCTCTCTGAGGTGGTTGTGAACTGTGGTAGTGACCTTTCGCTGGAAGCCGTGAAGGACAGTCGTTAGGCTTGGCTCTTGTTGCGATACCGGCTGTAGTGTCGTGGTGGGGAAGCCAGCGGTACCTCGGGTGATCCAGAGCTGCTCATTCCAAATGTCCTTTTGTTTAGAGAGAAACTTAAAATGTATCAAATGGTCTCTGTTATATCAATGTCAGGAAGGCCAGTTCTGTGTTTAATAAGTGTACAAGTGTCATTTGTGTGTGTGACTTTTCCTACCAGATTTACAGATTTACCTGGAAAGATATGCTAAGGGCGATAAAAGTCCTTTTATTTTATTTTTTTTTTTTTTGAATCACCTTCCAGAGTACTGAAATGCCAGGTCAGCCGAAGTACTTGAGTACTAATATCTGGACAAATGATATTTTAACTGTTACAGAAAGATAAGCCCAAAGCTCTGAAACCCAGATGAATTCAGCACAGAACACTGCATGAGAACCGGTTGTACTGAGCAAGTGCATTCGGAGTTCAGCAGTAAATATTTACGCTTTCTGAAAAATGCAGTGCCCAGTTTATATTTTATAACTGGAGAATAATATTAGGCTTGCACTGCGTGTATCGGTGCTTTGTACCTGCCCCTCCTCAGAAATAATGCTCACGTTAGCTGTGATTTTTGTATCGCGTTTGTATATAGGTCACTAGCGACAGGACAAGAGGAGCCGGCCCCAGGCTGCATCAGGGCAGGTTTAGGTTGGATATTAGGGAAAACTTCTTCCCTGCCAGAGCGGTCAGGCCCTGGCACAGGCTGCCCAGAGAGGGGGGGGAGTCACCGTCCCTGGGGGGTTCAAACACCGTGCAGACGTGGCACTTCATGGCATGGTTTAGGAGGCCTGGGGGTGTTGGGTTGGGGGTTGGCCTTGATGATCTTAGAGGTCTTTTCCAACCTTAATGATTCTGTGATTCTATACAGACACTGAGTATGAGCAAGCATAAAATGCTCTTGAAAATTTGGATGTTTTTATTGGGTAGAAGCAGCATTTTGCATTGTCCTGTCTGTTTGTTCTCCTCTTAAATGATGGCTTTAGTTCCCATTTTTCACATTTACATCTGTTGTATTGTGTTGTTCCACTTAACTTTCATTCTTCCAGAACACTTTCCGTCCATATTTCAGGCTCACAAACTTTTCCAAGAATTTGTTTTAATCGTAGTTGTTCACATAGACATAGTCAACAGCAATATAGGTGTCACTTTCCGAGTTGTTACCCAGCCATGTCGTATTTATGTCCTACTTTGTTTATTTTTGAAATGCATGCCAGCCAAGGAGAGCAGTATTTATCATACTGTTCTTTCTTAAGCACCCTATCTCCAGAGGCTAAACTTTTATATACTGTTTCTCTAGATGTAAATCAGTCTATGCAGGTTGTCTTGACAAAGCTATTGCATGAAATACTACCTGGGGCTATAAGTAGTAGCCTACCCTTTCATCTTCCATCCTATAACTCTTTGTTTCACAAGCTGAAGAGAATCTTAAGGTAGAGAAAAAATTTTGTCAGCCGAATAGTTCTTTAAAATCTTCCTTTAAATGTCTTACTTTTAGGAGCACAGTTGCTTTTTTCCAACTTTCAGAATATATTAGATTTGAAAGGGGAAATTCTGTTCCATATTCACCTGTATTGTGTCCTTCTGTCTGGATAAAGTCCATACAGCTGGACCACGTATTAGTAAAGAAACAGAGTATGAAAACTTAAATATACGTGGATGATGATTAGGACCAAAGCTCAAAAATGTATTTCATCTGTGCTGTGATGGAAGCGTCATTTGATAGCATCTCATTACACACCAGCTACCTCATCTCCAGCTTGTGGAGGTCAGTTGGGGCTTGCCGGGAAGAGCTGTTAATGCAAGAGAACCCAAGCTTTGCCCACTTGTCTGGAGTGGGAGGACAGTGTCAGTCCTGCGTCACAGCAGATCTCAATGCTTTGTTGTGCTTAAATGTCTTCAAAGACCTGGTGGCTGCATGTCCCAGCTTGATAATCCAGAAGCCTTCCGTGCAGAGCTCCGTGAGCTGTGTCGGGTCTCGAACAGCACTTCCATCTCCTCTCAACCAGCACATTCGCTTTGCAAATTGATTTTTTAATTGTGAGTCAGCTCTTATTTGCTTAATGCTTCTGTCGCCATCGTATCCTGATGGCAGACAAGAAATTTCATATGCTTTCTAGAGTGAAAGTAAGTGTGGGGCTTCTGTGAGTAAACAAACTTCTAAATGTAAAACTTATGCCAGAAGAGTTGCCTTTAGGTTTGTTTGTAATGTCGGACCTTTTTTTGTTGGGGCTGGGGAGGATATGCCAAAACCCTGCCTGTTTCAAGAAATTGCGATGTTTTCAATTATTAATGGCTTATATAAAAAGATAAATCATTTAAGCGTAAAGGATAGAGATTAATGGGAAAAATATGGTTTCATTCATATCGCTTCACCTCATTCATTGTTCTCTAAAGAAGCGTTGCCCGCTTGCTTTCCTCTTGTTTTAGCTGTAGATTATTCTTAGCACCAACAACTTGATCCACTCTCTTTTTTTTCCCCCTTTCCCCAGCATCGCCATGGCAACTAAAGAAAATATGACTTCGCAGAGAGGGATGTTGAAGTCAATACAAAGCAAGATGAATACCTTGGCTAGTATCCTTTCCTAAGAACTTGTGTTGCCAGCGCATGAGAAGAGGTATAGTACAATTCTTCACCCTGTCATTTGGGGATCGAAATGCTTTGCGATGTCCATGGCTGTATAACCTGCAGCGGTGGTGTTATTGGTGACAGACAGACCACTTTGTAGCCAGGCTCACTGATAACCTGACTGAAGTATCTTAATGGTGAATGTGGTTAATAAGTTGTTTTTACTCAAATTTGAACACTGCATATAAATCAGCATTGCTTAATTTTCAGGTAGCGAACTGCAACAGCATTTTATGGCCTCCCCTGCTATCTGTTCTTGTAAAAGCATGACTTTATTTTACTTCTTGCTTTTTGCTTTCAAGATTGTCCAGAGCTTGGCACGCACTGCTGCTTGCTATGGCTTACAGCTAGGAGTATTCATGAGCTGAATATCCTCTTGTCTGTCACAGGCTTGGAGCCGTTAAGATTTTCCGTTTGTTGGTTTCTCCTCATATTCTGTGCTCATGGCTAAGGAATGCGCCGGACTGTCAAAGCATGCATGTTTGTCGTTTTCCCACTTGCTCCTTCCTTTCTGCCATAAGGGCCCAAAGAACAACATCAGCATCATTTGATTAGGCAGATTACATTCTGAAGAGACGTATCTTAGTAACCCATAAATTTCATTACACTTCTTAGCAACTGGCAAGAACAAAAGAAGAAATTCAATAAGCTTTGGCCTTGAAAGATTCTTGGTTCCAAAGACATGAAGCTCTGAAACTTATTATCTTTTTGGCAATTGTATTTTTTACATTAAAAGATAGATTTACATCTTTATGATTTTACAGTAGGAGTTCTTCCTCACGTGCTGTACTCGAGCAGCGCGTAGTCGTGCAACGTGCATGGTTTTCTCGGTCAAATGCCTTTGGTTGTTCCCCTCACCAGGAGTAGAGTTCCATTAAATGAATTCCAGAGATGCTCTATTTAACTGCCCTCCCCCCACTTTTTTTATTCTCATTTAAACACAATTATTAAGAGTAACTAAGTCTCACATGCTGGAGATGAAAAGTATATCAGACCCTGGTAATTGAGGCGATCAGGTGATGGATTCTGTGTAAATGTGAACTCTGAGCTGTTCTGTTCTCTTTTCTCTGACTGCCTCTTGTTGGTGAGGTGCAGCTGTCATCCTGCTAACTATCCATCAGGGTTTTTTACTGCATCTGCTCTCTCCAGCTTTGGGAGTAGTGCTGCATTTTTTCCAGTGTTGGGATTTCCACGCACAGAATTTGGGGTTTGTTAGTGAAGATACTGTTTGCTTGATACGACCTTGACTCAGACTCCTTCAAGATCGGTTTCCAGCGGTGAACAGCCTGATACAAAGGATCAACCTCCGGAAACGACGAGATTCTCTCATCTTGGGCGGCATTATTGGCATCTGTACCATCTTACTGCTGCTATATGCTTTTCATTGATGGATGTTCCCCCATAGACTCTGCTAAACTCATCACCACCATCCCTCCCCCCCGGTCACGGAGAAGTGAGTGGGGGAAGCGACAGACTTCAAACAGCCTGCTCGTTATGGCTGGGAGTATCAGCATGATGTCTAGAGCTTATGACGGTAGACTGCGACACTGGTTTGGGGTTGAAGCTGCAGTGTTTCTCCTTCCTTGCCATGCATCTTCCTTTGGTTAAATTTTGTGGGATTTGTTTGTCTCTAATTCGCTTTCTCAGCTGCGAGGTAAGTCAATATGGGCTGCTTACCAGAACTGGGAGAAGACTCTCTGTGCTGAGCAGTGCTGGAGAGGTCTGCTCTTGGCTGGTAAGTGGAAAAGGATTGTTACGCTTGCCTTGGGTGGAAACTCTGCAGAAGCCTGTTTCCCCTGCGGGCCAGGCACAGTACTGAACGCTTCTGCCCCGTGAGAAGAATATTGCAGCTTTAAGCCGTCAGGTTGCTTTACTACTAAATACATGTCCTGTAATTCTTTTAAACTCATGGTTGAGATACTAGTTATTTCTGCATAATTTGTGCTGTGAAAACTGTGCTTCACACAAATTCCTCAAAGTAAAAAAAAAAAAAAAAAAGGGTGTTCAGTTCACTTTTTGCACAGAATACGAATAAACTACCCTCTGAGGAAGATTCGTAGGGTTTCTCGTGGCTTTAAAGGGACTAACAAGTCCCCCTTTGTAAAAAGGGAGCGCAGTGTCCTAGCAGCTGTTCACTAGAGTGTTCAGTCATCTGAAAAGTGACCAAACCTGAGATCACCTAAAAGTAGTCTTTTGGGTGTAAATACTTTTGATTTTTGGCTGGTATCATAAAGGTCTTTATAAAGACATGATAAGCAGTTTGCAAAGTCTATATTGTAATTTAGATAAAAGTTATACAATAGCATTAATATTTTTACACCGCAGGTAAGATATAATACAAACTGTCGATTGGAAATGAAAATTATGATGGTTATACCGAGGCAAACGTATCTGCGTGCAAAATTATTTGAAAGAACTCCTTATAGTAAAGAGCTGAATGTATGAACAGCGAAACAAGTGTTATTTACCGCACTCGGCGGGCGGGGAGGGAATTTTTTTGTCCAAACCTGCAACATAACCCTGTTGCGTTTGCATCTCTAAAGCTGATGTCAGGAATGGCTTTGATATTGCAGGTTCACAAATTACAGATTTTTCTGCTCTTTCAACAGCTGTTTTCCACCTGTCATATCATAACCCAATAAATTCAAACGGAGGCGCTGAAATATCTTTTGAAAAACTTAATTAACTCTTTTCACAATCAATTTACAGCGCTCCTAACAGATTTCGTGTACGCCATTACCCACAAATGTCAGATAGTCTCCAGGTTCTCTTCTCTAGAGCAAAGTCTAGCGGGACGGACGCGAATTTTTACTGCATTTTATAGTGCCTGTGAAGTACCTGTTGGAGGGAGTAGAGATTTGTGCCTGTGTAGTGTGCAAAGCCACGCTGTTGCACCTAAAGCGTCCGTGGGGATTCGAAGGCTTATTTGCAGACTAACAACTTTGTGCTAAAAAGTCAACAAAGGGTTCTTTCTAATCAGTCATCTTGTCGTTGGGGTTAGAAAGCGTTTGGAATTAATACGTGTAAAACTGTTGGGGCTTGTATTCTAAATAAAGGGTGATTATTTGGTTGATTCGGGAACGTTCCTGGTTTGAAATGTTCATTAAAGGGGTTTATGAAAAACCTTGATGGATAAAGGAGGTTTATTAAAGAATCTGTGTGTTGGGGGATCAACCTTCTTCTCCCTGATGCTTGTTCTTTGATTCCACCACCACCCTGAGGGACCCTGATCAGCAGTCGTGCTTCTGTTTAGGATTTGTAGGATTTGGTTGCTCTATAGTTGGCAATATGAGATCTGCAGTACCGTAAATAAATTCACTTATTTAATCTTATAACCAGTCTTTTTACTGGACTTAATTGATTTTTTGGTGCATATATTTAATCTTATTGTGTGAAAAAGCTGCTATGGAAAATATGTAGATTATAATAAATATGTAAACATAATTGATATTTCATGTTATGAAAATGTTATGGAGGAACTGATATATTTTAGTATAAAATTATGGAAATACGCTGAATTATCTCTGATAAAGCTTTACTGGAAACGGTTTCAGTGTTGGCAGCCCCTCTATGTTTTAATTTGTGTTGGTTCTGAGACGGAGTTTTGTGTTGAAAAATACAGGTAATTACCCTCGTAGTCTCCCCTTCGCCGTCATCCTGTGGGCTGGTGGCGGCGTGGCGGGGCGCGCGTGCAGGCGGCCGAGGGGAAGGACTTGCTGATTCTGCTGAACGTCTCCAATGACACGGACCTATAGTTAGGGCAGCGGACTGTAAATGGAAACCGTGCATTGTAGTATTTAATCTCAAACCCCCAAAATATAGGTTTGTGTGTCTCCTGTTGCTAAATGCGTCCTCTGGGTTTTTCATTCTGTGTGGTTCCTCTTGCTCTGCGGAGAAAAAGCGGTTAAAGAACTCTCGTTTCCGCAATTCCTGGCAAAGTCGCAGTTTTGTAACTCGGCCAAATACTTTTGTGCTAAGAAAATGATTGCCAAGGCATACAAATGAAGTGAGAAAATCCATAATATTTCTTCAGGGCCCATTTCTCCCCCCCCCCCCACGCGCTTTTTAAATATCTGATTTATTCTTGCCGTTGCACAGGCACCTATTTGGCACCTGCCCCACAACCCCATAGCTCGGCGTCAGAACGTAAGGGATCGTACTGGTGACGTCTGACGCCACGCTTCACCCGGACGCGGAGAGTTTTATCCTGGCTTTATAGACCATTGTTTTACGCGTTCATCTGATCTTCAGGCGCTGGGCGCTAGAGCGGAGGAACGGCGTTCGGGCAGCGCCCCGCGTTGAGTCGGGGCGAGCGTTTGCGTGGCCGTCGCTCGCCCCCAGCCCTCCACGGGAGCGAGCCTAGCGAGGGTGAGGGCAGGGCTTTCGGTCCGGCGCGTCTCCGGGACCGAGCAGCGCGCTGCTTCTCGCAGTAGGAGAGTTCGCCCTCGCAGGGAAAGCATGCTTTTTGTTAACCAATATGGATTTCGGGACCTTTTGCATATCGAAGCGTAGTATAAATTCCTGCTGGATTAATTACACTGAATAATCACCTAGAATCTTTTCATTTGTAGTTTTAGAAGTCCTTTCTTTTGGACAGTCTTAAGATTACTGTGAGAAGAAAGTGTCGGTTCCTTGCTGGATGCTGAAAATGAAAGAGCAAAAGTAGATTTTTTAGGTGACGAGAAGGTTTCAGGTAGTTGTCGGCAGCTTGTGGTCCCGGGCTGCGCCCCCCGAGGAGCTGTGTTCCTGAAGCTCCCCCAAAGCTGCTGCACAGGGAGCAAAGCCCGGCCCACCACTCCTGGTTGTGTAACTCATTTAGTCGGGACCGTTCTAACTCGGAACCTAGCAGCTTGTTTCCCAAGATGACTTGATGCATAACCTTTTCCTATCTCTGCTTTTTTTTTATTCCTCCAAAGCTTTCGTTTGCAACAGGAAGGAGAGGTAACAGCTGTATTGCTTCTGAAAGAGGAAATAATTCCGAAACTCCTTATAGCAGTGTCTGGTTGTGAAACCCTTCAGAGCAGGGCTTCTATTGAGCAATATGCAGGACAGGAGACTGCAGCGAAAGACCTACTGAGGCAAAACTGAGCCATACTCTAGGTGACACCTGCAAGGCCTCTTGGTGCCCTGTATCTCTCCTGTCAATGGGATATTTGAAACCAGTGTCATGCTTCCAGTTCCGAATACACAAGCGGTTGTTGGTCTGTCTACTACTGAGTGAGGAAAGCGGTTCAGATAAGTGCTCAAGACAAAAACCAAATCCCTTTCTCACAAAATATCCCAGTCCAGACCCTTGTAAATGATTTTCTGATTGCACTTTCTGGTTTTTTTTGCTTTTCCTGTAGCTTCTTGAATATGATTTTATTGTAACTGTAATTATTTTTGTTCTCACCTATTGTGCATTCTCTGTGTGTATTAAAAGAAGCTTTGATATGTAATTTAATAATAAATTAGAATTCTAAGCAAGGTGCTTGGTTCTTTCCCCACGACAATCTTTGCCTGCCTAAACTTCAGGGAGGATGCAGAGAAGACTCATCTCTCCGCTTTGGGATTGTCACCAAACATATGAATTAGTTCGTTCTCCATTTTGGTACCGAAGTTTGGATGCGATGGAGCATTTCCTGACCCGAAGCGCGGGGTGTGGGGGATGCGCTCCTCCTGCCTGCGCATGCGTCCGCGCTGGAGGGGTCTGAATATAGGCGTGACTTCTTTGTTGCTGTTCTTTGACAGGTAGAACAAGGCTGGTGTTCTTTACAGGTAAGCTTTAAAAAGTTTTCTATGTGTCTGTAGTATAAAACATGTAATTCCCAGATGCACACCAAAAGTGATGTTGATCTGAAGAGCCTTCGCAGCGTAAGGTGCCTCCCCCCTTTTTTAATACCCTTCTCAGTAATTGGTACCTTCCCCCCCTTCTGCAGTCGCAACGGAAACACCGAAAATAAGCCGATCCTTTGAACGTCGTACAAGCAGTCGTGAGAGCTCTCCCTGTGAAGTCCTGTCGTAGCCTGCTGTTCTCGAGCCGTGCTGCGCTCTGCACCACCTCCATCCTCAGGTGTGCGCGCCGGGCGTTGCCTGAAGGACCCGTCTGTATCCGCGGGTTTTGCAGATGGAGCTAAATCTTTCAAAGCCACTCAAATTTATTTTCTCAAGCGAGAAAATCTGCCTGGTGGTGGGATACCTGTCTGTTTGCTTAAGGCTCGGCGTGAAGAGAGGGAGTTCTCTTTGTTCAGAGCTGTCGTGCTGTGCCTGTAGTGCTGCTTTAAAGTAGAAAAAGATTTCTGTAACCTTAATGTGCCTACTAAGTATTCCGGAACGACCATATGCTTTCTCAAGGGAAAGCTTTGACTGTATGTTTCAAGATAGAGAAGAAACTTCAAAAACTCTTTCAAAAATGGAAAGGCAATTCTGGTTTCAGGTAGTGGGACGTGCAGCTCGTTTTTCCAGTTTGCGGCGCTGGTAATAAGTGGTGCATAAAATTCCATCCTCTTTTGGATTAGAAAATAAATTCTTAATGGAGCTGAATCCTTTTTTCCAGCTCCCTGTACAGTCAATAATTTATAGTGACACAGGCGTAAGATAGATATTTTTAACCATCCGCCTCCCAGAACACCGTTGTCCATATTGAAAACTGCTCTCCTTCCTGACAAGCTCCGGCGCGGCGGGCGTTCGTGCATTATGGATGAGCCCCGCTCCGCTCCTCGGTCCTGGTGCCATTCCATGAGCAGGTGTCCTGCTGAAAGGGAGCTCCATTAGAAATTCATAGGGAGAGGCAGGAGCGCCTTTGTTTCCTCCGTTCCGCTGAACGTGGGAGATGTGCTGCTGCGTGGACTTGATTTGAATGTTTTAATAGAAAATGTCGATGTTTACAGCCGGTGTTTACATTTCCCGAACGCCAGCCCTTCACCCAAAACGGGTACAAAAGCTGTGCTGCCCGTGGTTGTGCCTCAGCCGCCGGGACGAGCTCATTAAGCACTCGGAGCCTGCTGTTGCCTTCATCTTCCTCCTCCTCTGCAGGCCGTTTGCGACGGTTACAAGCACGTGTGCTGCCGCTCGTCCCTTGCTTAATCTTCCCCTGCCGTTGCAGCCCTCCTCGCTCTTTGTTCTTAATGGGACCCTGAGGCTTTGCTAACCCAGTTTTGGGAGCGCTGCTGGTGGAGCAGAAGTCTGGCCGTAATCAAAGCCCCTCTGCCTTTGAAACAGCATTTGCAGTCTTCTTGTTGTGGATTATTTTCTGGTTGTCTTTTGACTTTCACGCCCTGTGAATCCTCTGGCAGCCAGCGGTGTGATTTTGAGAGGTCACCTGCGATCGTGTCCGTTTAGGGCTCGTATCTTGTCTCACTTTCTCTGCTCACTGCACTGCCCGTCAGATTCTCCTCCCTTCCCTGCCTGGGTGTTTGGCTTCGACTAGACATTTCAAACACATGCGTTTATTTTTCGTCTCATAATTTTCATTTCTTTTAAAAAATCCGTCCTTCCTTTGAAGTCCAGCAAGCCTGGAAGCTTATCGCTCAAAACCCCGCCTAGAGCTCTAGCTGAAAATTCACTGATAACAGCCGTGGTGCACGAGCACAGCGTGCTCTTCCACAAACGCTGCAAACAGGTAGGCTTTGGTCCCTCCGGATGGTCTTGTCTTTTCTTTTCCTATCCTCCTTGCCCTTACCCGCCCAGCTGATGCAAGGTTCTCGGAAGTGGCGACAATATTCGTTATCTTTTTGTCTTTCTAAAGATGCACGGCAAAGAACGAGTGGCTCCTTGCTGCAGGTTGCAAAGTGCCGCCGAGCCGCCGGCTGTACGGTGGAAACTTAAGATGTTTGCTGGTAGATGTGCCGGGGTGTGTCATCTGCCACGGATCCATCCCACTCCAGACCTGTGCTGAGCTGGCTTCTTCCAGGGCAAAATGCTGCTGAAACGTCAGATTATTTTTTTCTTTAAAGGGAGCCTTATCTTAAAACTCTGCAGGATGCTGGGGAATATTGCAGGTGTAAAAAGAAATTGTGTGAGTAGCTGCGAAAGCGCTGCTCAGGCGTCCCTGGCAGGCCCGGCTGTCAGCACGCAAACCATCGCTCGTGGCGTTAAAGAGTAACTGGACCGTGCAGGGACCGTGTCGCCGCTGGGGAGCCGAGGGTACCTGTGTCACGGTGCTGCTCAAGCGGCAGAGCCCGTGAGCGTCCCCCACCTCCCAGCGCAGGGGCAGCGACACTTGCACTTCGTCAGCCCGGCTCCTTGATGCAAGAGAAACGCCCGAGTAGAGAGGCCGAGCGCAGGAGGGGGCATACGCAGATATTTCCCTGCTGTGCTATAAATGGAGTTCCCTCTAGGTCAGGCATGTATCACCAGTGCTAAATTTACTTTAAAATATTACTGAGGTGGGGAGGTTTGTGAGTCAGGTCTATAAAAGCATGCACTGCTTATGTAAAGAAAAATAGCTCAGAAAGAGGCAGAAGGCGGGAGGGCGCTCAGCCTGCAGCAGAGACCTTTCCTCGTGCCCCTCTGCCCTCCTGAAATAGAGCGTGCTCTGTACTCGGGTAGCAACCGCGCCTTCAGGTTGTGTCTGTTCCGTGCGGCAGGACCAGGGGATGCGCTCGCCTGCTCCTCCTGAGCTGCCACGCGTTTCGGGAAATAATTTTCAAGCCTACGCTTTGGCTTAGATGAAGTTGTTTGGTTTTGTTTTTAAAGAAAACAACAAGCCTTTAGGGGATGATCAGTTCTCGTAATAGTTATGGGGTACTTCAGCTCGAGTTGTGCCGCGGTGCCTCCGGGAGGGGAAAGGAGGAGGGGAGCTGCCGTGGGGATTTCGGAGTTCAGATCTGTTCCGCGCGTTCAGGTGCCTGTATCTGTCTGGCCTCTGAAAACTCTGAGGCTCGGGGCGGCAGCTGTGTCTCCGCGAGCGGAGCATCGCTCTGCACTTTGCCGCGTCCGGCAGACGTGGGCCGTCCCGCGCCACCAGCGGCCTCCTCGCCGTGGGGCAACGGCCCTCTCCTGCGCTTCGTGGGACGGGGGGCTGCGCGTCCCTTCCGCCAGCGCGGTGCCGATAGCGCCCTTCGGAGGCTGGACCGGTCGCGGGCCGGGAGCTCTCGGCAGGAGAGCCCGAGACAAGCCGTCGCCTGGGCAGAGGAGGAAGAGCCTGTTCCACAGCTGTTCACCTATTTTTTGGGGACGCTTCAGCTTATGCCCACTGTATGTTTTGCAGTGTAGAAAACCAAGGTAAAAACAGAGCATCACTTCAGAGCTTTAAAGATACCAGGTCTTATCAACATTCCTTATTTTACTACGGTTTGCCGTGTACCTGGGCCGGCTGTTTCAGACCCGTAACGAATTACGGTGCCACGGGTGAGGTGCCGTTTTGTTTTCCTGCCCAGCCGGAATCGACAAAACGATCCGTTTGCATCGATTGTCGCTGGGAAAGGAGTATAAAATACGAGTTTTATGAAACGGGTCCTGAGACCAAATAATTGGAAGAAAATGCTTTAGAATCTGCAGCCTATAATTAAACATTTCCAAGAGGCAGCCAGATGCAGCGGGCTCAGCAGAAGGAGGCATTTCGCTGGGAAGACTTCCCGACTTTGCTTTGTTTCACGCTGTGTGCTATTAAAGCAAACAACTTTGCAGGCTTCCAAAGTGTTCAGCAGCTCTTGACCAAGAATAGCATCTAACGTTACAGCTAAGCTGGAAACGATGAGGGCCATCGTCGTCCTTTTTTGGGTTTTCGCACGTAAAGTAGGTAGCTTAACTCATGGAGAAATCCCCATTTCTCTATTTTAGGTATTCTAGAGACCGCAGGATGGGAGTTTTCATCTTCTGAAGGATCCAGCAGTAACCACCATAAAGGAAAGGTCATTTGGAGCAGTGCCTTGATCTGCCGGCACAATTCATACTCCCTGTGCAAGCCAGGCTCTCCTTTTCCCCATTGTATAAGTCCTAACCGCTGGTCCTTCTACAAAGTTTGTCAAATATGTCTTGTCTGATTGAAAAAATGAGTTTGAGACATGATAGAAGCGTCTACCTTGTGCCGTGTAGGATCAGCTAGGCTCCCGATTAGATGTCTCGCTAGGTGGATGTGGGAGCCGGGGATGTGTCGCTCTGACCGCGTTTGCAGGGGAGCGGTGACAGCTTTGAGCTGGAGACAACGTGCAGAGTCGTGCTGCCAAAAAGTCTCTGTCTGTGAAGGGGGAGGCTGGTTCTGGGTTGGAGCATGGAAGACGGAGGCTTTCAGCACCCTCATAAAGTCAAATTCCATTTTTCTCTGCTCTTTTACTGGAGCCTACCAGGAGTGTGTCTGGTGAACTTCAGATTTGAAGGAGACATCCATCACGCTCTAATTTTGCCCTTTTTTTTTTTTTTTTTTTAAACTCTACAGCTAAGAACCTGTTCTGTGAGTAGAGCGGAGCTTGAGGTGCAATCTGTTATTTTTTCTGGCCAGCGTTGAGCTACGAGCCCCTTGTGCCTCTGCAGACCGGAGCGAGCTGTACCAGAGCCAGGCGCGTCTGCGTGCTGCTCGTCACAAGGTCTTGCTGCGGCAGTTCCGCAGCCCCGAGCTCTCCCGGAGCCATCGCGCGGTGCCGCTGCCTGCGTGGCTCCGGCGCCGTTGCCTCACAAATGACTTGCCGAAGGGCTGTGCGTGGCTTTGAGGGTGCCCAAGGAAACCCTTAGCTGCACCTTGTTTTTTCAACAGCAGCCAGTGTTAGGAATGAGGGAGAAAATGGAAACATTTTCCCTGTGCTTTTAATTCCTAGCTCCTCTCCGGAGCAAAGTCGTGGGGACCAGCTGAAGAACTGGTGACCGGCTTTTTGTCCTTTGCCTGAACCCCAAAGCTCGTGCAACTTCGTTAGCAAAGAGAAGCATTAAGCGGCGAACAGAGAGCCTATAGTGTTTAGTAGAAAACATATGCAACATGGAAACTGGATGTAAACCTCCTGCTGTTCCTTTACGAATCTATTATACATGAGCCCATCAGAGCAGCCCATCAATAAAACAGGAGGCTAAAGCACTTGGCACTCCCACCTTTTTAGCGAAACATCAGAGGCGAGGCTGTCAGCTTCGGTCTTTGAAGTCTGGAACTTGCATCTGCCCAGCTGCTTCGGTGACACGGTCAGGATGCTCCGAGGGGAGTCTCGCCGTGGTGTGGGGGTTTTTATGTCAGTGAAATCCTCCTCCTCCAAGACAAAACCATTGTTCTTTCCTGCGCAGCCTTCTTGCCTGCTGAATTCTTTAAGCCATGCGTGAAGAAGGCCAAAGATGGCTCAAAGCAACCTCAGACATCATATGCTGCAGTGCAAATTGCATCTGCTCCTCGAAGCTCTCCCCACCAGGACCGCTCTGACCCACTCTTTTGCTATGCGCAGGTAGCACCAACCACAACCACAAGTCCCTTTGCTTTGCCAAATACTCCAAAGTAAGTTGCACTGAATTTTCTACACATCTGCATTTTGTTTCTCCGTCAGGACAAAGGCAGCTCTTTGACCTCCCCTGTCATCGCACCCGTGTTGCCGAGGGCCCTTGAGCAGGCAGTGACACCTCTTGCGCCTCTGGGTGAGCAGAGGCAGCGAGGGGGTGCTGCCGCTGAATTACACGGGCTTCGTGCAAAGTCCTGCCTCAGTGCAAAGTGGGAGTAGCAGTAGCGTGTTGTAAGTCTGGACCCGCGCGCCGCCGGAGAGTATTGAAGGCTGGAGGCTCTGAGGGGTTTGAGCAGCACGTATCCTCGCCCCAGGCGGTGAAACTAAGCTTCAGGAATGCTGATTTAGGTAGCGTTACAAGGGGAGGGTATTTGGGAGTAACAACCAGCAGATCTAGCTAGACTTGCAGTTTTCAAAGCAACGGGGAATGGATGCACCAAAGAGGTATGCTTAATTTGTTAAAAACGGACTGGCAAGGCACAGAGCCAGGTGGGGGGGGTGTAGCATCAGAGAAGGGCTGTGGATAAACAAGGAGGCTGAGCTCGCCGCTGGTGGTTCGAGGCTGCAGAGCAGCTCTGTCTCTCTGGGAGTTGTTTGGGCAGCGACGTACCGGTGCCGCGCTGCCGGAACCATAGGAAGCCTTAGGGACAGACCTCGTATTGAGGCAAGCTCCAGCTTATGGGGGCTGGGCTTTGTGTTGTGGGCAGCGGCAGGTCTAGAAGAACTACCTACTGTTCCTTTGATCATTTTCTGAGATGCACGTGAGGATAACAGACCTGTTTTTCATGAGTTCGCGAACATTTAATCTGCTTCCTTTCTGGCTTTGAGTATCTGGGGGTTTTTTTTTCCTATTTATTTATTTTTCACAGCCCAAAAAACCCAACAGCTTGCACCCTTAAGAAAGGAAAAGAGTTTATCATAACACTGCTTATGGAAATGACAGGTAGACCAAAGCTTTGCTGTGTCACGGCAGAGGCTGAGGGATTTGGGTTTGGACCACAGAGGTGGTCTTGAATGGCCTGTTCACCCTGCTGCCTCGCCGGCGCGGGCGTAGCCGGTCCCTAAGTGTGACCGCAGCAAGCCAAAGAGCTGAATGCGTTTCACTGCAGCGTTTGCTGCTGAGTTACTGCCCCGTGGGCTCGGCCGGGTGAGCTGCCCGCGGGGGAGCGGCGCCCCGGCCCCCCCGGGCTGCTGCCGCCGTGCTGGTGGCTCCGCGCTCCCCAACGCCGCTGGCCGCTGCGGTGGGGAGCGACCGGCCCCTGCCCTGGGGGGAGCCCCATCGCCAGGACGCGCTCCAGGCAGGGCCGCGAAGTACGTTTGCTGCTGAATCACCCTGCGGGCTGCCGGCGTTGCAGAGAATTTACATCTATCTGTTTCCATCATAGACATGGATGAAAGTGGAAGTGCTGTGTCTGATACAAACTCGGGGGACATAAAGCCTCATTTTTGATCCCTGCTGCTGGTGGTGGCGGCACCTGCCTCCCATGTGCGTGCTTTGTGTGTGCTGCTTTGCTGGGAGAGGGAGGGAGTCGTCCACGGGAAGCCGCAGGACTATGTTATCTCCAGTAAGCCCTACCCTGAAGTCTGGACAGCTTGAGCGTATTGCTACAGAGGAGAGAGCTCTGTAAGACAACGAATTCATCTCAGACTTGGCAAGTCTCCTCTCCCAGCTGGGCTGGCTTGGAAGCTGCGTTGCCATTGATTCCGGGAGGATGCCAGAGATGCGCAGCCAGAGGAGGGTGTTAGGGTTCAGCTGAATGAGGTGGTCGTGCTACTAATCTTCACTACAGACCAGTAGCCTTGACTGACCGGCACGCCGTTACACAGAAATAAGCTCTGGTAGTGACCCAAGGTGCGTGTTACACGCTGTCGACAGCTTTCCAGTCTGGTTGGAAAAACTCCTCCTGGGAAAAGACTAAAGCCGATGGTTTTGGTAATGGCTGAATTTTCAAGCCTTGTCTTAAGGCACTTTTTTAAAAAGAACTTGCTTCCTGGGAGCAGCCTGCATTTAGGCTTTTTGAGCAGGGATCAAATACTGCCGCGCATTCTTGAAACCTACGGTTTTGATCAATAATTTTGGGTTTTAAGCAGGTTTGGCATTTGTATATGTTCTCTCGGATTCGGTTGTGCACCCGCTATCGACCTGCAGTGGCAGGGCCAGCCATAAGAAGCAGTTCCCAGCGGCTACTCCCCATCCCACCCCTGTGCGCCGCAAGCAGGGAGGGTTTCTCCTGCTCCCCGGGGCAGGCGCGGCTCGGGGGAGGCCTCCCACGATAGCTGTGCTTTCCCAGGAGCTCGGTGCCGCTTGTCTCTGCAGCATGAGGCTGATCGTTCCGGACCTTTCTCTGCTCTGACTTGTGCTGTTTTCCTTTGCCTTTTGCTTATATGTATTTATATGCAACCCACTGCACCCAAAATAAGAGCTGATCTACTTGTTCTTGGAGTGTGGAGCAATAGTTAAATGAGTAATTTGGGTATTTTCTTTTTTCTCGTTTAAACAGAAGAAACAGGTTCGGCTTTGACCATGCATGTTACATTTTAATTTTTTCTCATGCCAAGAAATACAAAGAAAGTATATAAGATATACCATATCATCCTGCAGAAAAAGAAACATTTATCAGCAAAGAGAAGCGCCCAGCTGCAGTTCCTGGTGTGTTGGTGCTGTGCGTGGAGCACGGCTCTTCCAGTTGGGCTTCAAAACAGGAGGAGCCGGGGCATGGTCAGTGGTGACGGCAGCGGGGGGCGATAGACCCTGCGCTTCCACGCGGACGATCGTCTCCTGGGCACCTTCTAACCAGGGCACCTGCTCTGAGCTGGTACCAGGGTTGCCTTGGCGAATCCTGCCCACGTTCCCTTTCTCATGTTTCCTATCCTGGATGGGTATTTATAGGTTTGAATTTTGCTACCTACCGGTGTCAGCAAATACTTTACAAATATTCCCGCTTTGAAAAGGCTGCTTTCCCCACCACCACCCTTGGCTTGTGCCCAAGCATGGGAGCCTTCAGTCCAAACCTAATGGTCTGCCAAAATTAATTATAGGATGTATGCTGAAAGAAAATCGACCTTAAATCTGACATTATTTCAGCTGTGAGCCCTGGCTGTGGTTCTGTGATAAGTAACAAAGTGACAGGGCAGGGTTGGGGGTTATCAGGAATAAAGACATAAAGTCATGGGACCAGCCCAGTGGGTGCGTTTCTGCAGCCTCTTCCTGGGCTCAGACCGAATGGGAACGGAGCTTTAATATTATCTGAAAGGCAGAATCTGCTCCCCTTGTCTACATGGAGAAGTCTGTCTTTGGAAGGGTAACCGCTGCAGCGGTACGTGCTGGAGTCCGCAGCCAGCCTGGGCCAGAGCCTTAGCGAAGCAGGTTCCCTGCCCCTCGGTAACCCCTTTCGGCGAAGGCCGGCGATGGCATCTCATTGCCAGCAAGACCTGTGCGGGATGGATGGAAAGGCAGGGGGTGGGAGGGGAGAGCCTGCGAGACGCGTGCGTTGCTCTGGGGGTAGAAGTGCTGAGGGGAGAGCACGTTAAACTCGCAGAGGTGGGGAGGGAGGGGTAAACGGGGACGGAGAGAAACACAGGCCGGGAAAAGCAAACTCCTCATCAACACAGCAAACTTTGAAATCGACTCTTTTGTCTCTTTCTTTCCTCCTTTTGAGCTCAAATCCCGCTGGTCTCCTCTGCAGGCACCCGGGCGGGTACCAGCCAGTGTGCTGCTGGACCAGCTGACTCGTGCTGGGCCTTTTCTGACCGTCGGGCATCGCATCCTGCGAGGAGGTGGTACGAAACCAAGCTAGCCCCTCTGCTCGGCAGCAGCAAATCACTCGTTCGGCTTGAGCCTTCAACCTAGCATTGCTGTACCCAGCAAGGGCCCTTCTGTGCCGCCCCTCAGAGCCCGACTGTCCCCCAAACCCTGGCGAGAAGAGCCCGGGGCCACCAATGCCAGAGAGGTGCCATCAGCCACACACTGCTCATAGACTCTTCCCGAGCAGTGCAACCCATGTATTTATATCCCACCAGGACCTCACACTTGTCGATCGTAACTCCTACTTCAACTTACATTTAGAGATGTTTCCCACCTTCTCCATCTCTTCAGCAAGCTATCCTCCTACCAGCTCAACTTCGCTGTCAGGTAAGGCTGGATTGCCACTGCATCGCATGCATCTCTCGCCTCTCCTTCACCAGGGGGTAGAAGTTGGCCAGACCCTGAGGATTTCGTGACTGTTATAGTTGTGAACACATAGAAAACTCGAATCTGACGTGCTTAGGGGAGGCTGCAGCAGGTGGCAAAGAGCTGTGATATAAGTAATAGGGGCTTGTTGGTGGGGATGGAGAGGGAAAGTCTTTTCATGACATAGTTTTTGCGATCGCCCTCCTGTGTGCTAAAAACAAAGTTATGGAGAGGAGGGGTTGTGCCTGGTTGTGGAAAAGAAGATGCTTGTGCTTAGGTGGTCAGGGCGTCGGTGAAAAATCATGAGGGAAGCTGTTGTACCCCAGAGGGAGACCAAAGGAGGACCCTCGCTTGCTGGCAGCCTCAGGAGGTTCTGCCGTGCTTTAGCCCCTCCGAATGCAGCCACAGGTGAGGTGTACGTCAAGGGCTGGGGGCTCAGCAACGCCTGCTAACGCACCCAAAAGGGCCGATCAGGCAGCTGAGCTGGGGTAACGCTGTGCGTGATGCGGCGAGCGAGGATCTAGTGGCAAAACCTCTGCAAAATAGCAGGCTGCAAAATGTACGGGGAAGTTCTGGGGGGAGCAGGGGGAAGAGACTTTTACCCTGGGGAGCCTGTTTAGCACGGGAGAGCCAGGTTACAAACAGAGAAAATATTTTGTCAGGAGTAACTAGAGGCTTTCCCCTGGATTTAAGTGCAGGATAAGAACCAAAAAGCTGTATTCAAGAGTGCAATTGTATCTAATCAGAAAAAAGATTAAAGATGAAAGGAATTGAAGTGACTTGGTTTTTCTTTTTTATTATACTTAATAGTGAGAGGAGAAGCAATTGCCTCAGCAGCCTGGTGATACAGGCTAAGGCAGGAGGCACAAACCACGTTTGGATGCGTGCAGTAAATCATCACCGTGGGGGTTTTTTGGGAAAGCTTCTGCCTTCTCCTGCATTCAGATGAATTCTGGTATCTCTACTGCTCTGTGCTTCACCAGCCTGGGACTTCTCCTGGCAAGGACCACTGCAGCTGCCTCGCAAAGCCCCCTCGTTCCTACGACTGCAGGTACCCCGGTCCATTTGTTAGTGTGTGTTTGCCAAGATCCCTTTGGAAAAACCAGATTCAAGGGAATTCTGTATTCGTACACAGCTCTATTAAGGAGGAGAAAGAAAAACAGGTTTCTTTTTGGAGCAGGACGGTGCCTCTGAGCAACTTTGCCATCCGTGCGATTAGAGCAGCGTAACGCTAACCCGCCTCGTGGGGGGTGGCAAGGTTTAATCCTTTAAATGTGGTAAAGCACTTTAGATGAAAGGCTTTATATAATGATAAAAGAGCATTTAAATTCTTTCTTAATAAACACTTGGCGCTCTCAAGTACTATAAGTCATCGCAGCAGTGTTCCCTGAATGCCGGCTCTTCCTGCCCAAGGAGGAGCTTGCTCGGCTCTTTCCATAAGCCGAATTTCAGCAGCTCAAAGAGCAGAGGGCAGAGGATGCACGGAGGGGCAGCACGGCCCTTCCGTCTCTCCAAAAAAATAACGCGCGGTTCCCAGCAAGCAGGTTTTGGGTTCAAGTGATAAAGGAGAAAACGTTTGGGGGATTTGATGGGATGGCATTGACCGTAAGATGAGAGCTGGAATCCCCAAGGGAGGGTTTCTGATGAGCTCGGGAGGAAGAGCTCTGGTGCCAAGGGGCGCCCTGGCCGCGCTCAGTGGCCCCTGTTTGCTGAACCTCACCAAAAAAATAATGAATTGCAAAAGGAAGGTTGCAAATTTGGTCCATTTTAAAAGCCAATAGTTTGTAATAAAGCGCTGGCAAAAGGGTGGGTGGCAATGGAGCCCCAGAAAGTGCTGCAGTGATGCGCTATTGCTGTGAGTCCCTGGAATCGTTTTAATGTAGAGAAAAACATTAACGGTGTGTCTAGGGCATTTGGCTTTCTTCCCCCCTTGGATTCAAACAATGCCTGGCAAAAGGAAACAGGTGACAAGAATTTTTACGGCAATTCCCACGGCTTTGCCCATGAGTAACTACAGCGTGGCTTTACCGTGGACCGCTGCCCTGTGCTAACCCCGCGCGCACACGCGCCCACTCGCGTGTTCCAGAGAAGAAGTTAGCGCCAAGCGTTTGCCATGCTGGGTGTCGTGCGGCAGATTCTCCATGTAGACAAGCCCTCAGAAGCATTAAATTTGGTCTAAGCGTTGGGTTTTTTTTTTCAGGAGACTGATGGGAGGGAGCAGAAGTGCCTTGAAGCACCTCATTTCTCAGGGCAGTCCATATTTCTGGGTCCCAGGCTGTCAGCTGGAGACAGCAGAAGGGCCGGGGAGTGCAGCTCTTGGCCGTGTACTTGTGACCGCAAAGTTTTGATAAAAGAGAGGCTCAGCTAATACAGAGCCAATGGATATGGCCAGAAGCCATCTACAAAGCCTGAGTAAAATAACAGGCGATGAAACTTTGCATAGTCTGGGTGGCCAGAGAGAGGACCAACCCCAGTAACAACCTGCGGCAAGGGCAGGGGAGGGGACGGGGCTGGATGGAGGCTCGAGGGAGCCTGGCAAGATCAGATCCCACGGGACACGGATGAGGAGCCGCGTGTTGTGGAAGACGTGGCGGGGCACCTATAGGCAGATCAGGAGGAGCCAAGTCTATTTTCTTGTTATGTTAAATATAAAACATTAAAAAATAATACTACTTGTGGAACTGACCCCAGCCAGCTCCGGGGATGCTGGAGATTTTCAGAGAGGGAGAAGGGCATGTGAGGGGTGCAGGGACAGGAGCGGGGATCTTAAACTCCTCCGCGCCTCTGAAAATCTCCTGGAGGGCCCTAACCTGAAGCCCAAAAGGGTCGGGGAGATGAGCACTGACAGTGGCGGGGGCTGGATTATGCTGAGGCTTTGGTGTGTTGGACATGACATGACATAAATGCCTAAGTAGGTAGAACAGGCTCTCTGTGCTTTGGTACAGCTCTTTTCTCAGCTCCCTGAGGATTAACCTCACTTTGGGGGCACAGAGAGAGAACTGTGTGGGTTCACAGAGAAAGCATGATTTTTTTTTCCTTCCATTAAAAACCCCACCGTGGGATCGGGGTGAGGAGGAGCCTGGCGCTCTCATGCAGTAACGTCCTGCCCTGCCAGCTCTGAGATCTGCCCGAAGTGGTGAAAGAGCTTGTAGGAACAGACATGGAGAACATTCCCAAAGGCATGCAAATGGTCATTGTCTCTTTTTTTTTTTTTTTTTTTTTCATCAAAAATACAAAAGCACCCACCACATCCTCCACCTTTCGTGGCTGCATTCCGTTTGGAGCAGAGCTGTGGTCCTGCTGCAGCTCTGCTCTCCCTCCTCCTCCATGGAACAGCTCTCAGCTCCTGACGGCAGTTTGAGCTCTGGTTTTTTGGTGTTTGTTTTTTTTTTTTTTTTCGTAGAGACAGAGAACTTGATGATTTAAAAACCAACAACCCCCCAAAAATTCAGTGGACTTGTGCCAAAATTCTCAGGAAGATTCCTCAAAACGTCCTGTTCTCGCCTTAGATTTTTCTTTTAAAATATGTTTCGTTCTTGAAACTCTCTCCTCCTCTTGTACTTTAGTTGTCTCCCCGCTCCGTGAGTTTTGCTGGAGGGGAATGAGGTAGTGGATTTCCCCCTTCTCCTCTCCGCTCGGCATCTGATATCCTTTCCCATTCCTTCTTGCGATGTTTTTACTTATCCCATCACTTGTACAAACTCATTTCCAAGAGGCGGTGAAGTAGAAGCACATGTTCCTTCGGACGGCGCTCCAGAGCAGGCTGTCCAGGGCTGCCCACGTACACTGTGACAATTTTTTGTTGCAAGGCTGAAAGTAAAAACCCCAAAAGGAAAGTTGTCTTCCTCCTCTTCGAGGTATTTGCATGCTAAAACGTCTTCTAGGAAACTGTAAAATAAAGAGAGTCTTAGGGCAGTTTCCAGTAGTCACAGATGTTTGCCTTGTGCGCTCGGTTTGGGCTGTGTGTGTTTCTGAGGTTCCCGTTTGCCTGAGCCACATACTGGTCATGCTGGTTGGGCAGGAGGGTTTGTGTTTGGGAGCTTCCCCAAACGTTTTGGGATTGCATTTCTGGGCAGGCCAATTTGTGTCCTTTAACCCTTCAGTTTTCACCCCACTACAGGCCGCTAAACCCACCGCAGCCTTTGCCAGGGCTTGACCTTTCACCAGAGGGACCTCGTATGGTCACCGCTGCGCTGTGGGCCAGCACGGGGGGACTCTTCGATCTGGTCATTTGAACAGCGTGTGTTGCTCCTGCAAGGAGCCCGTTCTCCAGGGAGTTTTGCATGTGTGCAGCTGGTGATGGTCAAACCAGCCTGGACTGTACAGGTGCTTAGTGCCCTACCACTGCAGCCGGGGTGGGAATGGAGCACCACCTGCCCTGGGGGGGGTGGGCAGGTGTATCCTATACTGGGCTGCAGACAGGAGTCGCGTGAGGTTCCTGCTCTAGCCGGGCTGGGGAAAAGAGAAGGAGAGGTTACCTCTGACGCTGAGTGAAATGTAGAGCACGATGATGATGGTCCCCAGGATAATGGAGACGATGCTCAGCAGCCTGGCCATGCGTCCGAGTCGCCGGGCTCCGTCCATGTCCCCTTGCTGCCCGCTGTTCCTCGACTGGGGGGAAACACAGAGAGAGGCTCTTGAGAACGGCCGCAGCTCGGGGGCGACTCGCCGGCTGCAGTCCCCAAAATGAGAGCTGCTGGGTCTGCCCTCCCGGCTCTCGTGTGGCACGTGTATCCCCTCCGTGACCCCATGGCTTGGACAACCTGTGGTCCTGCTAAACAGACGTGCCCGGAGAAGCCCACCTGGGACGCTGTTCTGCTTGCCCCGGGTAGGAGCTGGACTGGCTCGAGTCTGTCTTTTGTTGGAGTGACAAAGAAATAGCCCCGGCGTGGGACAGCAGGCACAGCACGGCCCCGGCCAGCAGCAGCCCCTCTCTGACTTTTGCATGGAAAACCCTGACATTCTCGACCTCAGCCCCCAGAGCAGCCCAGTTCTACGGGACTGCGTCCCCCAGGGGTACCACTGCCCGTCTGCAGCTCGTGTGCAGGAAAAGCATTCTGCCTCTGTCATCTGCAAATGTACGTGTTGAGAAGCGATGTATGCTGCAAGTTTAACTATCGCTGACAAACTGGGAAAAAAACCCAAAGCAGTGACATTTCCAAAGCGGGCTGTGGCCTCTTTGCTGGCCGCGGTGTGTGCGAGAGGAACGGGCTTGGGTAATGCGGGCAGTAACTGCTGGCTTTCATCCTGCGATGGGGTGAGCTTTGGTGCCTCTGCATTACCCTGAATTTCTGCATCAATATAGATGGGTTGTGTTCACCATCTCTGTTCTTAAATGCCGTCCACCTACAGTGAATCCCTGCTCTTGTGTGCGCTCTAGGGAGGGAAGGAATAGTCCATACAGCTTCTCTATTCTGCTTCTAGTTCCATTGTGATTTCCTCTGCTGCTCTATTGATTTTTTTCAGGCTTCAAAGCTTTCCTCTGCTCTGTTACTAAAAGAAAGGGCTCCCTGGCTGTGGCAGGGCTGAGGAATGGGATGGGGGAAGGCACTAGTAAGTGCCTGGAAATTATTGTGTGTGCACTCCTAAGGGATGACGAGAGATCCCCAAGAGCTGGAGCTAGGACAGGACTTGCCTGGTGCTGATGTTGGTGGGCGCCGGCGTCTTAATGGGAGGCTCTTGGTGGGATAAATTGCAGCAGTCCTTGACTTTGGGAACAAGTGGCAACCGAGGGTGGATGGCAACACAGCTTGGAGCTTTCCTTGGAAACTTTGCTTTTCGCTGCTCAGCCAGGGCTGGCCACCCATGGGCTCGGCAGAGATCCAGACCCTGGGGGCATCTCCGGGGGGCGGTTAGCGAAGCTTCCCCAGGGTTTGCCCAGCAGTGCTGCCGGGGCCACAGCTGCAAGGGGCTGGATGGGCCGAGCAGGATCCGGGCTCACACCCAAACAGGAGAGACAAAAGAGTGGACGCCCATGGGCTCACCAAGACCTTGCCTGGTGGGGCTGTGAGGGTGAAGCTGGTACCTGACTCCTCTGAGCTTCAGCGCCAGCTCTTACTGCCCTGTGCTGAGCAAGAGAAGCCACCACCTGTGCCAAGCACACACAGCAACCTGAAGACCAAGCACAGCTCATCAGAAAAAGTATAATACACAGATGCATCGTAAACTTTGAGAGTAAGCGATTAAAGAAGGACCAATCTTGTTTCTTGCTCTGGTACTTGGCAATCATTTGGTTCCCAAGTGAAAAAATACTGAAAGTAAGAGCTCCTGGTGAGGGAGAAGCATTACTGCTGCGAGAAGAGCCCAAAGTGCTCCCCAGCCTGCCGGAGCGAGTGTGCTGGGCTTCCTGCACTTGGCTGAGGGAGGCCCTAGCACTTAGCAGAAGGGCAGCTGTGCACTACCACGGCGAGGTTATTATGGTGAAATTACTCACCGTGCGTCAGCATTCGCTCTGCGTGCGGTGGAGAGGCTGGAGCCCCTCCATCAGCAAAACAGGAGCTCCCTGCTCGGGAAGAGGCAGACGGTCTGCGACTAGTGCAGCTCTCTGGACCGAAAAGCCTTCCAGAATTCATGCAGAGCCCTTCTGCCTCCCATGAAACCCATTGCCAAGGGTTTTGGGAGGGAAGGAAATTGGATAAGGAGTTTTAAGGTCCATCAGTAACATTTTCACCTGGTTGGGAAGGCTTGGAGAGGGGGCAAAGAGAAGCGACACAGGCTGGGTGGAGAGACCAGGGCAAGGAGGAGGGAGCCCAGCACACAAGTCCATCACCTTGATCCAGCACAGGAGTCAGGCAAAAATCCCCTCGACCTCACTGGGGACAGGGTTTTGTAGACACTTTACTGCCTTGAAGCAGTTACTCTTTCTCTAGAGGAGCTTTTAAGTATTTAACATATTTACGTGGGTTAAAGGCTTCTTCCCCAGCCTGCCTCCAGCCACGCCGCCTGGGCTGAGGCGGGTTTCAGGAGAGGAGGGAGATCTGGGGCAGGCTGCAGAGGCAGCAGCTCCCCGCAGCCCTGTGCCACATGCTGGCTCCTCCCTTTGGAGCGTGGCCGCTAAAAGTGGGGAAAATCCGAGTTAAAAGCATAAATACACTAGTTAAAAAGAGTTAAAGGTGGAAGTGTGTTAAAACAATCCCACTTTCCTCTCAAAAAATGTCTATCTCAAACAACAACTGCACTGGAAAGGACCCCCTGTCAAATGTTTAAAAAAGAAAAGAAAATTAAGAATCGTGAGGCCCAGCACAGCTCCAGCACCAACTGTGAAACATCACTGAGAATTCAGATGAACAAATACTTGATGTTACTACCCCATTTCCCGTTCATCCTGCTTTAATACCACTACCCTCTTGGCAGTACCGTGACCGAAAAGGCCCCAGCCCCACCTGGGCTGAACGCTGGCTGCTGCTCCGTAGTGCTCGGGCAGGTAAAACGCAGCTTTGAAGGTTTCCATGTACTCGTTTTAGTTTGTATCATCATGTAAGTAACACAGCGGACCCTCAAACAGCCGGCTGCTTCCACTGCACCCCTGCAAACGTCCCGCTCCGTTCACGTGCCGCCCCGTACAACAACGTCCCCACGGCTGACACCAAGAGAGCTCAAGAACCTGTTTCTTCTGGTCTCAGCAGCACGTTTGACAGACAACATCTAGAATTTATGGGATGCAGCCAAGAGCCTATTTTTATTACAGAACAGGAGGTGACAAGATGAAGCCTCGTGGGCTGGTGGCAAGGGACGGGGAGAACGCAGCAGCCCAGGGACTGACAGGACCCCTGCCCTGCTCACTGGCACCTTCCAACATCTGGGCTTTTTAGGCACTGAATTTTTGTAACAAGTGTAATATTTTTGCAGGGTGTGGGTTAGGTTGCAGTGAAATATGCCATTTTATCTGTCTTATAGGGAAAATATATAGGCTAATGGATATGATACATTTATCGCTACAGCTTCTGGAAGTGTTTACTGCTCATTTACCCCAAACAATTACGAAAAACACATTGGCAAGGAGTGTTTAGCAAGCATTTGTTACTGTACATATATTATTCATCGGCATGGAACAGTTTGATTATAGCTCTCTAGTATCACTAACCCTGTGCTTTGCTTTCCACATAAAAATATGAACATCTTGTTTATTAATTGAGACTTGCTGAGGCAGAATATGTCAGAAAGGCTTGAGGGCTATGGGGGACTGAGTCACTGCGTGTGTGCCAAGGGACTCCGTATGACAGCGGAGCGTTAGGAAATCTGCAGGACCCTAGAAGTGGGGCTGGAAGGGCACGCTGCACCGCAGCACCCGTGGGGCCAGGTAAGTCTGGGTGATTCAAAAGAGTGATTAATCTTACCTGTTTTCACACTGTTGTCAGTTCAAGTTACTGTTCAGAGGGGGTTTTTTTTCCATAATAAATCACCTAAGCTGTCTTGTTGCAAATGAAGGCAATTACTTTTCTGTGCTAGTCCCAGGGACAGAGAAGACGAATCGTCGCCTCCTCTTCCCCGCAATCTTTCCCAATTTATGAACGGGCTCTGGATGCACTCTGCTGCCTTCCACCAGTTACTCAGAATAAATCATTAGTCCTCGACACTTGCATTTTGCTTAGGAAAACATTCTGAGAGGTACAAGTCAACATCAGACTTAGACGGATGACTGTGCCATTTAAAATGGGTGAGGATGGTTTGACTTCCCACACATCTTTCAGGAACGATGATACTTATTTCGGACACCAACTGCTGCGCAGAATTGCCCTTGGCGTTACTTTATGCTGGTTCTGGCTGGATCTACCGTTCTCTGTCACTTCATTTGTTCAGAGTTTTGTAGGCTGGTAAGTGACCTCTCTGCTTCTTCCTTCCGTTTTGGTACAAAGGGGAAGGGACTCGATACCAGCAATACAGTGTGTGTGTGCGCGGTACCCAGCCCTGCCCTCCTCTGAGCTGGGTCCCACGGGGCTGGGCTGCCCCTGTGTCCATTGGCCCTGCTCTCCGGCTCGGGGAGGGACCCAAACCCCTCAGTGCAGCTAGGTCCTCGCTTGGTCAAGAAATCACATCCAAAGGTCAGTGGAGGAGCCGCCAGGTAACTCGTTTCCACAAGACCAGTGTTATCTGGAACAAGCTGGCGGCTAAAGCAGATATTTTTTCCACCTCTGGCCGTAGGCCCTGCTGGGATCTGAGAGCAGCTTTTGAAAAATGATTTATGAGACACTTAACCCAAAAGCATTCATTTGCTTTCCTCTCTGGTTGCTGCTTATTACACAGAAAAAAGCTTTCATGTGCAAAAAGAATTGACTTAGGAAAGAAAAATACAATTGCAGAGCTAAAGGAACGTCAGCACATTGTGGAAAGGCCCCCCCTGCCCCCGCCCCAGGCACCAGGAATCGTGAAAACCTGGCTCCTGCTCAGACTTGTGCGTGATCAGGCACTTCTGGGTCTTATGCTGCGGGGAGTCCTAAGCCTGCAGGAGCCTCGGGGGCCACTGGGAACTAAATTCCTCCCCACTGTAAGCAGGTGGAAACATCAGCTGATGCCCCAGGAGCTCTTCCTGCTGGCAGGAGGACCCAGCCAGATGTTTCCTGGCTCCCCAGGGTCGGCACGGAGCAGGGATCGCTCCTCGTCCCACTCCCCAGGCACCGTGCAGGGGTCCCTGACTGGTGGGGGCGGGTGTAATGGTATAGGCATGGCCAGGACTAGAAAGGGCAGAAATAAATTAAGTGTCCCATGGGACAGGGAGTGCAGGGGCAGCTGTGAAGGGGCCGGAGGATGTGCGCTGGCTACTTAGCATGCTGGGTGTGCTAGAAACCTTGTTCTGGAGAACAAGCTCATCCAAGTGTGCCTCCTGCATCTGAGTGTGTATCCCCAGAGGGCTGGGGTCGGGCTTCCCCTTCCCCAGCTCTGGGTGGGCTCTGGTAGATGCTGTCAAGGACCTTGGAAGCTGAGGGCAGCTTAATAGTCTTATTGCCTTGCTGGTCCTGCCTCCCTTTGTGTTTAACACACTAAATACACACCGGTACCTCGCCATCTAGCAGTACTGACTCACTCCTGCTCTTTTTTCACTATTTATTCTTCTACTCCACGGGGCTTGTGTGGCCCAAGGCACACCCCCACTGAGCTGAAGGCTCTAACGCCTGCAAGGGAGAGTGTGAGAATCTATTTTGCCTTATGGCTAATGTGGTTGGAAAATCCCCGTGAGAGACCTTGTTTATTACCATGGATATGCAATACCCAGCTGCTTTCCCTCTCGTTGCAGTACAAAGCCAAACAAGGCTGGCTGGCTTCCCCGTATGCTGCCTAAACAGGCTCTGCCACGCAACTGTACTATGCAGATGACAGCTGGCACTGGCAGAAATGATGATTCCTCCTCAAAATGGAAACTGGTCTCTCTAGAGGGCTTTCTGTGGCAACTGCCGGCGTCTGTCTTCAAGTTGGTGGTGGTTTTGGGGGAAGTGCTGGCTGCAGGTGCCCCTCAGTGTATTTCTGTGGGGTGAGCAGGTAATTGCTTTCCCTGAGCTAATTCTCAAAGAAAAGATTTGCCTCTGTTGCAAATTAAGGGCGTAAAGGTACCCGGGGGCTGTAAAGGCGTGGGACATCCTGATGGGTAAGGAGGTGGCCGTACTTGCAGGGCTGTGCTGCCAGAGCCACCTGGACCTGGGATGGGTGGGAGGATGGCTGGCTTTATTCTCCCCTGCTCTGATGTTGGTGTATTTGCTGAGGTGCATTTGTAAGGGATAATTTTGCTTCTCCAGGGCAACTAGAAGAGCTGCAGGTGCAGCCCGTCCCTTTGAAGTGTCTGAGGACAGGAACCAGCCCCCAGCCAGGGTCTCCCCAGTGCTGCAGGGCTGGGCTCGGCTGCTGGGAGGTGCGGGGGGGAGATGCCTTGTCCTTGCTTCGCCTCGCAGCTCCTTCCCGGGGAAGCCCGGTGAGCGAGCCGCTCTGGACGGCTGCCTGCGGCAGGGACCGGGCTTCCCGGAGCCCTGCCCTGGGTGCTCCCGGATCCCACCCCCAAATCCCGGGCCACCCCTCTCCATCCCACCGCCTCTCCACCAGTCGTCCCGGCCTCGGGCACCGGCTCTACCGGGAGTCCCCGACGGTTCGGAGAACCCGCTCCGGCCCCCGATCGGAGCGTCTTGCGGGAGCCGAGCGCCCGGCGGAGCTGCGGGAGGCGTGCGGGCTCCTCCCGCCCCGCGCCCCGCCGCGCCCGGTGCCCGCCGGTGCAGCACCGCGGACAGCTCCGGGGCCGCCCGCTCCCGGCCCCGCTCCGGCCGTCGGGGGCGGCGGGAAGGGGGTGGGGGGGAGGGCGCCGGTCCCCGCACTCACCATGATGGAGAAGACGAGAGCCACGACGTTGATGGGCCAGACGGGGCAGAAGCAGGAGAAGATGGCGAGCACCAGGTAGTCCCGCGGGCGGCCCTGCTCCGGTGCCGCCGTGCTGGTGGCCGTGGAGGAGGCTCTGCCCAGGCTGAGCCGGGACGGCGAGAGCGGGGCCGCCTCCAGGTGCCCGACCGACACCGACTTGTAGGCGAGCCCGTGCCCGTTGCGCTCCGCCTCGCCGGGCAAGGCGGCCGTGAAGGATTTGGAGCAGCGGAGGCCCTTCTCCTCCCGGCACTCGGTCGTCGCCAGCAGCTTCTCGGTCTCGTGGAAGCGGGTGGGCAGCGCCGTGCCCGAGCCCGAGCCCGAGCCCGAGCCCGAGCCCGAGCCCCCGGGCGCGGCGCCGCCGCTCGCCATGGCCCGGCGGAGCGGGCTCCGAGGGCGCCCCGCCGCCGCCGCTCTGCGCTCGGGGCCCGCCGCCCCCCGGGAGGCCGTGCCGGAGGAGGGGCCAGCCCGGCTCGGCCCCCGGGGCAGGATCGGGGCCGCGGACCGCCCCCGGGATGTCCCCGTCCCGTTCCCCCACCCCCCCATCTTCCCCGCCCCCGCCCGACCCGGTGCAGGCGGCGCCGCCGCTGCCCCCGGGGGGGGATGCGGTGGGAAAGGCGGGGTGTCCCCTGCCCCAGGCTCTGTTCCTCCCCATCGTCCCCTCCCGCTCTTCCCGGGGGCTCCGCTCCGCCATAGCGAGGTGGGAGAGCCCCCGAACGGGCTCCGCCGGTGCCGGCGGGGCTCGGGGCGCGCCTCCAGCCCCGGAGGAGCCGCGGGATGCCGAGGGTAGCCCTGTGCTGGGCGCCGGTACACGCAGCCCTGCTGCCCCTGGCTCCCTCCTGGCGGAAAAGCTTTCCCCGGGCAGGCGGGGGGACACGCGGCACAGCCCAGGCCCTGGGCGGTGTGGGGGTGCCCGGCCGTGCTCCTGGCTCCAGCTGCTCCGGGAAAGCATCAGCCCCGGGCACAGGGCGAGAGAAGCCCCCCGCACGGTGTGCTGAGCTTGCCCTGCCCTCACAACGCACCGGTGATCCCGGGGACGGGGGTACCGGATCGGTGGCAGACACTGCATCCCTCCATAGGACCTGCAAAGGAGAAAGGGGGCAGGGGCAGGGGTGGGTTACGTGCTGTAAAGCGAATAACAGCATCCTTGGGCGTGGGGGATGCTGCAAGGGGCAGGAGGGAGGGCTAAAACAACCCACAGAGCCTGGATGCCTGGCAAAGATGGATGTTTTCCACCCATTCTGTATTATCCTCCCGTTCCAAATTTGTCAGGGATTTCCCTGGCAGTGAGTGCCATCTACGGGGCACACCCAGCACCTTCTGCCTCTGCAAGAGGTGCACAAGGAGCCTGGGACCGCCCGGGGCCTGCTGACCAACACCACACAGAGCCTGCCTCCCCTGGGACAGAATTAGGAGCCACATTTTGTACTTGTGAAACTGAGATCAGCAGGGTGACCCTGCCTCAGAGGGGTCTCACAGGGTTATTATGCCTTCCCCCGTTTCTGCCCCTCTGGCCATCTGTTTCCATCTGCCTTGCCACCAAAGCTAAAAACCTGGAGATGCAAATTTGGATGGAAGGAGGGGGGGTTTACGCCTGGGTTATGGCTGGGTTTCTCTTAAACCTCTGTTGAATGCTGTTATTGTGGGGCTCTCACCCCCCACTGTGTGATGGGTAGAGCAGGGGCACACGCTGCTCCAGGGAGAGCCAGAGCAGGGGAAACCACCCAGCGCAGGGATGCTGTTGGGAGGAGCAGGATTCCGTCAGTGGACATCGCTGCAGGCCTTCTCCTGACAGGGGGACAGCTGTGGGAGATGAAAGCCAAGATACCTCACACCATCAGCACTTTAAAGAGGATCCATTGCTGAGCAAAGAGCTCTCTCTCCTGGCTGCTGCTGGCTTTCCTCGGCTCATTTCCCAGTTCCCTTGTCCCACCTGGGGATTGAGGGAGGAGGAGGAGACCCTGGGGAGGGACTGGCACACTGGAGCAGGGATGTTGAGGTGGTTGTTCCAGCGTGTTCCCCACCCCAGCCCAGCAGGGAAAGAGCTCAGACTGCCCTTGGGGCATTGGCAGCCAGTGCTGGAGCTCGGGTGGGAGCACTGGAGTGGGAGGGGAAGGGCTGGAGGAGCTCTGTGGGGGCTCAGCGCTGCAGGAAGCATGCAGTATGATTTGCCCTGTCCAAAAATCTGCCAGTTGTCATGTGTGCAGCTGTAAAACCCTGCCTGATTCCTGTAGCAATGCCAGGTTGCTAAGCCCAGGGCAGAAGGGAGCCCTCTCAGCCAGTCCGAGCTTGCTGAGCTGGAGGGAAGGGGCCAAAGGGGCCTTTTTAGTCAAATTCTCCTTCCTCCCCGCGGCTGGAAAAGCATGCTATTGGCCTGTCCCACTTTGCTGCGGTCAGGAGGAAAGCGCAAACGGATGGGTTCATTTTAGGAAAGCCAACCCCTGCCTCCCCTCCCAGCCTGTCCTCGCAAATATGCCGGGCACAAACATCTGCACCAATGAGCTTAGCATCAAAAGTCCCAGGGCACTAACCTTTCCCGCTTCTGCTCCTCTCCTTCACCGGGAGCCACAGCGACCAGCCAGCCAGGGGCTTTAGCGTGATCCCCACGGCCCATCTGTCCACCCCACACATATTAACAGCCAGTGCCCTGGTGTTGGGTTTTTAAGTCATGTTTTCTCACAGAGCAAGCAAGAGAGAATAAATAACGGTGACAATCTGCAGCAGTGAGACCTCGCAACAAGAAGCAGAACTGGCACTTCCAGAGGAATTCCCACCTTCTCCAGTTTTCCCGCAGAGCGGAAAGCCACAGCCGGGCAGTGCTGGGGTCCCGTACAGCATGTCGGGGGCTCACGGCTCTCACCAGCATCGCAACTGAGCTCTGCATCCTGCAGCACTTCTCTCTCATGCAACAGTCCCTTCCCACTCGCCCCGTCTGTCCCACGGATGTGTTACCTTCCTGGCACCGTCTCGCCACCCCAGCCCTGCAGGTCAGTGGATGGGGAGGCACTGCTGGTGTCCCCAGCTCTGGCAATAGCCCAGCTGCCAGGGGACCGCCCCGGCCAGGGGGTCTTGCAGGCTGCCCGTGTATCTCTGCTGGCAGGCGCTTCGCAGCCCGGGGTGGTGGGTCCCGCTGGAGCAATAGACAGGGCTGGGCACAGAACAATCCTCCTTCAGGCTCTCGTAGTGATGGAGCTGCCTCTCGGGGGAAAACACGGCGTAGAGAGGGGATGGAGGGCAGCGCGGCAAGCTGGCAGCACCTGCGTAACCAGGCTGCCAGGGGAGCTGGGGGCGGCTGGCCTTCGCCCCCGGCTCCTGCACAGGGACCCCGGGCCGGCCGCAGCACTCAGAGTGGGTGCAGGGCCAGCAGCGCCCGGCGCCGTGCAGGGACAGGGACAGAGCCGTGATCCTGTTGATGGCTCGCCGGAGGGTAGCGATTTTAGAAAGCCTTTTGCCACCGAGGTCATGTTTAAGGGCCAGCCGCAGGGCATTGAAGGCTTGGTTGTAGTCCAGGATCCTCTTGCGCTCTCTGACGTTGGCAGCCATCCTCCTGGCCTTGGAGCGCACCGGCCTGCTCCTCTTCCTCACCTTCATCCCTTCGGTGTCGCCCAGGTGGGCGGCTGCCTCCCTGCTCTGGGGGACCCACAGACCCTGCCCGTAGCATGCTTGGGGTGCGCCCCCCGCTTCCAGCTCCTCTTCGGAGCTGTCAGGCTCTGGCGCTGTGCCTTTCCCCGCGGCTGCTCCGGACATGGCCGCGGTGCGGGGGAGCGTGAGAGGTGCTGCTGCTGCCGTCCTGCCTCCTGCGGGGTGTGGGAGACACTCCTCCAGGGACATCCAGCCGCCTCTAAAAACCCCACGGCGGGGCTCGTCACGTGGCTCCCTCCCGACCCTCCTCACCTGCCTGCAGGTGTGCTGCCTTGCGGAGAGGCACAGGGCGAGCCCTGCCTGGCCTCTGCCCGCGGGGCTGCTCCTGAGCATGGTGACAGGCTGGAGTGTGGGCCACTGGTGCTGGGGTGCCCAGAGCTGGTGGTGGGATGCTCACAGGCCCCGGGGAGGGGAAGCACCTCTACCAAGCAACCACATGCAGCAGTTGCTTCAGTTTTTGCTAAGCATTTGGTCACTGCAAGAGTTCCTCGGGCTGCTCTGCCCTCTCCTACATTAGGCGGCTCAGCCTGGGCCAGGTTACCCTCGGGTTTTATAGAGTGCTGTGGGGCACAGCCCTGTGGGGTATCACCACCCTGGCATGGGGCTCAGGCTCTGCTCCCCCACACCCACTGATGCTGCAGCATTTCTGTTATTTCCCAGCTAGAGGAAACTGAGGCACAGAGCGATGAGGTTCCTGAGGAAAGCAGTGAGTCTTTTGCATGGGTGCAGGAGAAGACAAAATTACTCCTGCCCCAGGAACGGGGCTGGAGCACTGGGCTGCCTTTGAGAGGGTGCCTTAGGGCTGCTCCACGCAGCTGCACCCCGGTGAGCTGGGAGCATCCATGGGTACAGAGGTAGGTGGGTGCCTGGGCAGGAGCATCCCCCCAGGAGCCAGCAAAGGAATGCGTGGGGCTTGGTACGCCTCTGCCCTGCGGAGCAGGAAGCAGGAATGTGGCAGGGGGGATTGGGGCAGGTGATAAAGGAGCTAAAGTGCTACCTGCCTCCAGAGCCTTCCTGTCCCTTCCCAGTCGCGGGGAGCCTGGGGGCAGAGCTGTCTGGGCTGGTGCTGCCCGGCCTGCCCTGCACTTACTCTGGGGAAGATGAAAATAAAAGCAGCTCCTTGTTTCCTGCATCCCCAAGCTGGTGGGATGGAGGGACTTGCCAGGTGCAGTGGGTCCAGAGGCCATAGGGAGGGCCAGGTCCCTGTCCTCTGTGCAGCGCGGGGCCGCCATGTATGTTTGCCCATCATTTCATTAGCGAGCAGTCGCTAAATGCCTTCCTGTGCAAGGGGTAATGTGTTGAAAAATGGCCCAGGAGTGGGTCTGACAAATTGTTGGGGTGACTCATGGAGAAGCAGAGCCTCTGGGAGAATATGCCCCCCTTGATCCAGCCCTTCCTATCTGATTGTCCTGGTTCATGTTTGATCAATAGCCACAATTAGCGGGGGGCTATTTGTCTATTGCCCTTCTCCTCTCTTGGCTCTTTGAAGTCGGAGCTAATTTAGGTGCCTCTGCTCCAGGAACCCAATAAATCAGGAGCTGGGGCCTCAGGGAGAGGGGAGGACCAGGCAGTAAGACTTCAAAGGGAGGTGAAGCTTGCAAATATTTTTGAGCACTCACCTGTGCTCACTATGGCCCTCTTGTTCTCCCCAGTGGCCTTCTGGTCTTCCTCTGCCCAGGCATGGATGCTCCCCTGGCCACTGACTTACATAGTGAGCCTGCTCAGGAGCAAGAGGCTCTTCGGGATGCCTGAACGCCGGCAGGATGTGCATGCTGGGCCCACTCAGCCATATGCCTGTCCCAACCCCAGCTAAGCATGGTGGATGCCTGCCACAGGGATGTTTTTGCTCGTGTGGGAGGTACAGTATGGAGCAGATGCAGAGGTGGCTGGGCTGGCACAGAGCTGTGTCCCAACTGGGGCGATGCTTAGGGAGGCAGCAGCCCCGAGGTGCCCACCAGGCAGGGCAGAGCCTGCTGCCCCCATCCTGCCCGCAGCCCTCAGGAGCTCGCCGGGGAGCACTGCCAGGGGTTCGCAGCATCTCGGCTCTGGGCAGCCCTGGCCCTGCAGGGATCCATCACCAGCTCTCGGAAGCAGGCAAGGCCAGACCATAAATCACGGGTCATTGGATGCCACCTGCCGCCTGTAATTAGTGCATCTTGCTGGGCCGTCCCCACCTCGTCCTGGATGCTTCCTACCTAGGTGCCCATTACAGGGTGGGAGGCCAGGAGGAACGCCTACCCTGGCCCTGCTCCCTCAGCCCCTGCTGATTTATTGCCATGTGCCGGAGAGATTTATGTGCTGAGACGGGGAGCCAGAAATGTGTTGTAAGGCTCTGCTGGGTCTGTCTGCCTAACCGATGATGAAAGAGCTGTAATTATCTGTCGCCACGCATAAATCAGGCCACTCACGGCACCCCCTCCTCCTCCTCCCCAGCCTCCATGAAGGGGTTTGACCCCTGGGGATACCCCACCTCTCCAGTATGTGTCACACCAGACTGGGGCACCGCTGAGCACTGGGCACCTGCCCGTCCTGGGCAGCATCGTCACAGCTCTCGCGGGTCCCACAGCCCGAAGGTGTTTTGGGTGGTTTTGCCCCTAACACTGCTGCTGAGTGGGGGCTACAGCTCCTGCAAAGGGCCGGGGACTGGCCACCCCCCACTCACGTCCACCCAGCACCCCCAAACGGCTGCCACTTCCAGGTGAGAGCTACCAGGGCCATCTGGGAGCACAGCCCTTCACGGTGATGAAACCCCAATGGGGTGGTGAGGGGGTAGCTGACATGGGCTGGAGGGACTGCCCAGCTCCTGGCAGCGTCCCAGCACCATCCATCCTCCCCAGGAAGGCTGCACCGGGAGGCACAGCTGTGCTGGAGGGAGAGAACAGAGAGGGAGCCCATGGTGCCGAAGCATGAGAGCCAGGGACTGGCACGCAGGGAGGTGCCCAGCCCTGCGCAGCTCCTTGTTCTTGGGTGGTGATAGAGGGAGAGGAGGAGGCGGTTGTGGCAACACTGCCCGGGCCCCTGGGTAAATAAATAGGGTGCTTTGTTCCTGCTGGGGCACAGCCAGGTGACACAAGGGACACTGGCTGGTGAGTCACCCACAGTTCCCAGGAGGAGGCAGGGGAAGGCAGCTCCCCACGGCCGTGCTGCCTGCAGGCTCCTGCCTCTCTGCCCCCAGCACCCTGCGAGGTGCTGTGCCCCAGGGCCTCGCGTGGCACAAGGGAACTGCTGACCCTGCAGTGGGGTTGGGGAGCCCCATCCCATGGGGTGGGAGTGAGCCTGGGGGGGCACACACTGCCCTGGCAGCTCAAATGCAGCGGGCACGTGTGCTGTGGCACGGAGCGGGTGAAAAGCCTTATGTAGGCCTTCATCGCCCACCGCGTGAGTTTGTGCCTGTCCCTCTGTCTGGTGGGAAAGGCCCATCCGTCCCGAGACAGACTGGGCAGGCAGAGCATCACCGGCCCGAGGATGAGGGTGGCTGGGAGACTGGCAGAGCTCCATAGCCAAGGCCGGGGCACGCGCTGGCGGGGGGCGCAGCAGCTCGGTGGCACGGGAGCTACGCCGCACCTTCAAGGCTCAGTTGTTCCTGGCTCGGGAAGGGATTTCTTGCGGTGCGTGGGATTGTTTGTGTCATTAGCTGTCGCTTTGTTAACTGCTCAGACGCCGCCGGTGCCAGGCGCTTCCTCGCCTGCTCGGCATCCTCCCGGCCCACGTCCCCCAGCTCCCCCGGGGGGACCCGGGGTGCGGACGGAGGAACGGGAGGTCGGAAAGGCCGGGCATACAGCACCCCCGCTCCGCTCCCCGCTCGGGCTCCCGCAATCCACCGGCTAAGGCGGGGCTGCTCCCCGGGGAAGGAGCGGCAGAGGCGGAGCCGCCGGTAACCGGGCCGCTCCCTGCCCCGCGTTTGCAGCCGGCGGGAGCGGGGGGGCGGCGGCAGCGCTGCTCCCCGCCCCGGCGGGGCCGTGCCGAGGCGAGGCGGGGCGGGCGCCGACGTCAGGCCCCGCGGCGGCGGGGGGGGGGCGGAAGGCGGCGGCGAGGAGGAGGAGGAGGAGGAGGAGGTGTTGGGGGGGAAACTTCGGGCCGGCGCGGGGGATGGCGGCGGGCGAGGCGGCCCGGGCGGACTTCGCTCGGCACTGGCAAGCGGAGTTCCCGGGAGAACCGGCGCCCCGCATGGAGCTGGGCTCGGTGCGGGCCATGGAGCGGGAGCTGGAGCGGTGCCGCCGCCGCCTCCGCCGCCTGCAGCGGGCGCTGGCCGAGGAGCGCTTCAAGGTGGGCTACCTGGAGGCGGCGCTGGCCCGAGCCCCCCCCCCGCCGCCGGCGCCCCCCCCGCCGCCGCCCGCCGCCCCCCGCCCGCCGCCCAGCCCCGGCAGCTCCCCGGAGGGAGGCAGCGGCGGCAGCTCCGACGCGGAGGACGCCTCCTCGGCAGGTGGGTGCCGGCGGAGGGGGGGGGGGCCCCGGGCCGCGGCACGGCCGAGGGGGGAGCCCTCCCCACGCTGCGGGCCGGGGCACCCCACGGCAGGGACCGGGGTGTCCCCTGTGTGCCATCCCCGTCGCGTGCTCAAGGGCACCCCGTGCCGCTGCCCCATCCCTGGGCTCTCCGTGGCGCGGCAAGGGCACCCCGTGCGCTGCCGTCCCCATGCCGTGCCGCTGCTGGGGCCATGCCGAACCCCCTTCCCAGCCCTGTCACGCAGTTGGTGGCACGGCAGAGGATCCGACGGTCTCCGCAGGCTGTCCCCATCACGCAGCTGGGGTCACCCCATTGCCGTCACGTGGCTGAGGCCACCCCAAACCCTTGTGCCATCCCCATCAAACAGTTAATGCCACCCCTGTTCCTTGTGCTGGCCCCATCCCACCACTAAGGCCACCCCAAGCCCCTGTCTTGCGCCTGTCCCACTTGTGAGCGTGCCCCATGCCAAGGCCCCATCCCCAGGCATGCGAGGCGGGAGGGTGGCTGCCCAGTCCCCTGCAGCTGCCTCCTGGTGATGTGCCACTGGCCCAGGAGCCACCTCTGGGGCTGGGACATTGCAGGAGAGTCATTTCCTCCAGGTGTGACCTGGCTCACCGGGACACCTCTGCTCGGGTGACACCCTGTGATGTCCCTTGGGGAAGTCCTGGAGCTGCTAAAGCAGAAGCACGCTGGGGTGGCGAGGTGTCCCGGGGCGTTTCTCTGGGTGGATTGAGGACGATGCTATTTTGCAAGCGACTAGCTGTTCCGTGACACGGAAGGAGCAGCCAGCTAGCGCTGTCACCCGTCACGCTGTCCTACTTCCAGCGGCCTGGAAGTTGTTATTGCATCATCTTTAATCCCGGTTCAAACGCAGTCCTGACAGCTAGGGAATGTCACTTTTTATGTTGCTAATTCTGCAGCTGACTTGAGTTAATTTTATTGCTGCCTGATTGTTTGGAGTGGTGGTTTTTCCCCAAGGCTGTATTGTGCTGGTTTAAGATCAGCCTGGGTAGCAAGCGGTCTGATGTCGAGCCGTGCTTAATATTTAGCATAATTTATATTATTGCATTAGTCTAGAGGGCTGGAGAACAGCTCAGTTTCCATTTCACCTTCTCGAGCTGTCTGGAGGTGAAATGTCCAAAGTACACGGCTTCTCTCGGCGTTGTCTCCATACGGCGCCGGGCTCGCTCACACGTGTGTTTGTGTCTCTCGGTGCAGACCGGCCGTGGGAGCCTGTTCCTGGCCCCATGGTGAGGATCGAGGATGTTCGATTTGTTGCCTTCAAAGGGCCACCCCAAGGCCTCTCCACCGCCCCTTCAGTGGGCACCGGTCATGGTTTTTAGAGAGCTGCTCAGCGGCCAAGGGGGCTCGAGTGTGTCGGAGCGACCAAGCGCAAATCCTGATTTACATGCAGACCCTGCATTTTATTTCTATCTGGGTAGTGCTCCTGAATGTTTCCAAACACCCAGGACTGTGCAAGGCAGCTCTCAGGCTGTGGAAGGTGTTGTTAATGGGGCTTAGACTGGAGCACAGTGTAAGGCATAGGTCTCTGAGTCCCTGAGGGTCCCAGCTTCATAACCCAGAGGGCTCCTCCAGCCCCACGCTGCCCTTTGAGGCGGCTGGACCAAGACCTTTGCAGCCAGTCGGGGTGAGTCTTTCAGGCAAGACCTTGAAATCCAAGGTTGAATCTGCTGTGATTAACTGTGGCCTCTTCCTCCTCCTCCCCCCCCCAAAAGGGGCTCCATTGTGGTCCCCAGCTCCTGCACTCATCCGAGGAGGCGGCGTCCCCTCTGCCGAGCGCTCAGCTCCTTGCCCCGTGGCACGGCCAGGCTCTGCATGGAGGTCGGCTGATGGCGGTGGTGATGAGCTCTCCCCAGCCTTGTCCAGAGCCTTTCCCAAGCATCAGCACTTTTCTTTGTTGCATGTTATAAGGGCGCCTGTGTGCGCTGACGGCGCTGACATTTAAAAGCAGAATTTGAGAGCACAGTAAAATGTGTGTGGTCGTTGCCTGGATCCCCCTTTCTCCGGACAGTTGGTTAACTTAGTGCTCCCATTGTCATCTTCTCACTTCTCTCTATTTTTCAGATAAAATTAAAAATTCCTGATAGCAGTGCTGTTTGCTTCTCCCACCAGCAGTCCAGGTGGTAACTTGGTTAGTGTTGCTCTGCCTGGGATCCCTCAGTATATTAATGGGAATTTTGGAGCTTAATGGTGCTGCTGCTGTGGCTGAACACGGTCGGTCCCTGGCCATTTCACCATAACCTACGGCAGCGCAATGTGGACAGCAAGTGAGGGAGTGTTGAGGATAATCTTTATGGGCATTACCAGAGCAAGACAGTGGTTTCCTTTAAGTAGCTTGTGATTAATCTGATTTAAAGTGATGAAATCTGCAAGATGCCCCTGTTTGCAGCTATTGCATGAGAGCCGCGTGTGTGACAGCCAGATACATGATCCTGGCATTTGAGATAATGCCTGTGCCAGCTCACCCGGGACCGACAAAATCTGAGCGTCAGCGAGCAGATGGCTACAAACGAAGCGTGGAAAGGACTAAAATTCCCTTCATCTCGTTCGTCACCTGTCCTTGTGGCTAAAGGCACAGCTGGCCTCACAGCTGAGTATGCACGGTGCCGCGCGTGGCTGTGCCGGGGCGCGGCGGTGCCTTGGCTGGGTGCTGCCTCCGTCACCTCCCTTCTGCCACGGCATGGGGTGAAGGGTCTGGTGCTGCGGGTTGGTACCCGTGAGGAGAGGGTGAGCTCACCGGGTGGGAGGCGACTGCGCCGGTGACCGGGAGGAGGGGTGTGGTGATGCTCATTGGGAGATGCTTTGTGCCTGTGGGTAGCGTGCGCAGAGGTGGAACAAACTCAGTGCTGGGTTTCCCCGCTTTGCCCTTGGGAAGCTGAGAAAGAGGCCGGCCTTGCCACAGAGCTGGGGTGCTGCAGGAGCTCCTGACGCTCCCCTGGAAGGCTGCTGGGTTTGGGAGCCTCTGACCTGCCCCACGCAGCGCCCTGCACCCCAGAAATATGAGCTGGGGGTGGGGAGCACTGGCATTGCTGGAATAGCCCTTGATGGGGTTAGCTGGCGGATCTGGTTACAGCAGGATGCTGCGGCTGCAGGCTGCACTGTAAATGAAATCCTCAGCCCTCTGTTTAGCTGGAATTACAGTTTCTGCCATGGAAAGATCCTGGAGTCATGTGGGCTCTTCTGCTCACCCCACCACACCGCCTTTGCTATTGCCTTGGGAAATAGGGAGGGCAGCTGCCAGCAGCAGCAGGGGCCCTGCCTTGCAGGGCAGTGAGCACAAGGAATGTGGCAGTGTCTGTGAGTGCACCAAAGGGCTGAGATGGGGAGGAGGCCTTTGGGCATCTGGAGTCCCTGGGGCATTGGCCTCCTCACCTCTGTGCACTGGCTGGGGTCTGGCTCGCCATGGGCATCATGCTGGGGGCTCCTGGTGTGGCTCAGGTAAAGGCAGGGCTTGTTCTTGCTGCTCCATCGCTCCTTTCAGCTCATGCTGCTGCTGGCAAATACATGATATCTCAAAAGTAGCATCTCTGTCTGTCTTTTGGAATGGGGCAGTGCTGTGGGCAGGACTCTGTCCTGAGCCACCCTTGGACCCTGCTGGTTCCTCATCCCTTTCCTGGAAAATCCCGCAAGAAGCCCAGCAAAAGGAGAATGGGAAATAGTGAGCCAAGTCCAGAGTTTATCCCGGTGCATCTCTTTCTCTCTGGGGTAGGTCACGGTGTGAAAGAGGCGAAGGAGCGGTGATCCCATGGTGCCCAGAAAGGTGAAGTGGTGCATTGTCTGTGCATCCATTTCCCCTCCTGTAGCACCACGAGGGGTTTCGAAGGCGGTGCCGAAGCAGGGAGGTGCATGGGTGGGAGTTGTCCCTCCCTGAGAGCCCATCTACCGCCTCTGCATCCTCTTTTATTCTTTTAATTTTTACTTTATTGTTTTTTCCCCACTGTTCAAAAGTGCTTGCTTGGCTCTGAAGGTGCTAGAAAGTTCCTCTTCTGGCTGGGGAAGGCCAGGCGGAGTCACTGTGTTTAATTTTAACTGCTTAGGCGAAGACAAAACCACAGTGTGCGTGTGTGTGTGTGCGCGCGCGTGTGCCTGCTGGGGACCTTTGAACCGTCTCCATCTGCTCTGGGGCCTGGAGGCGTTTTGGGAGGTGGCATTTCCCCACAAGCCCCCCTGACGACAGTGTGACCACAATCCCTGCATGGCGTGGGGCTGCCTCCCCAGAGAGTGGTGCTGCCTGAGCCGAGGCCTGAAGGGTTAACATTGGGGCAGGTTCGCACCATTAAAGCAAATCATAAATAAATGCAAAAGTTCACGAGGTTAAAAAGCCTTTGAGTAGAACAGTTGCTGTTTAAAAGCATGGCTTTTAAATGAGAGCGGTAAGTGCTGGTTGTTGGAGTAACTTCCCTGTGAGGGGCAAATAGTGGAGGGCTTGTAAAGGAGCTGGAAGAAGGAGAGGAGAAGGAAGGGGAAAGCTGTGACCAGCTCTGCCCACGGGCACCCCTGGGATCTCTGCTCTGGGGCAGAGCCACAGCGGCCGCAGCATGTGCTGGGTGGAGAAATGGGCCCTTCCAGGAGCCGGCACCCTGCGAAAGCGGAGCAGCACGGACACACGGTGGGATGGGGGTCTCAGGGTGAGCTGGCCCCGGTGGGCACGTCTGTGCTTCTGGCAAGCGTGGCTGGGTCTGGCTTTCAGCTGGCCTGATCCCCTCTGCCATCAGCTCTCACGTCAGCTAAGCGTGGTTGCAGTGGGAGTCTGGCTGCTGCCCAGCATCACGAACCTGCATCTCCTCCAAACCAGATCCTCAAAATTGCTGTGAGCATTCCTGGGGCGGCTTCCTGCTCTCCCCCAGTCCAGCTGCGGCACCTGCTCTTGTCAGCGCAGAGATGCCGACATCTCACCTGCAGGAGGTGGGTCTGGCTGCAGCATCCCTGTGTGCCAGCAGCTGAGCACGGTCCCCCTGGCTGCATATTTGCCCCCCAGTATTAGGGGCAGAGACAATGCTGAGCTCCCCCAGCTCAGCAGCATTCAGGCGGTGGGCAGCGGTGCTGGGCTGTGGGGTCTGCCCCAGAGCCCTGTGGAAGGGAAGGAGGGGACAAGGTTCCCCTTGTGGTGCCATGGGCCGTGCCCAGCGCAGGGGTGAGCGCTTTGGCTCGGAGGTGACCCCCTGGCCCCCTCGGGCTTGGTGCAGCGGTGGCTGGTTGTGGCGTGGTCGCCGGTCCCCATGTAGGATCAGGTCCCCATGTAGGAGCAGCGGCAGCAGCAGGGCACGCAAGAAACCCTCATTAGGTGGCTGGCTACAGCCAGAAGTGCCCTGCGGGGCCTGAATACATTTGCATTGTAAGTCTATTGAAATCTGGTTTGGGTTGTTTTTTTTTCCTGGAAAGACACTTCTGTGCAGCGGCGCCCTTTGTTCGGCTGGTTCCTCCTCCCCTCCTGCCCAGTGTGGCCAGTGATGCCGCCAGTTGGGATCCCAGCGGATGGCTCCGCTCTGTCTTCTGCTGGATGCTGTCTGCTGCGGCCAACCCTGCAGCAGCGAACAGAGGGAGGTGCTTTCCCCCGTGCTGGCGGGGAATTAATATTCCCTTGGGTTAGAGAGGGGAGCCTGATTTAGCCAAGGCACCTCACTGGAGTGTGCATCCAACCTGGGAAAATGGCACCTCTGCCCCTGGTTCATGGCACTGCTGGGATTCCCTTCCCAATGAGGTTTGCCTGAGAGCCCGGCCAGGGCTGAGCAACTGGAGGCAGCACACCGATCTTGCTGTGGCTCCAAAAGACATCTTCAAATAGGCTTGGCTTTCCCACCCCTAGTTACTTTATCAGTGTTTGTTAAGCAGGATAATCAGTAGCAGCAATGCTTCTTGGCTCTCTTGGCTGTGGTTGGGGAGCAAAGCCTGGCCAGCTTAAGCAGAATTGTGGAGGATGTCCTGCTGATCTGCTCCAAGATAAGTCCCAGCTGCAAAGTTCACTGCTTGTTTGAAGATCTGGTAGATAGGGAGACTTCTGTGCTCCTGACAGGGGTCTTTCTGCTGTGGGCAGTTTTCGTTCTGAAGTTGCAAACCAACACGTCTTCATTCTCCTTTGCGGGTCCTGTGGTGGGAAGCAAGCTTGTCCACGCCATCTCGGCAGTGATAGTGCTGGGACTGGGTGGGAGAGGAGCAGCCTGGGGCTGCGGAGGTGGCGGATACAGCTGTGATCTCTTCGCTCTCAGAAGAGAGACGCAATATGATAGCTGGCCCAGGCCTTTATCTGATATTAGAGGCTTTTTCCTGCAAGCAGCCGCCACCTTTCTTTCCTTCTCTGTCTGTATTGTGAGAGGCCAAGGGTGCTGCTGCTGTAGCTGGGACTCTGCCCTCCTCCCCACGCCTGCTGGGGGGTGCCTGCCTGGCCCTGGTCCCTTCCTTGGCTCCCTGAGGGCAGGAGGACCCGAGCAGCTGCCCTGTGCTCCGGGCACCTCTCAGCCATTCCCCGGGGCTGTGAGCGGAGCTTGGGCTTGAAACAGTGCTGACCTCGGGGTTTCCATCCTGCAGGAAAGTGATCGTGGGGGAAAAGTGTAAAGCTAAGTTGGAGGAGCAGCGTGTTCAGGACACACAGCGGGAAGGATCTGCTGTGCTCCTTGGTTGAGAGGGTGGAAACATTTTCATTTATTCCTCTTTTCCCCCCCTCAGAGGGCTCTGCTGTCCTGGCTGGGTCCCTGCCATGGCTCCAGGACATCTAGGCTTCCCCTCTCCCAACCAAAGGATTCTGGCTGCTCTCTTAGTCCTTGTCTAACGCTGCCACTTGCATGATGCTCCCCAGCCACCCTCTCCTTCTCTGTTCTCCCCCCAGGAAAACACCCCCGTTGCCCCACACCGGTGTTGGAGGTGCAGGCGGCTCTGGAGCTGCTCTCCGGTTGCTGCCAGGCCAGGGTGCCCACCGCCAGCCCCAGGAGAGCGCTGAGGCTCGTCAGGCTGCGGCTGGAGGAGCCTCTTGCACAAGAGTCCAGAAACAGCAATGCGTGGGCTGGCGGGCAGGGGCTGGGCAGGTGCCAGGCAGACAGCTAGACACCATGCAGGCTGCGCGGGGCTGGCCGGTGGCGAGGAGGAACCGTGGGACTCGGCTGTCGGCTCTTGCAGCGAGGATGCTCCTGGCTGGAGCAGTGCTGTGGTTGGAGCTAGGGGTGGTTGCAAGGGGGTTGAGGACGTGGTTGGCAGCATCTCCTCATCCAGGGCTGGTCTGTGTCACCGCAGGGTGATGGGTGTCTGCATGTGGGCGGGTGCTCCCCCCGGCTGTGGGGAGAGGAGAGAGGTTCAGCTGCTTTGCAGGTTTTGGGGTTTTGTTGTTGTTGCAAAGGTGAAAAGACCACACACACACAAAAAAAAAAAAAGTAAAAATAAAGCCCAAGGGTTTGGTGGGCTGCTTTGTCTGGGCTGTGCAAGGGCATCTGCACACACCTGGGCCGGTGTATGCAACCAGATAAGGCCTGTCGCGTGCAGCACGGAGGGGGCTCCAGTTCGGGCATCTCAGTGCACGGGGAGGCTTTCCAGGGCAGCCGCCCGGCCGGGCTCTGGGCACTTGGCTGCCTGGTCCTCCTAGGCCATGGCACTGCCAGTGCCTGCTGCGCGGTGTCACGCCGGGGGCGACCAGCTGGCAGAGGGACCCTGGGGGTCTGGTGGCCCACGGGTGGTTCGTCCGAGTGCTCAGCTCATGCACCATGTTGGATAAAGGGGAAGATGTGCAAAGGTGGGTTTGCGCTGTGGCGTGGAGAGGCTGGTGCCATGGGTAGGAGCAGCCAGGAAGTGTGTCTGGTCAGGGGAAGCCTGTGGAAAAACCACTGCGTGCATGCAGAGAGCGGCTGCACCTTGTGCTGCTGCTGCTGCTCCCCAAGGCATGAGCAGAGCGCGGTTTCCTGCTGCAAACAGGGTTGATGTGCTCGGCCGAACTGCCTTCGCCTTCCTGGGGGGCTGTAGCAGGGGGCTGTGGGTACGCAGGGTTTCGCTGTGGAGGATGGAGGGGGTCTCTCCATCGGGACCTGTAAGGGATGGAGCGGGGACAGGCCGTGGTACTGAGCCGGAGTCTGGGCAGGAGCAAATGGGGGGGTTGGTGGAGGATGGAGAGTGGCCAACGCATCCCACTGTCACCCTTGGGCAGGGCTGGTGCTGCTGTGCTAACGGCTTGGGGACAAGCGGAGCTTTTGCAGGGGTGGTGCTCAGAAGCATCTCATGGAGCAGATGAGGGGGTGCACTCAGGTCCCCGAAATACCTGGGAGTGGGGCAGGCAAGGGGTGAGAAATGGCAGCTGTGGGGCTGTACCCTGTGCTGCTGACTCAGCAGCTGGTGACACACAGCCCCTGGGGGTGGTGGGCTGTGGGTGTGGGTCCTTACCTCACTGGGGCTGGATACGGCCCCCTGGGAGGCAGATGCCAGGGGCAACAGTGGCTCCTCACCCTGGATGCCAGGTGCTGGTGGCTCCACATGCCCAAGGAATGCGGAACCACAGCCTTGGCATTGCTGCACTCCCCTAAAATGTATCGGCTGCATCCGAGCCTGGCGTGGACACCCCTGGGAGCGGGGATCAGGTGGTGGCAGCACCTTGGCAGGGTCCCCTCAGGTTTCCCAGACAGGGCAGTTGGGGATGCTACCCGCATCCTGGCACTTCACGCTCCAGTGGCTCTGCCTTCCCCTTGTGCCCGGTGGAGCGTTAGCCCTCCTGCCTGGTTCCCATCTGGCCCTGGCGCCTGGTCCAGGCCCTTCCCTGCACACAGGCAGGATGCGGCCAAGGGTGCTGGCAGGGATGCTGCCTGCACTGCTGGGACGGGGGCAGCGGTGCCGGCACGGGCTGAACGAGGGCAGCGCTTGAACGCTTGGCTGGTGCCCTGACATATTGGGGTTGATGACTCTGGCACTTCAGATTTCCTTTGGTTATATGCAGCTGGGGAGGGTAGTTTAACCCCTGCCTGCCTGTGCTCCACTCTGCTGACCCTGGTTGTACGGGGCAGGGCAGCTCCCGGCTCCTGGGGGTCCTGGTTCTTCCCACGGTCACCGGAGCTGGGGGTAGCGGGGCCAGGAGGAGCCTGTGTCCTTCAGCCAAAGCAGTTTGAGTGTTTGGCAAGGTTTTGCTGGGGAGGGGGCACAGCATCCCTGGGTTGTAGGGAGGGGATAAGACCATAGTGGAAAGGGTGATGGAGCTGGGCTTTCCCTTTCCCCCCGCTCTCCTTGAGGCGGCCTGGAGGGCAGCCACATGCCCCTGTGCTACCACCGTCCCCTCCTCCTCCTCCCTGGTCCCCAGACCCCTGCGGAGGGTCGGCGTGGCTGCATGCGGGGGGACGCTGAGCTCGGCTCCCCCCGGCAAGGCAGGGGCGGGAGGCGGGACGCGCTGCCATTGCCAGGCGGCACCTCCTTCCCTGGGCACCCCTGGCAGAAGAGCCACCGTGTGCCCGGGCAGGCGGCCGTGCCCGACTCTCCCATCCAGCCCCCGCCTGGGCCTGCGGCCCCCCGCCTCCCGCCCTCGCCCGCTGCCTTTGTTGTGAGATGAGAGCCGGCTGGCGGAGCTGAGAACCAGCGCAGCCCTCCCGAGCATGGAGCCGCTGAGCCATCGCGGCCTGCCGCGGCTCTCCTGGATCGACACCCTCTACAGCAGTACGTGCTCTGGGCTGGGGGGCGGCGAGGGGGACTGGGGCGGTGGGTCCCCCCTACCTGTTGTGTAACGCTGCGTCGCACTGGGGAGGGATGCTGTGCTGGCGATCCCATGCCGGGGGGGCTCCCGGGCTGAGCTGAGCCCAGGCAGGGGACAGGCGGTGCTGGCTGGGGGTTGTGCTCCCCTTCCTGAGCATCCCGCATGGCCCAGTGGCAGGGTGGTGCTGGCTGGAGTCAGGCCAGCATCCCCCAGGCTCTGGGGACCTGCTGCCCGCCCTGGGGGGCTGCATAAGCAGGATGGGTGGTGGTGGCCCTGCCGAGGTGGGGCTCAGTGGAGCCGGAGCAGCCTTACAGCTGGTGCTGCCCACAGGGGTCCTTGGGGACATGGGTGCTTTCTGTCCTGTGTCCCATCCCTGTCCTTCTGTGGCCATGGGAAGGCTCCTCTCCCCGAGCTGTGATTTTCGCAGCGAGCTCCGAGGCACTGTGCCGAGGATGCTGTGGCAACGCGGTGTCGGTACCCAGGGGCTGGCAGCCGGTGGGGCTGGGGGCATCCTGCATCAGCCGGGGGAGGGGGTATGTGAATCCTCCCCGTCCCACGGACAGGCAGCAGGGAGGAGCGAGCCCCGGTGCCGTGCTGGTCCTGGTCCCGCAGCAGCTGTCTCAGCAGTGGCCAAGGGAGCCAGGGACATAGCGAGGGGGGCTCGGTCATGGGGTCCTCGGTGTTTATTCTGGGGGAGTGTTGAGCTGTGTGGGCATCCCAGTGGTGGGTTTTGGGGTGCAGGGTTGAGCTCAGAGCCTGGTGTTGTTGGGGCAGCGAGGTTTGGCGAGGGTGGGATGCTCCAGAGAAGGGGACGTGGTGCCCCCTGCATGGACCTGGCATCTGCCGTGCCCTGGAGGGAGCGGGGGCTGCAGGAGGCATGTTGCAGACGGCTGAGGCCCCCCAAGTTTTCCAGCCTGAAGCCTCCAACACCCACAGCCGGAGGCTGCATCAAGCAGTGTCAGTCCCAGGGTCCGGCGCAGCTGTGCAGCTTGTGCAGGCGGCTGGGCTGGAGCCCAGGGGCCACATCCAGCCCCAGCCTCCGCGCGCTCCTTCCCAGCCCTGGCATCTCTGCAAAGCGATGGCTCTGCCATCCCAAATCCTCCTCCAGCCACCCTCGCTGTGGAGGGAAGCGGCGCGGGGGAGGCTGCTCGGTGTGGTGCCCACGTTTTGAGGGATGCGGGGCAGGGTCTGGTCTTCGTCATGCCGGGGAAGGCGGCGGCGCGGAGGAGATGCTGTTTGTGTTGAGCCACCCTTTGGAGGAGGCCCACGGAGGCAGGTCCGAGGCCAGCTCACGCATCTGTGTTGTCATGGTGAATTTTCACCCAGGCACAGGGAAACTGCAGTGTTTCCCCAAAACCTTACAGGCTCCGTGCAGATGTTGGGCTTCTCCCAGCAGTGTGATAAGATGGGTGAGCGCTGGGGTGTGCTCTTGGGGTGCCAGGGATCAGCATGCACCTGGCTGGAAAGCAAAGAAAATGCTACCCTGAGCTGCTGTGACTGTGCTGTCACTCGCCTGGGCTGGGAAGGAGCTGGCTGCTGTCCTTGGCTGCGCTCCCTCTTGGGGACCATCATGCTGGGATTAACCCAGGTCACACCTGGGAAGATGTGGCAGAGTGGAAACATTATTTTCCTGGGGAAAATAATCCCCCATGGGGACATATTCCTGGCCCCATCACCCTCCTGGGGCCACATGCCAGCCTGCAGGACCCAAACCCCTGTCCTGTGGGTGCCAGCCCTTGGTGCCTTAGGGGGCTGGATTCAGCTTGGGGTCGTAGGGCTAGGGTGTCCTTGCCCCCTATAGTGGCTCTGCGGGGCCAGGCTGCCTCCCTTCTCTCAGCCTCAATGCCTGGGGTGGAGTAGGAAGATTTCTACTGCTGCTAAAACTGGTAGCAAAAAATAGCGCTGGGTTTTGGCACGGGCACAGGAACAGGCTGCAGGGGCAATGCAGCTGTGGGGGAAGGAGGGAGGTGCTCGGTTTGGGCTGGCTGGGTGACAGGAGCACCCCACAGGCAGGGAGATGCAGGGGCCAGCCCCATTGTGTCCCCTCGCCCTTCCTGGATGCTTGGTGGTCTTCTGTTCCCTCCCTGCAGTGGGTGCTGGGGAAGTCCTTCTGCCTGGCCTCCCTGGGTGAGAGCCCTGTACATACTGCACGGCCACAGGTGGCACAGCTGGAGCCATAGGGACATGGCTCCATCCTCCTTCCTGTGAGCAGTGCAGGGTACCTCCGCCTGGGTGCCTGTTGGGCACTGCCTGTAGGTCTCATCCCCAGCTCAGGTCTGGGACTGGGATGTAGATCTACTCCAACTGGGTGCAATGGCTGTGTGAGCACTGGGTCATTCCCGTGTCCCTTCAGGCCATTCCCTCCCCCCTCCATCCCATTGATGCTGCCTTCTTCCCTGCAGCACTGCGGGTGTCACCTCCCAGGGTCCCCAGCTGCCTCATTAAAGCTGTGTTTCTTGTTACCTTGCTGCTGAGCCGCCGTGCCAGGTCTCCCACAGTGCCGGTGCCGCTCTGGGTGCCCCTGTTGCCTGGGCCACGGTTGAACTCAGCATTGCAGACCTTGGCCTTGGTGGAGGTGAGGCAGTGGAGCTTGATGGCCTCTGAGTTGGTGGGCCTGGTGGGGACCATCAGCTTTGTCCCTTCCCTGCTGCCTTGGCTCCCCCTTAGACCCTGCCTGATGCAGAAGGGTGCTTGGGTGAGAGGTTTGGGTTTCTCTGGGCCATCCCCAGCGAGGGGACAGTGCCCAGTTGGGTGGGCTCAGAGGAGCTGTGTGGGTTGGGTGTCCCAGGGAGGTGGCCATTGTGCAGGGACACCAACACTAATGCACCTCCTGCTGCTTCACTCCTGCCTGGTGCTGGAGGCATCCCAGCTGCAACCCGTCAAAGGCAAAAGGGACAAGGGACATCCCACCCCGAGGAGGCAGGATGAGTTAGAGCTCGGGATCCCCTTTCCCTGGAAGCTGAGGACCAGGGGGAGCTACGGACTCCTCCATCTCTGCCCATCCAGCTACTTTATACCTAGTCATTCAACCCATTCCCAGGTTGAATGGGGCTGCTGTGGCCCAGTGTGGGTGTCACCCCAGCCTCTGAGGGATGGTTATTAGCTGCTAATTGCTAATGAGGCAAGGTCTGAGAGGGGCTGTGGTGCCCTGGCAGAGCTGGGATGCATCTGGTCCATGTCAGGGCTCTCCTCCATCCCAACACCAGATGCAGGATGGAACCCCCATCCCTCCCTACCGGCACCAGCAGGGCTCCTAGCCTGAGCGGGCTTCATAGCAGTCTTTGATTTAAAGCTTTATCCACTTTAAATATGAAGCTGAATGCAATATTAATGTGCTGAGTGGCGTTGGCAGGAAGTGGGGGAGTCCTTGGCCAGAGGAGCTGGGCCATGGGGGCACGAAGTAGCAACGGTGTGGGGTTTGGTCTGGGACAGCTGCTCCAGCCCCACGCTCCCAGTTTTGGCCAGGGTCTCTGCCAGGGACTTGGCTGTGGTTCCCCCGCCACCCGCAGCTGGGAAGCCCATGGGGGCGGCTGCTGGGCAGGGAGGGGAGCAAGGAGCTGATGGTTGGGTGAGCCATGCCCACCACCTCTCCAGGCGCAGCCAAGGGGGTCTCAGCTGTGGGACCCAGGCAAGGGGTGCCGGCTGCACCCCGCGGCTACCCCTGCCGCAGCCGGGCTCCCTTCCCCCTCCCCTTTGTCAGCATCTCGGGGCTGCTGCGGCCGCCTCTTCCCTCCGCCACCGAGCCACTGCCGTTTCCATGGTAACAGGTTAGGATGTACCCCAGGTCCCCCGCTGCGCCCCGGGGCCCTGTCGCAGACTTTGGACACCCACTCCCACTCGGGGCTCCAGCTCCCCAAAATGGCTTCTTCCCCCAGGCTGTGGGTGACAGAGGGGTTGTACAACAACGTAGGGCATCCAAAAATGTGTGCTGGCCTGGTGTGGCAGTGGCCTCATCCTGTGCTGGGGTAAGCAGACCCCTTCTGCTCCCACAGCATGGCCCGAGCCACCCACCATGGAGCTGCTGCCATCCCCCTTCTCCCAGGGTGGGTGACAGCGTCCTCCATGCTGCGGACCCAGGCATCCTGGCACCCGTTCCCATGCTCCGAGGAGGATGGGCATGGGGAAGCGGGGAGGACGGCGGCCGTGGCTGCCAGCCCAGCTCCATCCCTCCCCGGGGATGGCATGGGGATGGTGGCTGCTGGGCGGGCAGGGCAGAGCTGTTTGCGTGTGGCCAGGGCTTCTGGCAGAGCAACTGTCCCTGTGCAGACAAGGCCTGCAGCCTCTCGGTGCCATTAATTATGCAAATGTAGGGAAGTGTGTTGAGCAGAGGCCTGAGGATGCTCTGTGATGCCCTGCCTGCTCTGTGGGGCAGGCAGAAAGCAGGCGGCTGGGCTGGGCTGGGCTGCAGGCGCGAGTGTGCGTGTCTGTGCGTGGCCCTGGGTATCAGACATGGGGTCAGTCGCCCGCAGGTAACTGCAGACTGGGGTGGTTGTGGCGTGCCATGCGGTGACCCACGGCCGTGCTGCTGCCTGGATGCTCACCACCACCTTCTCTTCTCCTGGCAGACTTCAACTATGGTGCAGACGAGTATGATGCTGAGGGCAATGAGGAGCCCAAGGCACTGCCAGAGGGCTCGGAAACCATGCCCTACATCGACGAGTCACCCACCATGTCCCCCCAGCTCAGCGCCCGTGGCCAGGAGAGCGGGGACGGCGTCTCACCCACCCCCACCGATGGCCTTGGCACAGGGGTAGGTGCTCGGGACGTGGAGCTCCGTGCTGGCTGGGGTTGAAGTCAGCGCTGGGGGTGCTTGGCTCGGTTGTTTCAGCAGTGTTGGCGGTGCTCTGGTGCTGCTGTGACCTGGGGGGCTGCCCCTGGCATCGCAAACCTTGCTGGCCGTGGCCCTCTGGGCTCTGGGGCACAGCGCCCTGCTGAGCGGCTGTTTGTGAGGGTGCCACATCTGTGGGACACGTTGTGTCCCTGCCCCGTCGTGCCATCCGGAGAGTGGGGGGTGCTGGAGGCCAGCCGGGCTTGCTGGGCGGCGGGGGGGTCCGGGGGGGTCCTCGGGGTGCGCAGCATCCCCCGCCCCCTGCGCCGGGCAGCCCGTGGGGACCGGGCGCAGCCGCTCCGCCGGGCCGCCGGCTCCATCTAGCGGCACTTGGCGACGAGCCGCCCGCTGGGGAGGGACACCTCGTGTGTCCCCCCCTTCTGGGGAGCTTAGCTTTAACCCCTCCTCTCCCTCTGCTCTTTCGAGACCATCCTCGGAAGCCCTCGGGGTTCATCCAGGATCTTTCCCAGGAGGGATGCTTGGAGAGCTGCGGGGCGGGAAATCAAAGGGGAAAAAGCCTTTTTCCAGAGTAAAAGCTTCCGTAAAGCCCGGGGGCGGTGGGGCCGCAGCTCCCGGGGCCACTGGGGACTCCCCGGCCCCCCCCGGCCCCCTCCGGGCTGTGCCCTGGGCCGGTGGGCTCTGGGCAGGGCACGGGGCTGCTGCGGGGAGCGACCGCCCGGCCCCGGGGGTCCCGCCGGCCCCTGCCGCTGCCCGGGCTGCCGGGGTCCCGCAGCGGGCCGGGGTTTGGGTGGGGGGAGGAGGCTGGGCTGGGAAACGTGAAGGTTTTTGTCGTGGAAAGAGTTAAGCCCTTAACCCGGATGCTGAGGCAGAGGAGGCGAGAGGTGTGGCTTCCTCCCCAGGGCTCGCTGCTGCGCAGCATCCTCCTCCCGGCACCCAGCGCGGCCCCACGGCGCTCCCTGGGTGGGGAGGAGGAGGGAAGGAGGAAGGGCGGGCTGCCGGCCCTCTGCCACCCTGCTGCGCGAAGTGCCCTGTCCCAGGGCTGGGTGCAAGCCCCTGGGTCGGGGCCCCTTGTCCTGCGAGCCCCAGCCCAGCCACCGCGGTGCCAGGGTCTGGCGGTGGGGATGGGCAACGGGGGTGCTGTGGGCGATGGGCTTCGTCCCCCGGGGCCGGCAGCGGTAGCAGAGGGTGGTCCTGGGGAAGCGGGGTTGGGGGGAGACTGTGGGAGATGCTGACGAAGCCCAGCAGCCCTTTGGGGGCTGGTGGAGCCCGCTGGGGCTGGGCGCAGCTGGTGACGCCAGCTCGGTTGGCACTAACAGGATTGGGAAGTGTTGGAGCTCAGCGCCAGCTCAGCCTCCATCTCCTTATCTGCAGCTGCTTGCGCCGCGGCTTAGCAGAGCACCGTCGAATACCAGCATGTTTTATCCCTCGTGATGGGCACGGGTTTGTGTGTGGGTCCCACTGTGGCCAGTGGCATGGGGTGCTGGGCTCACCTCCATCGCTCTTCTCCGGTGACGCAGGACTGGTGTTGCTGCCCTTTGGAGGTGTCACCTCCTGGCCTAGGGTCTAGAGGAGGTTTCTGGTGGAGCGTCTCTTCTCACAAGCTCCTGGGGCTGCTGTGACCGTGTCTGGGGCCACCTGGTCACTGGGTGCCAGCGTGGCCCGCCCCTCCTTCTCTTGCCTGGAAAATGCAAACGCCATGGTCCCGGTGTGGGGTGGTGGCCCAGCTCCTGCTTGGGTGCTGCTGGGTTTGGCACTGTGGGTGGCTTTCCCCCGGGCAGTGAGTGTTCCCTGCTCTGGGGACCCAGCCGTGGCAGGCAGGGTCCTACTACCCTGGTATAGAGCCCACTTAGAAGGCTGGGCAAAGCCTGAGCTGCGGCGTGGACACAGGCTCTGGAAAGTCCCCATGCCTGTGTCCCTGCCCACTTCTCTCAGCAGGAGTTTTTTCCAGGCTTGGACAGGCGTGGGGAGGAGAGCTGGCTCATGTGGGCAGAGCACATGCGGTCGCTGGTTCCCCTTTTGCCACCGAGGAGCAGGGGGAAACTGCTGAAACAGCTCTTGCGTTAGTGTCCCTTCCTCCAGCCCATTCTTGCCCCATTTGCCAGAGCCTGTGATGTCCCTCACAGGCGTCACACCACGGCTCGTGTCCCCGCTCCCTGGCTGCCCTGGGGTTGCAGTCGGGCTGGGGCAGTGGCAGGGTGCTGGTGCTGATCCCCATGGGGTGCAGGGCAGATGCGGTGGGAGGGCATGCGTCTCGGCTGCATTGCCCTGCGGAGCTGCTGGGTCCCCTCTGGGGCAGGGAGGGGCCCGGGACCCTTCTAGGGGTGTGGAGCCAGGTCCCTTTATGGGACCTGATCCTGCTGCTGTCCTCCAAGGTCACGTCTCACTGGTGGCAATCCCTGTGGTCCAGCTTTCTGCCTGCCCGCAGGACACAGGGGGACCGGGGTGCCATGGCAGGCAGGATGGGTGCTCTCCCCTTGCTGTCTGCTCTGCCCAGCGAGGGCTCAGGGTGCTGGCAGGGGCCAGGGGACCCTTCCCCATGGGTCTCGCTGTGCACGCCGAGCTCTGCTAGCATTGGGAGAACCGGCTTGGGGAAGGCGGCTGCTGCACACCCCAGCGTTGACCACACGCCGCCGGTGGAGCAGCCCCACCTCCAGCGCCAAGAGATGCATTTCCTGTAGCGAGCACGCAGGGCGGAGCGGCGAGGCTGGCTGGGGCGCTGGGCGGCGGGCAGCGGCCCTCCACCACCGGTGGCCCCCCCCTCCAACGGGGGTGAGCAGAGGCCAGGGGAGAGTCGGGCTGTCCCTCTTGTCCCACCGCTGGTGACCCCAGAGTTGCCACCGCTGCCGCTCGGAGGCGGTTGTGCAGCCACCCTAGGAGCGCCTGGTGCTGCGGCCGGGACGCCAAGGGCCGGAGCTGGGGCAGGCGGGAACACCGGGGATCCCATAATGGCTCCTTTCATCCCACGGCGGTGGCCGGCATCCAGGGCTGAGTCAGGCTGGGCCGGTTCAGCTGCGTGAGCCCCTCGCCTGGAGCCTCGCGGGGTTCCCTCCACCCCCCCGCTGCCCAGCCAGCCATGGAGGAGGAAGAGGAGGCCATAGGGTACCTGGATAAAGTGCTGGAGGATGAAGATGACTCTGAACCGGGAACCCCCACCAGCCCCGGGTCTCCGTTCTCAGCTGGCGAGAAGGTGGGCGGCAGGGGCAACCCCGCTCCCTTGCTGGGCAGCGGTGGGGGGACAAGGGGCATCTTGCTGGTGATGGTGATGCGCAGGTCTCGGGGCAGCTTCTGGGTCGGTGTGGCGGGTGCTGTTGCGGGGGTAGGGCTGGGAGGGGCAGCAGGAGCATCACCACAGACCCACTGCCCCCACAGAACTGCCTGCGGTGGGGGGCACAGGACAGGGCTGCACCAGACATCAGGTGCAAAGGGCTCAGTGGGTGCTTGCGCAGAGTGGGGCGAGCAGCCGGCCTTCCTCCCGTGGGGCAGTGGTGGGCATGTGTGCTGCTGGGGGGGCGGCTGTGTGGCTCAGCAGGGCTGGCACCGGATGCTCAGGAAGGGGCTGGACCACACTCTGCCACTGCCCCACCGCACAGCCACTGGCAAACCCCTAAACGGCCCCAAACCCTGGTGCTTTGGGGGGGACCCAGGGGGACCCCTGTGCTGACAGGCGCAGCCTGGCACCCTTCTCTCGCCCACCCTGCTGGGGGTGCTTGGGTGCCCCAAGGGGTCTGGCACGGGGATGGAGGAGGGCTCTGGCTCCGCTGTCCCTGGGGTCTCCTGCACGGGGTGAGCACCAGACCCTGCTTTAGGGCTGCTCCTCTGGGTCACAGGGGTCCAGCTGGCATTGTCCCACGGGGCACTGCGGGCTACGGGCATGGACAGGTCCCTTATCTCCCCAGCTCCTGTGCAGGGCCGAGGCTGGGGGAAACAGGAAGAGCCCATGACTAACCCATGGCAAAGAGCCTGAGAGTTCCCAGTGCACAAAACTGCCCCCCCCACATCCCCACACCCCCTTGCTGCACTGCTCACCATGGCCTGGCCTTAACGGTGCAGCCTGGCGGGGAGCCACGGGGTGGACACCCCAGTTGGTGCAGCAGCCCCTGGGGCTGGGTGGTCGATGCTGGAGCAGGATGGGGAGATGCTGCTCTGTGGCTGTGCCCACCCTGGGGCCGTGCACCCCTGGGTGTTTGCAGCTGCCAGGCACAATGGCCAGGGCTGGCAGGGGTGAAAGAGAACAAATATACCCACAAACTGTCCCAAATGGCTCATTGCCCAGAGCAACTAATGTCTCCATGGCTCTGCTTGGTCCTGGTCTGGGTGGCAACACCCAGCTCCTGAGTGTGAGTTTGAGAACAAACAGTGCTGTGGGGGAGGCCAGGGCACACCTGGCGTTTGGGGCAGCCCAGGGGCTGGAGCACCCACGCATGGGTGCTGGCAGAGCCTTGCTGGGCATCCAGGAGCCACCAGCCTGGCTGAGCATTGCCCATCTCCTTGCTGTGAGGGTTGAGCTGCTGGAGTATTGGTGCTGCAGCAGACATGGGCACGGGCTGAGCCACCGGCAGCTGGAGTGGCAGCAGGGCCCCGCACAGCCTGGGACCTGCCCCGGTGCCACTGGGCAGTGACCGCTGGGGAGGCACTTTCCTGGGAAAGCCTCAGCTGGGATGAAGGGTGGTGCTGGATCACATGGCAGCGCCATCCGCCGCCGGGCATGATTTCACTGGGCGCCTCTGGACTCTGCCCTGGGAGAGTCCTGCCATGCTGTGCACCATCCTGGAGCGCTGCCAGCAGCACCGGGCTCCTGGCCAGCCGGGAGCAGGGAGGGGAGCAAAGCCAGCGCAGCCCGTGGCTTCCCAACTGGCTCCAGCCTGGCTGTGCTGCCCAGCGGGCACGTGCCCGACCCTTGCCGTGGAGCTTCCCCAACGCTGGCAGGGACACGTGCCCATGCGGGGATCCTGGAGATGGGATGAAGGGTTTCCTCCTGTGCCAGTTGCTGGCTCAGCTGGGTTCCTTGCTGTGTTGCACAGGGTGAGCGAGATGCTGGCAAAGGCCTGGAGATGCGGAAGCTGGTGCTCTCTGGTTTCCTGGCCAGTGAGGAGATCTACATCAACCAGCTGGAGGCCCTCTTGTTGGTGAGCGCAGCCCCCAGGCCCGGCACCCCTTCCAGGGACATCCCCCAGCAGGCGTGGGAGGATGGGTGGAGGTGTGTGCGGTTGGATGGGTGGGTGGATGGATAGGGCAATTTCTTCCTGGACAGCCTCCCCAGGCAGGTCTGGCCTGGGAGCTACCTGGGCAAGAGCGAAGCTGCAGGAGCCATGCTAGAGTTAGCCTTGCTGTGGTCTGTGGCCACCCCCATCTCACCTCCCCCTGCTGCCACTGCGCCTGGCAGGGAAGTATTTATAGCCCCGCTTCCTCCTGCGGACTTGCTGGCCCTCGTGGCAGAGATGCTGTTGCACAACGCGGGGGTCACCACCATCACGGACAGGGAAGTCTGCAGGGATGCACGAGCCGGGAGCAGCCCTTCGGTCCAGCTGCTGGCTGAGATCCGACCTGGGCAGCCCTCACTGCTGGCTCAGACCCCCCTTGTCCCCAGCATCCCCAGGCACCTGCACCAACAGCATTAGCGTGGCCACGGAGGAGGTGGCTATTGCCGCCCGTGGTGCGGTGGCAGGGTTGGGCAGGACTGCCTGCAGGATGTGGGGCTGGGCTGCCGTGAGCCGTGGTGTGGGGCTGGAGGAGTATCGGGGTCGCTTTTCTTCCCAGCCCTCCTCTCAAATGCTCTCCCCTCTCCCTCGGCAGCCTATGAAGCCACTGAAGGCCACAGCCACTACGTCGCAGCCTGTCCTCACCCTCCAGCAGATTGAGACAATTTTCTACAAGATCCAGGACATCTACGAGATCCACAAGGAGTTCTACGACAGCCTGTGCCCAAAGGTGCAGCAGTGGGACAGCAATGTCACCATGGGTCACCTCTTCCAGAAGCTGGTACGTGCCTCCCCGGGGCTTGCTCCACTTGGAAGAGGAGGAGGGCTGGGGAGATGGAGCACCATGCTGTGGGGCTCGGCCCCGTGGTGTGGCTCAGCTCACGCCCTGCCATGTCCTTGCCGGTGGCTATGGGACTTGTCGCATCCCTCCCTGCAGCAGCTGCTGCTGCCTGCCCAAGCCCTTCTATCCCAGGATGGGAGTTAGTGCTGCCTCCGTGCCCCTTGCTGCAGCAGGGACGGCCGCAGCTCTGGGTCCTGGGTGCAACCGTGGCCGGGTTTTGGCTGGAGGTGCGTGGCATGGCTTTGTCGTGGTGCTGGCTGGAGCCCGGGCGTGCGGGTGACTCTCTGGGGAGAGGCAGAGGGTCGCTGCCTGTTTGCCCCTGGCTGCCTGTGAGTGCTGCAGCGGTGGTTCCCTGGGGTCGTGCACTGGGTCCTGCTGCTGCTGCTTCGGACTTGTGATGGGGGCACGGGCTGTGTCCGCAGGTACCATGGCTGTGGCCATGCCAGGGAGGGGAGGAGGAGAGGGCAGGTTGAAGGGTGCTGGGAAGCAGCTGTAGCTTCAGCCTCTGCCATCCAAGCACCTGTTGGCTTTCTGCTGGATTTCAGAGGGGTTTTGGGCACAGGGTGTGACCAGAGCCCCACCATCCTGCCCCAGGCAAGGGCTTTACCTGTGGGGGTAAGTGTGCAGTTCCCCCATGAGGCTGTGGTCTGGCAGAGTGTCCTGCCGGAGGGGACAGCTCTGGGCACTGTCCCCTTGGTGGCTGCCTGGCCTCTTGTGCTGTGTGTGGGGGGCTTCAGCATCCTGCCGGGTGCCTGGCTAACCCCCACTCCCTGCAGGCCAGCCAGCTGGGGGTCTACAAGGCCTTTGTGGATAACTACAAAATCGCGCTGGAAACGGCGGAGAAGTGCAGCCAGAGCAACAACCAGTTCCAGAAGATCTCGGAGGTAGGCTGGACCAGGGCTGTGCAGGGGGAACGGGGCTGCCTCGGCTGGGCTGTCCCAGTGCGGGACAGAGAACATCATGCCCGTGGCTGAGTTGTCTGTGTGTCCCCTACAGAGATGCTCTCCCTGCCCTGGGGACTCTTGGGGACTGTCCCCTGGGGTAGGGCCGTCGGTGGCTATGCCAGAAGGTCGTGGTTTCTGGGTGTTGTGGGGGTTTGTTCCCGCCTCACGCAAGCTCAGGTTGGGCTCAGCCCTCACTGCCGTCATTTCTGGGATGCCGGGGCAGCCTGCACCCGCTCACCCCATCCAGTGAGTGTGGGTGCTGGGCGCCTGTGGCTCATCTCCTGCTGGCTGCATCTCTGTGCCTGGCTCCCCTATGGGAACAGAGACCTCCCTGGCCGCAGCCTGGGTCCCCACTCCCTCCAGCCCCTCCACAACAGGGCTGTTCAGCTCGGTGGGACCAGCCGTCTCCCCACACCAGCTGTGGGTACCCTGCTTCAGGAAGACTCATGGGGCACGTGGGGGCTGCCCTGTGGGTCCACCATGTTGCAGCTAGTGGGTGCAGCCTAAGCTGCTCCTGGCCAGGCACCATCCCGTACAGTCCGCACCTCCACCCCAGCACCCACGTGTGGCCTCCAGCGTGAACAAGCTGGGGCTGGGGGGAGATATCAGGGTGCAGGAAGGGTGGGGGGCACCCCGTGACCTTGAGCAATGACCTTCCCCCCCCTCCAGACCCCCATGGGCTGCTCTGATGGGCCTTTCCCTCCCTAGGAGCTGAAGGTGAAGGGCCCCAAGGACTCGAAGGAGAGCCACACGTCCGTCACCATGGAGGGTACGGCAGGCGCGGGTGTGGGGAGGGGGATGCAGCCTTTTGTGTGTGTGGGGGACCGGCGCGGATGAATTACTGAGCAGCTCCCGTGAGTGGAGCCCTTTGTGTTCCTGTGTGCGGAGCTGGTGAGGATAGAGGGGAACGCAGCTCTTTAGGATGCTGGGGGCGTGCAGCAGCCCCCCACCCCCTGCCCACCCCCTCCTCCCCGCCCGCTGGCTGCGCCGAGAGCCATGCTGAGGGGCCGATGCCGTGCCGCAGCCGGGCTGAGCTGCTGCGGGGCGGCAGAGATGGCTGCGCGGAGACAGGGCTGCCATGGAAATCCTCGTCGTCGTCCGGCTCTGCTGTAACTGCACCTATGGTGAGGTGGGGGGGCGCAGCTCCGAATTCGCGTGCTGGTGGGGAGCGATGCTGTGGGGACACTGGTCCGAGGCTGGCTGTCCTTGCTGGGGGGGTGGCGGCTGCGTCGTGCTCTGCAGCCTGAAGTTGGGAGCGTCTTTGTTCCAGGCTCTATTGAATCATCTTGGCTCCGGCACATGCGGCCACGCGCTCGCCTTGCCTGCTGGGCAGGGGCTGCTGCTGGTGGTGGGACGGCGAGGGCCTGGGGCGGGTAGGGGGACCCCCCTCTGCCTGGGCTGTACTGTGAAGAGGGTGATGGAGAGGGGTCCCAGTTTGCTTGCTGGCAGCTGTGAGCATCGTGGAGCTGGAACGCCCATCTCTCCGCAGCTGGGGAGGAGAGACACCGGGCATCCCTCCCTGCTGGTGCCTGGCCCCATGCTGCCTGTGTGTGGGTCCTGGGCTGGCATGATCGTGCCAGCGAGGAGCCCGGTGCTCCTCCCTTGAGCCGGGACTGCCCTTCCCGGGACTCCCCGGTGCTTTGCATGTGCTTGTAGCAATGAGAGTCCATCCTCCTCGTGGGTCCGGGATGGGGAAAGGAGGGGACACCCTGCCTGCCCCCCCCATCCCAGAGCAGGGCTTTTGCTGGCTGCGACAGGGTGTGGGGCTCCAGTTTTACCTGCTGGCACAGAGTCATCGGGGATGCAGCCTCTGGTTCAGGGTCCAGCCCCATGTCCTTGCCTCCTGAGCAGAGACCCCCCTGCTCACCGGGACAGGGGGTCCCTCTCTCAGGACTGGGTGCCACGAGGCAGCACCCTCCAGGAAAACGGGATGGGAGCCCCCTGCAGCTCATGGCACAGCGTGGGCGGGTGGCACCTTTCCCTCCTCTTCCCTGGCCCAAAGCCCAGCCCCGCTTGGCCCCTGCAGTTTGGGGAAGTGGTCTGAAGCAAAGGGAAAACCCAGAGGCATCGGCCTGGGTGTGGGCAGCCCAGGGAGATATGTGAGGGGATGGGTGCGGGGAGCAGCACCGTAGATGTGCTCTGTACCTTCACCCACCCAAAAAGCCAGGGAGGAGGAGGAGGGTCCAGCTGCTTGGAGTGAAAAGTGCCTCTGAAGAGCCCCTCGGGCTGGTTTCCCGGTGGGTGGGTGTGCAGCAGAAAAAAAGGGGGTGTCTGTGCCCCGTGGGGGGGGCAGCTGAGTCCCCCTGCGCCGGATGGAGCTGCGTGTGCAGGGATGGGGGCTGCAGCGAGTGGACATGGGGCAGCAGTGTTGGGACGATGCCTCAGCCCCTGGGGTCTCTGTAGGTGTGGGTTCCCCTTGCTGCCAGGGCAGGGGGATACGGAGTATCTCATGGGGTGGCAGAGCCTTGTGAGGGCAGGTGGGGATGGGACCCACCGCTGAGCCAAAAGAGAAACTGAAAAAGCTGCCGGCTGCTGGGGGTGACGAGTGGCTCTTCCGCTCCACAGCCACCGCACGGCAAGCTGGCGGTGCCAGTGCCCACGCCGCGCCTGGGAGGTCCTTCACCCTGGAGGGGGATGTGCTGGCACAGTGTGGCGGGGACGTCCCGCAGCTGGCAGCAGTCGGGGCAGAGCGGTGTTTGCGACGGCCCCTCCAGCTTTGCCACTCGTGACCTGTGGCAGCAGAGAGGTGGAGGACGTGGTGTCTGGGTCGGTGTCCCCATCATGCCCCGTCCCAGGACAGGGTCAGACATTACCAGCACTGGGCTGTGGCTGGAGGCAAGCACCATGCGGCAGTTGTACGGCCTTGTCACCCCACTGGGGACCTCACAGGTGCCCGCGCTGCTGGTGAAACCCCGTGGGTGCAGCCCCAAAATCAAGGTGCCTGTTGGGCAGCTGCCAGCAGCGGGCTCTGCCCTTGCTCCGCACACCAGCCCAGCCGCGGTGTCTCCTGCCCCTGGCACAGCAGGGCACGGGGCCGTGGCGTTGAGCCTTGGCTCACTGCCGCTCTGGGTGGCGATGCTCACCCAGGGCTCTGTGCAGACCTAGGGGGTCCCTGGGCATCTGGTTTCCCCTCCTTGCCCCTGTGGGATGTGGTGCTGGCTCTCGCGGGTGGGAGAGGGGCTGGGGCGCTGGCGGGGGGCAGCTGCTGACACCTCCTCTCTCCCTGCAGCGCTGCTGTACAAACCCATCGACCGGGTGACGCGGAGCACCCTCGTCCTTCATGTGAGTGTGATGCCAGTCTTGGGGCACGGGGTGGCAGGGGGCTCTGCCCCCGTTGCTTCTAGGGACCTGCAGCTGCGGGGAGTGCTGCTGGGGGTCTCCAGGGTGGGTGCTGCTGGCAGGGTAGTGCCCTCGGGCCACTCACCCACATGTGTCCCCTTCCAGGATCTCCTCAAGCACACCCCAGCCGACCACCCTGACTACCCGCTGCTCCAGGACGCCCTCCGCATCTCACAGAACTTCCTCTCCAGCATCAATGAGGACATCGATCCCCGGAGGACAGCGGTCACCACCCCCAAGGGGGAGGTGAGGCAGCGGGGAGGGCAGTGCCTGGGCACAGGGTAAGGGCTGAGCCCTCTGCAAGCCCCTGGCTGGTGTCTCCATCCTGAGGAGCTCCATGGTGCTTGGCTAGGAGATGCAGGGTTTCCTCTAGACACAGTCCTGGGTGCAAGGTTAGGGCTCTATCTGGTTCTTGCTGCTTGCTGGCACCCTACTGGGAGTATGGGACCCAAAAAAGCACCAAAAGGACACGGACCTTCCCATGCCCCTGATGATTTAGCCATGGAGAGGGACAGGAGCATCTGTCCCCTGTGGTTTGTTGGCCTTTGCTCCCTGCCTGCTCTCACGCCAGCCCTGCTGCCCCGCAGACCCGGCAGCTTGTCAAGGATGGCTTCTTGGTGGAGCTGTCAGAAGGCTCGCGGAAGCTGCGGCACGTCTTCCTCTTCACCGACGTGCTGCTCTGTGCCAAGCTGAAGAAGACAGCGGTGGGGTAAGGAGGGTGCTGGGCATGGGGGGGGGATGCATCACAACCCCGCTGTCCTCCGGCGGGCAGAGGGACGTGCCAGGAGGGGGGTCAGGCGTCACTCAGCGCCCGCTCCCCGGCCGCAGGAAGCACCAGCAGTACGACTGCAAGTGGTACGTGCCCCTGGCCGACCTGGTGTTCCCCTCGCCGGAGGAGTCAGAGCACTGCCCGCAGGTCCACGTCATCCCCGACCACGAGCTGGAGGACATGAAGATGAAGATCTCGGCCATCAAGAGCGAGGTGCAGAAGGAGGTGAGAGGAGGATGTGTGTGGTCACGGAGGGCATGAGACCTGCTGCCGGGGGGGGTGCCTTCCTCTGGGGTCAGGGGTGGGACGTGATGGGGCCAGGGGCACCTGCGAAAGCTCCTCTCCACTCCCTGCCTGCAGAAAGCCAATAAGGGGCAGAGCCGGGCCATCGAGCGCCTCAAGAAGAAGATGTTTGAGAACGAATTCTGGCTGCTTCTCAACTCGCCTGCCATTCCCTTCCGCATCCACAACCGCAATGGGAAGGTGAGGAGGGTGGGCTGGGGGCTGGGGTCAGCCCTGCCTGCACACAGCCTGCTGCATCGCCCCCTCTCTTGCAGAGCTACCTCTTCCTGCTGTCATCTGACTACGAGAGGTCCGAGTGGAGGGAGGCCATTCAGAAACTACAGAAAAAGGGTAAGTTTGGGGCTGCCAAGGCCCTCTTGGGGCTCCTAGCCCCGCTAGGGACCATGAGGAGGTCCCGTGGGATCACAGCCTGCTTGGTCCCTGGGACAGCACAGTCTGCATCTCTCTGAAGCTCCTCTCCTGTCCTCTCTTAGACCTCCAGGCCTTTGTCCTGAGCTCGGTGGAGCTGCAGGTGCTCACGGGATCCTGCTTCAAGCTACGCACTGTCCACAACATCCCGGTCACCAGCAATAAGGACGGTGAGTGTCCACTGGACTGGGGGGTGTCCCTCTTTGCCTCCATGTGATGCCAGGAAGGAGCTGTGGGGTCCCTCAGCCGGAGCAGGGTCCCTGCTCGGGGACCCTAGCTGTGCAGGGGGACAGCTACCCACCAGGTGGCACTGCCGGAGCGGAGTCGGGCTCCCAGGCAGTGCAATCCCAGCTGCAACATGGGGCTGCTTTTGGGGTGTCCCCAGCACCCCCATGGGCTGGGCAGGACCGAGGTGAACCCAGGGCAAGGAACTACTGGGAATCTCCCCCAGGGCTGTCCAGCAGCAGGAGAGCTCAGGGTGTCTGGCAGGGATGATCAGCAGCAGGGGATATGTGTCCTCTTCCAGACCTTGGGGATGGCCCTTCAAGGGGCTGGGGACAGTGGGGTGTCACCGCAGGCACCTGGTGCTTGCTGTGGCAAAGGCTGCCCTGGGGATGGCCGGCCCTGCACGCTGGCCCCGGGGCACGGGAGGTGGCAGCTAAGCCCTGACACAGCCTCTGCTCTGCTCTCCCTACCGCAGATGATGAGTCCCCCGGGCTCTACGGGTTCCTGCACGTCATCGTCCACTCCGCCAAGGGCTTCAAGCAATCTGCCAGTAAGTGTGGGTGCCCACCCTTGCTCGGAGGGGCCAGTGCCAGCGGGGGAGCTGGGGTCTAGCATGTGGCCCTGCTCTGCCTGCAGCAGACCCCCGGTGGGGAATGTTCCTCGGGTGCTGAGCAGTGTCTGCTCCCCCAGACCTTTACTGCACACTGGAAGTGGACTCCTTCGGCTACTTTGTCAGCAAAGCCAAGACCAGGGTTTTTCGGGACACCACTGAGCCGCAGTGGAATGAGGTGAGAGGAGGGTTGGGTGCAGGGAGGGGCTTGTGTCCCCCCTTTCCCTTCCAGCCCCAGTTCTGAAGCTTCTCTGGGGTGCTGGAGCTGAGCCACCCTCCCTCCACACCCCAGGAGTTTGAGATCGAGCTGGAGGGCTCCCAGTCCCTGCGCATCCTCTGCTACGAGAAGTGCTACGACAAGACCAAGCTCAACAAGGACAACAACGAAATCGTGGACAAGATCATGGGCAAGGGGCAGATCCAGGTATGTGCTGGGGCTTTTGGGCATCTTCTCACCCAGTGTTGGACCTGTTGAGGCCAGGCGCCTGGGCTGGGAGGGTCTCCTAGGTGATGCTTGGGATGGGAGACGCCTGGCAGCATGGGCAGGCAGCTCTGCTTTTGGGAGAAGAGCACAGGGATTGTTGTTTGGGGTTGAAGACAGCGAAGTGGGTGGGCATCAGGTGTGTAGGTGATGGTCCCAGGGCATGGTGGCTGCAGGAGGAGGTGGGACAAAGTGAGAGGAGGTGGCAAAGCCAGCAGCCGCCCCCCAGATGTGCAACCAGCCCCAGCTGTGGCCCTGGGGGGCTGTGGAGAGGGGGTCGGCACCTGCATCAGGGAGGGCCCTGAGCATGCAGACCCCATCCCTCCCTGCCAGCCCTCTGTCCCCCTCTGCCACTGTTTGCTTCCCCTGCGCCACCATCAGCTGCTGTTATGGCAACGAGGGTTTCCAGGACAACGCTGAGCTGCCTCTGATTGGTGGTTGCCAGGCAGGGAGGATGGAGACCTGGGTTGCCCTGAGATGCTCCCAGGTGAGCAGGACCTGGAAGATGGAGTGGGGGGACAGGCAGGCCCCAGACCCTGCATCCCCCCAGCACCTGCCTTGGCCAGGCTGCCGGCAGGCCCAGGGCAGTGGGGATGGTTCAGGATGGGGGTGTGCCTGTGTTTTCCTGGTGGGGACCCCTGGTCTGGCTGCCTTCCCCCCTGTGCTGGGGACAGCGTCACGCCCAGGCCACAGCTCTTGACCCAAGGCCACTTCAAAGGGCCCGGCAGGGCTGTCTGCTCCGTGGGAAAGTGGCTGAGAGCAGGTCCCTGGGGAGTGGGGAGCAGCACGGAAATGCTGCTGGGAAGGGGACGCTGCGGGGGGACGGCACCACACTGGGTACAGGGTGGGAGATGGGGGCTCGGCTTCACCAGCTGCTTGTTCGTGCCTGAAATCACCCATCTGTTGCCCCTTCCCTGGGGGGTGGTGGCGTGGGGGTTGGCACTGAGCCAAGCGGGTGGGCTGGGGTGGGGAAGGGGCTCGGTGCCCCGCAGGGATCAGCCCAGCTGCGCGCTCTCGGAAATAGCCTGGGTCAACAAACATGAGTCACGCTGGGAGACACGGGGTTGGGACGGGGACAGCACAGTTCGTCCCTGCCATGTGAAAGCTGTGGGGGAAGAAAGGGAGGGAGGGAGGGAGAGAGAGGAGGCCCCGGGGCTGCTTATCCCAAGGAGGATGTGGCTGGATGAAGCGGTGTCAGGGTTGGGGCTGTCTCGCTGTCACCCAGAGCCACAGCTGGGCCCCTGCCCTGGGAGCAGGGTGGGTGGCAGGGCAGGGACGGGGAAGTACAGCTATGGGCAGTGCTGCCTGCGGGGCTGTGGGTTGTGTCCAAGCCCCAGCGCTGCCCCTTGCTCTCTGCCCTGAGCTGTCCAGGCAGCGATGCTGCCCCGGCTGCTCCTTACCCTGGTCAGTCCCTGGGCTTGTTTTGAGCTGCTGCTGGTTCCAGTTAGCTGGAGGAGTGGGAGACACAGGGAGCGCTGGGGTCAGCCGCTCAGCAAATCAGGGGAGGGCGTTGCTTCCAGGATGGCTGAACCTCCCTCTGCGTGGCTGGTGCTGTGCCCACGGCCCAGCTCTAATCTGCTGGCCCAGGCACGTGGGTCAGCCTCGAAAGCAGCTTAGTGACATCATGGGCTGGTGGGAGCGGGTCAGTGTGGGAGGGGGGACACTGCAGCCCCTCTGCGGGGAGCAGTGGGGGGTGTCCTGAGGCTGCCACGGTGTCGCAGGCAGGAGTCATGTCCTGCCAGCCCAGAGGATGTGGCTGGGTCCGCGGAGGGGCCAAGGTTGGCACCAGCCTCCTCTTGAGCATCCTGGCAATGAGCCCCGAAGGGTCCGTGGCGTGGCGAGCCCCTACCCCACACCCCACTCCTATGGCTGGTGGAGGGTGGGCACCCTGTGCGACATGTTGGGCTGGGCCACAACACCCCGGCTGCTCTGCGGGAAGGTGTGTCTGGGCGTGGAGACTGGGGACGGCTCTGCTGCGGTCGGCATTAACACTGCTCTGTTGTTGTTAACCCTGTTTTGCATGCGGTTTCAAAGGCTGGGATGTGCTGTGGTCAGGGTAGAGGTGCTGTGGGGGGGGCTCGTGTCCCCATGGGGCACTTGTGTCCCCAGTGCTGCAGGGCTCAGCTCTGCTCTGAGCTGCCCCAGTTGCTCCCAGCAGCCGTGCTGCTTCGCGCGGGGCAGTGTCCGGTGGGTGCCTGGGGTTGCCCGGTGCTGTGGTGGTCTGGCAGACAGACACTTGGGGTAGGCAGAGCAGGCTGCAAGTACTTGTGCAAGAGGCTGGATCTGGGCCCCGTGCCTTGGGGTGAGCAGGGAGACAGGCAGTGGGTGCATAAAAGGGGTATCGGGGCGATGCAGGGGTGACAGGGCAGGATGGAGGCAGGGCTTACCCAGCCCCCATTTGATGCACAGGGGAGATGTGGCTGTTGAAGTGGAGCCTGTGTTGTCATGGGCACGGTAGGCGCCCGCAGGGAATAGCTGCCTGTCCGTCTGTCCCCTCCACACTGGGCTGGCGGAGGCTCCGGAGGGGGAGATTTGTGGTGTCGGGGCTCCCTGAACCTGCAGGGACCCACAGGGTGACCCCTGCGGACTCAGGGGGCTGCTGAGGGCTGGACCTGGGGGCAGTGCAAGCCCCCCCTGCCATCCTGCACCTCACCATGTCCCTGCCTGTCAGAAGAAGTGGGGAGCAGGCAGGCAGGGACCCTTCTAGGGCTGGAGCGCGGGGCAGAGCCCTGCCTGCACCCCATCCCCCTGCCCCGCAGCCCTGCCCCACCGCATCACCCCCTGGCAGTGGGGCAGGCTGGGGAGGGGGGGGACACGGGGGGGAGTCCCCACCTGTCCCTAGGCCTGAGAGGGGACCCCAAAAGCCCCATCCGCGTGCCCGTCGGGATCGAGAGGGAGGGCCGGGAGGTCCAGCCCGGCTCCTCGGCGCAGCCGGGGATGCTGCGGCCGGCGATGGCGCAGGGAGGCGGGGGGGTGGGGGGGGGCAGGGCAGCCCCTCCAGCCGGTTCCCGAGCGGCGGCGGGCGGCAGGGCGAGAGTTAAACGCGTGGGGTGGGGGGAGGAACGGGGAGGGGGGGGGGTTGCCTTTGAGTCACTTCCTCGCAGGGGGAGGGAGGCTTTTGGGGCTGCCGAGCCGCCTCTCGCCAGCCGGGCTCTCACACCCTGAAGATGAGCCCTGCCCGCTCGCCGCCCCCCGCCGCCGCGGACCTCCCGCCCGGAGCAGGAGGGATGCGGGTGCTGTCCTAACCCAGCCCCGGCCACCCTCCCCCGGGCTTTCCCGGCCACCCTCGCCTCGCCTCCCGGAGCCGAAGCGATCGCCGCGATGACAGAGGTGCTGGTGCAAGCGGAGCCCGTGGGCGAGCAGCCGGAGCGCGGCGTGGAGGAGCCCGAGGGCAAGCGGCCCCCCAACACGGGGGCCCGTCTCTGGGGCAGGGTGCGCAGCAAGCTGCTCCGGCAGAAGGTGCCTCTCGGGGTGCGCGGGGACGGTGGCCAGACCAAAATGGGCTCTGGGATGGCTTACGCCGTGTCGCCGGGCTCTGCTGTGTGGGGCAGTTGTGGCTTTTTGGCTGGTGGTTTTGTGGGGTGCAGGGGGCACTGATATTGGGGGGGGCTGTATTGCTTGTGGAGGGAGGGCTCTGGGGGCCGTGTATGGAGCGGGGAGGCTGTTAGGGTGCTTTGGGAGCTCTTAGAAGCACTTAGCAGCCCGTGGGGTGCTCGTTTCCCTCCTTCCCTCTCCTGTGCACTGGGGGGCTGAGGCGGGCTGAGCCCTTTGTTCTGGGGGGTCCTACAGATGCGGGGGGGCTCCCCTGCCCAACCCTGGGGCTTGCCCAGGAGGCAGCGATGCTTGCGGGCTGGCTGGGGCTCTGGCACTACAGCACCCGGTGCTTGTGTAGCCCCTCTCACCAGGGTGCTGCTTGGTTTGCAATGCTCCCCCCCCCGGGTCTATCCAGGCTCCCCTGAGCTTGCAGTCGTGTCGCAGCCCCATCAGCCAGTGCTGCCCATCTTTGTGGGAGGATGGAGGGCAGGGGTGGGCAACAGAGGTGACAAGGGAGGGGGACAGCACCCTCGCAGACTGTCCCAGAGCCCCCACAATCTCATGGGGGACCCCGGGGGGGTTTCCCTCTACGGGATGCCCCTGCACAGGGAGCTGCTGGCTCAGGGCTTGGCTGCGGCCGCGGGCAGGAGCTGCCTGGGCACGTGGGGGTTCGGTTTGGCAGCAGCGGGGCCGAGGTTTGCTCGGCGGTGGGGCTGCCTGTGACGCAGCGGCATTAACCTCGATTCTGTGCCGCCGCCGCTCCTGCAGAAGGGATTAAGGGGCAGCGAGGGCTGTACAGGGAGGCTGCCCAGCGGCTGCCGCTGGCTGTTGCTGGGTCAAAACATGAGTGGATTTTGTTTCCTAGACCCATGCGCCCTCACCGTGGCCACCAGCTTCCCTGCCTGCTGCCAACTGGGAGCACTGGGGCTGCAGGGACAGGATGTGGCCCCAGTGGGTCTGTGCACAGTCCTGGCATGCTGTGGGTGCTTGCAGCTTATCGGGTCACTCTCAGACAGGGCTGTGAATTGCTGCTTTTTTCGGGGCTGTGCTTTGCCACCAGCAGTGTTCACTGGTGTGGGGGGGCTGCTCTGCCCCCACGGCACGGAGCGACCCAGGGACCGCCTGTTGCCTGGGGAGGGAGCTGCCAGCATGGGGGTCTGGTGGGGGCATCTCCTGACTGGCAGAGCCAGGGCAGCCTCAGGAAGCCGGGCTAGGTTGGCCGTGGTTGCCATGCTGATGGCACCCAGTTGTAGCAGCTCCCCTGGGATCCCGCTCCCCAGGACCATGGCAGAGATGGCCTCACCGGCTGAGTCACCCATTTGCTCCCAATGGCTTCACCCTAGGCTGATGGTTGGGTGACCTCATGGGTGTGAGGCATGAGGAAGGTATGTGCCCAGCCTGGCAACCCCTATTGCAGCATCCTGGTGATCGGGGCTCTGGAATGCTGTCACAAGGGTTTGGAGCCATCTCAGCTCCTCACCTGGGAGCCCCAGCGACCTGGCACTGCCTGGGTCTGTCTCAGCTGCCACTGCCTGCGCAGGAGCTATATCCACAATGCACGGCTTGAAGGTGCCTTGAGGACAAAATCCCAGGATGCAGCCTCATGCCCTTGAGTCCAGTCGCCCCATGCATGGGAGAAGCAGCAGGCAGGGGCTGCGGGAGGCGAGCACCAGCAAGACTGGGGACGCCTTCTGCAATCAAAGCCTCCCCAGAATGCATGAAGCTCTGCAGGGCTGCTGGGATGCTCATTGCCTGCCACGCTGCGAGCAGGGGCCTTGTCCTGCGAGCAAACACCTTTGGATAATTTGGGAAAATGGGATAATGGCACATCCCTGCAGCCAGGACCAGGGGGTGTTTCGCCTCACCGTGGATGAGCGTGGCACTGTGGTGGATGCTGGTCTGGGCATGGATGCTGTGTTGCTGCCATGAGTCCCTGGAGGCACAGGAGGGAGCAGCCTGGAGAGGTACCGGTGACTCCACTGAGCCGTTTCCCTGGGGCACAGGCTGGTGTTTAAAGACAGCTGAGTGCTGAACTGCTGAAGAGGAGCCGACATGTCTGGGACAGCAGCATGTCACTTGTGCCATCCTGCACAGCGCTGGCAGGGAGGCTGTTCTCCGGGGCTATGAGGCCAGCAGTTCCCCACTGGCCTGGGACGTCCCTGTGCCACGCTGGAGCCAGGCAGCTCCCTTTGAAGGAGGAGGAGGTGGTGGTGGTAGCTGAGGTGGGGTGTTTGCCAGCACTGCGTGGGCAGGAGCTGCCTCTGGCACTGTGGGTGGATGCTCCCGTCTGTCTCCCACGCCTGGAGATGAAGCATCAGCCACGGCTTTGCTTTCCGCAGGGAGCGGGCAGCGTGGCGGTGCTGCCTGCTGCGTGGGGTGTCAGCAGGCAGGGCTGGGGGAGCGCTGGGGCCAGGCCACAGCCCAGTGTCCCATGAGTGCACAGGGACATGCCCCATCTGCAAGGGAGCTTGGGCCAGTGGTGCCAGCTGAACTAGCTCAAATGCGGGGCCGTGCCGGCTGCTGCGGGGAGCTGGATGGGAATGATTCTGCTCAACCAGGGGAAAGCAGCTACAGGGAGGTGGCATGCTCGGGGTAAGGTCCACAGCGCTGACAGCAGCCAACCTGGCTTTTATTAAAGCTTTCTTCAGAGCCCTGCTAAAACCCTTCCAGATGTGAGCTGCCAGGGCCTTTGGAGCCAGGGGAACCTGGGGGATGGGGAAGATGTATGTGGTGGTTGCAATTAAACTCATGCTGCAGAGCGGGGAGGCCCACGGCTCCCGACTTGGCTGGGGGTGAAGGGCTTCGCTGCTGCCGCCTGGGGCTCGCAGCGCTGGACACTGCCATGAGCAGGACCTGGCTATGCCAGGGAAGGGGTTGAAAGCTCCATGGGACAGGAGGCGTTGGGTTGGTGTTGGCCGTGGTGGGCGCCTGGCAACGCTGCAGGGGGAACCGGGGCTGCGGAGGGAACACAGGGGAGTTGGAGCCGCAGGGCTGGGGTTGGCGGCGGTCTGGCTGCAGCCTCGTGATCCTGGCGTCCAGACCTGCTGCAGGGCCCCACGGGAGCCCAGGGCAGCTGCAGCCTTCCTCTTCCTCCTCCTCCCGCTCCCCCCGCTGCCCTTCCCAGCAGCCGCAGGACTGGCGGGGCTGGGGCGGGGGTGCTGGGGAGGGCTCCACATAGGGAGCCGTTCCTGGGCCGTGCTGGAGACCGCAGGGTTTCCCGTGGCACTGCAGCCGCCAAGGAGCTGCTCAGGCTCACCATGGCGTGGGGCTGGGTGTGGGGTGATGCCATAGCGCTGGGTCTGTGCCAAGAGCCAGGGCAGCTCGAGCCTGTCCTCAGGAGCGTGAGGTCTTGGTGTGCAAGAGGGACATGAGGGGCCTCAGGGTCCCCCCTCCCATGATGTGCAGTAGCTGGGGCAGGGGAATGGCAGCTCCATGGCTGGAGCAGCGGCTCTGGACATCTTTGCGCTTGGCCGGAGCATCTCCCGAGCCAGCAGCTGTAGGAAACCCCCGCGTCCTTGAGGACTGACCCTGCACGCTTGGTGCGAGCCTCGCCTGGCAGTTGCATGCACGCGGCCCTGGGAGCCTCTGCCAGCCCCTGCATCCCATCCCCTTCCCCGAGGGGACATTAGTGCCGGGCTCTGCCCCACTGCCCGCGCCGTGCATTACGGGGATCGATGGGCTTGGATCGATACCACCAGCTGGGGACCAAAAAATCCCGAAAGGCAACTGCACCCGCCTCTGCCCAGCCCTGGGGCCCGGTGCCCGGCCACGGCGCGTGCCGGGGCCTTGGGAACGCCGGCACCTCGCTGCAGTGGCCGGGCGCCGGGGCAGCGTCACTGAGTCCCCTGCTAGCCCCAAAGCCAGAAATAGCGGAGCCCGTCATTCCCAGGGGTTATAAATAGCCTTGGCTATGGGGAGACGTTGTTTTTCTGCATGGAAAACGCTGCCCTAGTTCTGTTTCATCAATCTGCTACCAGAAATAGTTCTGATTTCTTGGAAGTTTCTTGCTGCTTGGGTGTGGGTTAAAGCACTGCCTTGCGGGGGCTTGAGGGGGACCGGGTGGGGAGGCTGAGCCCACCTGGCTCTGGGGCACAGCCAGAGGGACCCCAGACCTTCCCATCGCCGCCATCCTGCCATGGGCAGCACGCTGTCAGGGAAGAGCGTGTCCTGTGTGCGATGCTGTCTGTGGGTCAGGGCCTTCAGGGGCGGTGGGGCTGGCATGGGGCTGTGTCCCCACGGAGCTCACACGCCATCTCTCCCTGCAGCTGGACCCGCAGGCCGTGCAGACGAAGAACTGGCACATGGACGTGATTGAGATGAATGGGGTAAGCGGGGCTGTGGGGGCACACAGCCGGTGGCTTTGATGGCAGCCCCTTCCCCAGGGCTGTGCTGTGCCCTCACGTGATGTGGGGGTGATGGGCCAGGGCTGGGCTGCTGCAACTCACCCCATCTCCTGCAGATCAAGGTGGAGTTCTCCATGAAGTTCACGAGCAGAGACATGAGCCTGAAGAGGACCCCATCCAAAAAGCAGACTGGTGTTTTTGGGGTCAAAATCAGCGTTGTGACAAAGTACGTGCAGGGCTGGGGAGGCTGATCTGCTCCGGTCCCTGTGGTCTTGGGGATGGGGGACTTGCGGGACCTGCTCTGTCCTTGCAGCATGTCCCCTTGCTCCCACCAACACTGGGAAAGCTCAGCTTTTGCTCTTTGCTGGGGACTTGCCCGTTCCTTCGCCGGCCCCAGCCCTCCCACCCAGCATGCCCATCCTGCCCCTGGCCCAGGGCTTGCAGTGCTGGGCTGGTCACGGTGGGGTCCCCCGCGAATCTCTGCTCACGTGCTCACACCTCTGCTTTCTGAGCCAGGCGCGAGCGCTCCAAGGTGCCTTACATCGTGCGCCAGTGCATCGAGGAGGTGGAGAAGAGGGGCATCGAAGAGGTTGGCATCTACAGGATCTCTGGCGTTGCCACTGACATCCAGGCGTTGAAGGCCGTCTTCGATGCAAGTGAGTGTCTTGGAGAACGGCTGCCCTTTGTGTCACGTTCCCCTGGGAGGAGCCACAGGCACCGAGACCCACCCCAGACCCCTGTCCCGCAAGCCCAGGGTCCGGTTATTGCACTGCACGTGTGTAAAGTGTGCCGGTGTGCCCAGGGAGGGACTGGGGGTGAGGAGGAGAGCGTAGCTGGGAAAGCAAACACCCAGAGGTCCCAGCCTCGTTTGTGCCTTGCTGTCTCTGAGCTGCTGCCACGCCTGGCCGGCTCCTGGGAGACACTGACTCAGGGCAACGTTGCAAATGGATTTGGAAATTGTTCCCTGTCCTGTTGCCCGGCTAGGCGGGAACTGCTCGGTTCTTCCCAGCCTCGGCCTGACTAAACGGGGCCATGGACCTGGAGATGCTGCCCCTGCCTTCTGACCAGCAGCCTGCCCAGATAGCTGGGGTGATGTGGGGAGTTGAGACCCAGAGGGGAAAGAGGCACAGGAGGCATCACATGTGGGTGCTCTTTGGACAGATAACAAGGACATCTTGGTCATGCTGAGTGACATGGACATCAACGCCATCGCCGGCACACTGAAGCTGTACTTCCGCGAGCTGCCTGAACCCCTCCTCACTGACAGACTCTACCCCGCCTTCATGGAGGGGATTGGTAAGGGCTTAGGGGTGGGGAAGGGGTCTGTGCCCAAGCGTGGCTGTTTGACACTGCCTGCTCTGGGATGGGAGGCTCCTGAGGGTCCTTCCCTGCTGGGCCAGCTCAATCCTGGCTGTCCTTGCCGGCTCCAGGCCAGCTTGGGGCTCGTGGTGCTGCTCCCCAGGGTGCAGGCAGAGCCCTGTGGGGCAGGGCTGGCCACTCATGCACCGGCTGCAGGGAGGCGTCCGGCCACAGTAGGTCCTGCTGCTGCACAAATCTCACCGGCCCCTGTCCTGAGCCCTCTCCCTCCTTGTCTCCAGCCCTCTCGGATCCTGCTGCCAAGGAGAACTGCATGATGCACCTTCTCCGCTCGCTGCCTGACCCCAACCTCATCACCTTCCTCTTCCTGCTAGAGCACTTGAAAAGGTAATGGCTCGGCTTGGCCCCCAGAGCAGGGCAAGCAGCGGCTGCCGGAGGGCTGCCCGGCACAGGGGGGAGGTGTGGGATGGGTCTATGTTGTCACTTTGCTGTGGGGATGGGATGTGAGCAGAGTTAGAGCTGCTGTCTGCTTCCCGTGGTGCCTGTGCGGCCACAGGCTGATCCTGAACTGGAGGCAGATGGTGCCGTGCTGGTGCAGACTGGGGCTGCGGGCAGCAGCTGGGGCCAGCAATGGCGACTCAGTGTTGGGCAGGTGGCAGAGTGCCCCTTTCCTCTTCCAGCCCCTCTGAGAGGGTGCAGCCCCAGCTGTTTCCCACCTGCACCGTCTCCTTGGGCTCTGGTGCATTGACCGGGGTCCTGGCCAGGCTGCAGCCTGTTGAAGCTGGGACCCCAGCGCTCTGTGGGTCCCTTTGGCTGGTGCCAGCATTGGCTTCCCACGGCTCCTCTCTGTGGGGCCTGTAGGATGCTGGAGGGATCCTGGAGCCATTCTGCCCCACAGAGCAGCCCCCGGCGCCCCAGGGCCGTCGGCCACGGTGCCAGCGGGGACTGCGCGGCGCGAGGCCGCTCAGGCGGGTCAGCTCTGCAGGGAGCACACGTCCCCTGGCAGGATGCGGCTCTTGGCTGCTGCAGCCGGTGTGCAGCTGGTTGGACGAGCTCTCCACAGGGAGCAGCTGGCCTCGGTGCAGGATGGGGAATCAACTGGGAGCTGTGCAGTGTCCCCCTTAGTGGGAAAACTGTGTGCAGCATCCCCTCCCACCAGTCCAGCAGTAGCCCCTGCAAAACAAGGTGCAATAATCCCTCTAACTTACCTGCAGTGGGTGGCCAAGACCCAGAGACGGTTAGCTCAGCAGTTGTGTCCCAGAGCTGCAGGTGACACCCCTCATCGCTCATCCTGGGGCAAGTGCAGCAATGTGTGGTTTGCTGGGCTTTTTCTTGGTGTAGCTAAACCCATCCAAACCTGGGAATGGAGGGGTTCTGGGGCCCCAAAACCTATGGAGGGCATGGGGCCGTGGGCAGGGCAGCGGTGCAGCAACATGCAGAGCCTGGCCAGAGCTGGCCATGAGTTTGGGACTGGGGCTCACGGCTCATGTTACTTGCATCATGAAGTGGTGGGGTTTTTTTTTTTCCCTTTTCTTTGGTTTGGCTAAAACCAAACAGAAAGTGATTGATGCTGGGGGGTGGAAAAGGAAAAATTCATTTCCATCCTGAGAACCGGGCACAGCCAGTTCCCACATCTGCTCCCCTGGCCAGGGCTCAACCGTGCAGCCTGTGCCGGGGAGCACAGCTGCCTCCTAACATGGCAATGTTGTGGCCCTGGTTCCCTCGGTGTAGGCTGGCTGGGGTCCCGTGGGGTTGGAGGGGTAGGGAGCCTTGGGGGGAGTGGGTGCAGGGAGGCGCGGGCTGGTGCGGAGCTCCCCGTACCCTGCCTGGGCTTGGGAAGGGTGGAGGCTGCACAGCACATAAGCAAGCAAGGGCTTGGTCGCTGCCACATCACACCCAGGGCTCCCGGCCAGCCCCGGCGGCTCCGGCAGAGGCCGTGAAGGGGGCAGCGCTCCCTGCCCTGCACCTGGGATTGCTGGGGGCTGTGAAGGGCAATGGCAAGCTGGGGCTGGGAGAAGGGAGATCAGCTCTCCCACATCACCCCATGGCTGCCCTGCTCCAGGAGAACAGTATTAGGGGCTCAGGCTCCCTCTCTCCCTGTACCCCACAGGGTGGCTGAAAAGGAGCCCATCAACAAAATGTCTCTCCACAACCTGGCCACGGTCTTTGGGCCGACACTGCTGAGACCCTCAGAGGGGGAGAGCAAGGCACACCTCACCCTGGCCTCCGACATCTGGTCCCACGACGTGATGGCCCAGGTAAGAGCTGTGCTGCCAGCGTGAGGCCCCAGCACCCCTGGGCTGGGAGTGGAGCAGTTTACCTGCCTGACTGGGTAGGTTTGCCCCTCTCTGCTGGGACGTGGCAGCTCTGCCCTTTTTTTTATGCCTAACACCCCCCATTTGCCTGCTACAGGTCCAGGTCCTTCTCTACTACCTGCAGCATCCTCCCATCTCCTTCACTGAGCTGAAACGCAACACACTTTACTTCTCCACGGACGTGTAGCCTGCTGGGAGAAGGCACCAGCTGCAAACACTCCCAGCTCCCTGCTAGGCCACATGGACTGGATCGCAGCCCCCCCAGGGAGACTGGCCCAGACCCAGGACGGTGCTGCCTGCAGCTTCTGTACAATCGCGTACCAGTGGCCCGGTCCCACCCCAGGCGCTGTGCCTCTCTGTAAAGTAGTCGTGTCTTATGTCCCTTCTTGTGTTCAAGAATTGTTTTTATGTATATTTGTTCAACGGAAGAGGTAGTGACTGACAACGGCTGTGGACACAGGCTTCCCCCTTGCCTAGTTTTCTCCTGGATTCCTTTCTGCCTGCTCACTCCTACCAGGCACCCCTCGTCTCGCCCAGCTCGAAGCCTGCAGCATCCCACGAGTGCCTGTTTCTCTGCCCAGCTCCCTTGCCCCATACCTGCATGTGCAGCACTGGCTCGCTTCAGAGGCTGGGAGCTCACCGACTTCCCTCCCCGGTGACAGTGACGACCAGTTCTGCTTTGGCTTGCTGCCTGCGCAAACGTTGGACCCCGTGCCTGGATCCTGCTCTGGCCTGAGCAAACCTACGACCATGAGAGCAGAGGAGCAGGGTGCTGCTTCCTCCTCGTCATGTCCTTCTTCTGGGCGCTTTCAGGCCAGTCCCCTCTACAGCCCTTAGCCTGTGCTTTGCCTGTGTGCATGTAGCATGGCGGTTACTTCCCTCGCTGTTTCTCGCCTCCGAGTAGTGTTTTGGGGTAACCCATCGCACAAGGCTGGAGCGAGAGGTGCTGTGCTGGTCTCGATCCATGGCAGGCTTGAGGGACGGCCAGCTGGGCAGGGCTGCTCCCAGCTCTGTGCTCTGGCACTGCCGGGGTCCCCCAGTTTCCCCAACAAGCCCTGGCAGGGCAGGGAACAGGGTCCGTGCCATTTCCATGCGCCCACATCGCTGCCGTAGCAAGGCGTGCACGCCACTGCCAGCCCAGCACTACCGCAAGGGCTGCCGACGCTGGCTGCGCCCCGTGGCAGAGCCTGCCGGGGCACCAGCATTCCTGCTGTGGCCATGAGAATGGGGAGGTTTTTGTTTCCCTCCTTGGCCTTTCCCACTACCCCAGGCACTGGGCAAACACGTGGCCCTGCCTCGGTGCCAGCCAGGCTGCCAGAGGCGAGTGCTCTGTGCGGCAGCTGGACGGTCACGCAGCCTGGAAACCAGCACGGAGGGATGGGAGGAGGAAAGCCTTCGTGGCCTTTTTGCTACCGGAGACAGAAGTGCTTCGTTTGCTGCTTCTCACAAAGCAGTTGCTGCTGGGTTAGCTGTGCCCAGCCAGCTCAGGTCTGCTTCAGTTAGTGGCTCCAGTTCTTGACCCCCAGGCTGATGTCTGTTGTCACGCCATGTCCCAAGGCAGGACAGCCACATGCCTGTGCCAGCCGTCAGGCTGTGCTCCAGCTGCCTGAGGGCCTGGCTCCCGCTATGTCCCCTGCCCTCCCAGGTAGGTGCTGGTACCTGTTGGGACACGAAAACTTTAGCTCTGTGAGCTGAGACCGTGTTCTCATGGGAAAAGCCCCCTCCCCGACTGCGTTGGCCCTATGCTCTCCTGTGCCAAACGGAGATGGATGAGAAGTGACCAAGCATATCCCTGCTAACAGCGGCACTGCCTTTACCCTCCCGACTAACAAGACTGTTCCAGGTAGAGCCCGGCCGCCTGCCAGCGGTGCACCAGGTATGTCCTAAGCTCACCTCCCCGGGGAAGGCAGCACCTGCCGGCCCCACACCAGCAAAGCAACTAAAGGAGAGGAGGTCTTTCAGTCCCCCTCCAAAGGGCTCACACTCCAGACCCTGCTCCTCTTGACTACCAGCTAAACAGAAGGGAAACAGCATTGCAGAAAATAACCAGGCGTCTGTCTTGGCCCTGGACCCAGTAAGGAGGCCGAGTTTTAGATGTGACTGCACAACGGATCCCTGTGTGTGTCTGATTTGTTACATGTGTCCAAGTCTCTGTCCACGATACTGTCATTCCAGATGGAGACTCTGTACAGCCAAATCCTGCCCCCCACCCCACGTGACAGTGGCTGGAGGCCTGGTCCACACAGCCCCTGCACAACAGGCTGTGACCGTCCCTGTGACCGCCTTTTGCTTGTTCCTACAGGAAGAAAAAGGGGGGTGGACTCTTGCAGCTACAGGTAGAATAGAACTGTTAATTAATATTTGACTTTCAAAGTTGTTAAGGATATATTTTTGTTTGTTTGTGTTCAGTTTTAATTTCTGTAGATTATAAACTTTAAATGGCTGTAAACCATGTGAGGAGGAAAGAAAAATGTTAATAAAAAATGCAAAGCCCCAACATTTGCACAAAAGGAGCCCCGTGGTGTTGCTGTTTGCACTAACCGATCACCTTGGCATCGCAGCTTCTCTTGAAGCGCAACTCGCAAGATTTCCAGAAAGCCAGTGGTATAAGTACAGGCATTGTGCCAGATAGTTTGTTTTTTTTTTTTAAGAGACATCTTATGGTTTGGGCTACATCCTTGCATTTCAGTACGTTCTGCAGGAAAAAAAATGGACTGTCTGGAGCCAGCCTGTTTAATCAGCCCAGAATTACTCAAGCTTAAAATTCAGCTGACTTGCACAGCTTCTGGCCTGAGGATACTGAACAGGCACAGCAAGGGACATTGGGCGATCTGGAAACCTCATCTGATAGATCACATGGTGCCGTCTTCCCCACTTCTTTCCATGCGGGAATGGGAGACAATATGCCTCCAGACTGACCACTGACCACCACATCAGCCAAACAACCCTGCTAGTGCCGCTCTTCCAGGTAAGCAAGTGCTGCCACCATTCTGGGGTGTCACACCATGGATGCAAAGGAGGGGAAGTGGGTGGGAGAACCCCCGTGAGGTATGTGCCCTGAATCTGAAATCACACTGCCTCAAAAACATGAGGGTGGATGTTTGCCCTTGTGGAGTGGCTCAAGGAAGGTTAAAATCAGTCTGAACTATTCCAAGTATAAAAATTACCCCCTGAGGTCTGGGAACAGAGCTTGGTTGGACAAGCAAGAGAGCTAACAGGAACGCAAATCAAAAAGGGAGCAGCTCCTTGAGCTAGCGAACAGATATTTCAGTACCAGTGTTCTGCAGAAATAACACCTTGCTTTCCCCAGTGTAGCACTGGGGTGCCCAGAGGTGGTACAGGGACACGATGAGCAGCAGTCTGTGTGCTAAGTGAATGCCTGGTTATCTGTCCAACAGCGGTTTACTCTCACAACTCTAGTTTCTAGTCTCGCCATCAAACTGCTGGAACTAATGGTGTGAGCCTGTGGCAGTCAAAGCAGTAGCGAGATCACTTGCACTCCCACAGTGAGGTTAAATCAGGCTAGCCCAGTGGCTACAGAGAATTATACTTCTGCAACAACCTCTTTTTCTTCCCCCTTAAATTGTTTTGTTCATCTGCCAGTAACCACATGGTTCTAAGGCTAAGGACTCCTTTTTGCTTTTCCCTTTAAGACATGGTAAAGAAATCTGGCTCTCATCTCTGTACTTGAAATAAGACAAGTTGTACAGATGGTGGTTTGTCTTCAGCTGGTATTTTAAGAAAAGCCTGGAACAAACTATTTCTCCACAGGATCTTACCTCTCCCCAACAGAGTAGCAAGCTGCAAACTGATAACTGTTTTAAACACTTGCAGCACGTTCAAATACATGGTGACCTGAATCACTGCATTTCTTTTTGAAGATGCTAGCAACAGACTTAATCAAAATCAGACCCAAAGGATCGAAAAAAACTCAGAGTCCAGGCTTGTTTCCTGGAAACTGACAGTCAGCTGATCCATCCTGGAGATACTGCTCACTGCGCCTGGCTCCATCCTCGCATACTCCCGCAAGTCTGCCTGAAGCAGCACGCCAGGGCTCAGAGCCAGATTATTGTTAGTCATTCAGGAAAAGCAGCCAACACCATCCAGCTTGCACTGATCAGGACTCGAAAGGCAGTGGAAAGGTAAGCCTGATGGTTCTTCTGCTGTGATGAAGGCTCTTAGCAGCACCACTGGAACAAAAGGGAGACTTGCTCCCAAGGGATCCCATTGTTACCGTAGATAGTAATCAATCGCGGCGGAGAAAGCGGCAAATCCACCACAGCTGATAACCCCTGCCTTCAAACCAGCTGCAATGCAAAAAGGGTGGGAAAGAAAGAGAAAAAAGAGGAAAAATATTTTTATTCTCAGTAACTAGCTTATGCTGTACTGGCTTGAAGAGCTTACACCTGCAGGAACCTGGCGGCCTGCTACCAGGGTCACACTAGCACTACTACTGCCTGAGGTGAGGGGGGGAAACTGGCACACACTGGACTTGAACTACCACGGCTGGGCTAGCACGGCGTGCTGGCTGGGTGCTGTGTTGCTAAGCCGCCCCCAGGGGATAGAAAATGCCAGTGGCCATTGCCCATTTCAGTGTGCTCTGATCAGAGCGCTGCAAGTGGCTTTGTGTTGGACTAGGGAAGGATAGGAAGGGCAGCTACTGCTTTGAAGGCTCTAAGAGGATTAGGTCCAGGACAGACACAACAGGCTCAATTAGAAGCACTTTCAAGAGCACTTTCTTTTATGCTCTGTGGACAGTTTTTTTTTCTTAAGCAGAAGTGAGAGAAGTTTGGTATTTCTGATGAGCAGAGCAGCTCTCTTCCTACTTGGGACTTTTCTCCAGATGTTGTTTGCACTGAAGGCTTTCCAAAGTCCCCACTAGTGCCTGCTGGACTAAAATCCCAGTGCTCCTGCTCTTTTACAGTTAAATAGAATTGTCTGTCTGAATTGATACATGAGAAAGGACTAAAGCATTTTACACACTGTGCAAATTAACAGAGTTATCACCAGTGAAATAGTATATGTAAGTAGAGCTCTGTTAACACAAGTGCTGTAGCTTCAGAGTGTGGCTCAGTATGTATTTTTGGCTCCCTCCCCACACCACCACGGAAGAGTGTGGATAGCTAACACCATTTCCTGATTTTTCTTTCAAGTCAATTCTGTTCATTTTCCTCCAATCTCACTGTCCTGTACAACCAAGCCTTCCCTACCCACGCATACATTTCAAGCTGACAGGAAAGCGATAGAGAGAGCAGTTCTGCCAGTCTGGAGTACACTCTCATGCTGACATCAGCATAACCCCATGCAAAGAGATGTGTAGTGTGAGATGCGTTAAAAACACCGCATGCTGCATAACCGAATTAGTGTCTTATCACAGAAATAGTTCATAGCAGGCACTACCAACCTCTGAAGCCGATTGCTCCTCCTGTGATGCAGCCACTAATAACACTATTCTTCCAGTCTGACTTTCCACGGTACTGTGGAATTAAAAATCAGAGTCAACAAGTAAATATGGAATAAGCACTCAGTATCTGTACTAATACCAAGCAGCATTAAGTGACCTTCCAGCCCCTTCTTAGCTGAGGATGTTTTTCCCTCTGTTCTCAGTAGATGGCCCCCTGCACTCTCAAACCTAAGACTTGCAGGGCCAGGCGAACTGGAAGGAACGGGTCACCGTGAGAGGTAAGACAAATCCATATGGTGCAATGCAGTGCTATGGCAAAGATCCTCAGGCGAGCCGATACAGCCCCCAGAACACAGCACTGTGCACTAGCACCAGCTGAGAGATTTTCAAGGCACTGTAACTACATTGCCCCTGTGCTGGGCACTGGTGAGGCCACACCTTGAATACTGTGTTCAGGTTTGAGCCCCTCAGGACAAGAAGGCCCTTGAGGTGCTGGAGCATGTCCAGAGAAGGGCAGCGATGCTGGGGCAGGGTCTGGAGCACAAGTGTGCTGGGGGGCGGCTGAGGGGGCTGGGGGGGTTTAGCCTGGAGGAGGCTGAGGGGAGACCTCGCTCTCTGCAGCTGCCTGAGAGGGGCTGGAGTGAGGGGGGGTTGGTCTACTCTCCCAGGTCATTAGTGATAGAATGAGAGGAAACGGCCTCAAGCTGCATCAGGGGAGGTTTAGATTGGAGATTAGGGAAAATGTCTTCACTGACAGAGTGGTCAGGCCTTGGCACAGGCTGCCCAGAGAGGTGGGGGAGTCACCATCCCTGGGGGTATTTAAAAGACGTGTAAATGTGGTGCTTCAGGACATGGTTTAGGAGACATGGTAGTGTTGGGTTGGCGGTTGGACTTGAGAATCCTAGAGGTCTTTTCCCACCTTAATGATTCTATGATTCTACAGGCGTGCAACACTGAACCTGGCCATGCAGCCTAGTTCTCAGCACAGGTGAGAGCCATGGCACCCTGCTGACATAGATGTACTATTTCCATAGCCAAAGCATGCTAGTTTTTCACCAGTACAGAGATCTCTTTGTTCCACTTCATTGTGCAAGCAGATAGACTTTTCTTCTAGATGAGTTAGGAAAATTAGCTTGTTACGAATTTGAGTGCTGCCTTTTAATTGAAAGACACAATTATTTCTTATTTAAGAAAATGGATGATAGATTTACCAGGGAGCTGCCCAAGGTCATTTCTTGCTGTAGGGGCAAGATGAAAATAGGCCCGTTACTTAACTTTCATCAAAGGATCCGTTTCTGCATCTAGAATTTTTAGAGGTGCAAATTACCATGTTGCAACTCGTGGTTTGATGCTTTAAAGTAGCAACAAGAACTTGTAGGTAGGGTTTTAAAAAGCAATGCCTATACATGCCAATATGTTCAGGACTTGAATGGAAAAGGACTTTGCTGTTGCATGCTCTTCTGCTCGTTCTTTCTGCCAGAACAGCAGTTCTGAAGACAGGTCTCAAAGCTGAAAAGCTCTGATGGCCAAGAAACAGAACAAACTAGCCTACTCCCTTGCCCTGTTACAAACGGGATATACGTACTTATCTGGATCTAATAAAAGAGGCTGAGTGTACAGGAAAACATTTCTTAATGCTTAAGAAGTTATTACTCACAGATTCTACCACGCATTCGGTGCAGGAGAACATGGCGCCCACAATGGCAAAGTTCTTTGCGTAGGATATGCCTCGCTGCCCCATATCTTTGAGAACCTCTTTTGCGGTTGGCGTGCGATACGGATCCTTGGGATCAAACCCAACGTTGGTGTCGATGCCAGCTGTGAAGACACCAAATGCGCCTCCCAGAACAAATCCTGTAAAAGACAAAGAGTGTAAAACGAACTTTGGCTGGATTCGAGCAGCACATTCCCCACAGGCACCAGAGCACCTCTGCTCCCACCGTCCGGCAACGCTGCAGCGTGCAAGGGGCAGCGCAAGAGCACAAATGGCCTACAAATGGTACTACAGCCGCTGTTGCGGACACCCTGCTTGCTGACAGCCTGTGCTGCGCTGAGGAAAGGCTGTGAGCACCTCTTCCTTGGTAAGGAAGGCAGGCAGGCACAGATCCTCCCCTGGGACCCGTGACTGGCACCGGAGGAGCTTACAGGGAGGAAAATTAAACACGGGGGTCCCTGTGCTGCAGCTCCTTCTCCATCGGCCCCTTTCCCGGCGCCACGGGGACGTCGCCTTCCCACCCCCACCCCGGCTGACTGCCCCACCACCGCTCCCCCTCAACGCCCCGTCCCTCCAGCCTCTCCCGGCTCCCTCAGCCGCCCCCGCCGCACCTCCCACGCAGGCCAGCGCCGCCTTGAAGGCGCAGCTCTCCATGGCCCGCTCCACCATCTTCTGCTCCTCGCTCTTGGGCGGGCTGGGGATGCCGCCGAGGGCGGCGGGGTCCCAGGCGCGGGGCCGCCGCTGCTCGCCCACCAGGTGCTGCAGCAACAGGCTGTACTGCAGCGGCGGCGGGGGAGGCTCGGGGCCTCCCGGAGCGGAGGGCGGCGGTACTGCCGCCATGACCGACCTCGGACACCCGCCGCCGGCTCGGCACCGGTAACGCGACTCCCGGCAGCCGTGGCGGCGCGCGGGTGCTCACGGGAGCTGTAGTTCCGCCGAGGGGAGGCGCCGGCCGCTCTCTCAGCGCCCGCGCGGAGAACCACAACTCCCGGCAGGCCGCGCGGCGCCTCAGGGCATGGGCGGTCCCTTGGGCCCTCGGGGACTACATTACCCGGCGTGCTGCGCGCCAGCCCCCTGCCGGCCGCTCGGGCCGCTGCAGGTGAGGTGAGGGCGCCGGCTCCGGAGCATCCCCGAGAGCGGCGGCGGCAGCAGGTGAGCGCGGCGCGGGCTCCGGTTCCGGCTGGGGCAGGCCGGAGGCCTCGCCCGGGGCAGCCCCGGGCTGGGCAAGGCGGGGTGGGGTGTCTGTGTGTGTGTGTGTACTGAGGTGCCGCAGTGCGGGGACCGCGTCCCTCTGCCCTGGCTGAGGTGCGGGGAGGAGGCGGGAAGCTCCGAGGTGTCGCGGCGTTGGCGCCGTTCCCCGCAACATCCTCCCCCCCCACGCCGAGCCGTTCCCCTCCGTGACTGACTTCTGGCTGCGCCGGTGTCTGGGGGCAACAGGTCCCGCACCCCGCGTTGCAGCCTCCCCCCCCCCACCACCACCACCCCTCGAGCCGCCGGGACGAGGGGACCCCCTTGGGTGAGGAGACGGTAACGGGGTGGGCGCCGAGCCCTGCTGCCGCTGCCGGTGCGGAGACCGGCGCCCGCCGAAGCCCTCGCCCCAGGGAGGGGCGGCGGGGCGCGGGCAGCCTGCTGTTACCCCGGCAGCCTTCGAGCGGCGGCTGAGGTGAGAGCCCCGGCGCACCTCGGCGGGTGAGCTCTGGAAAAGATGCCGCCACTCTTCCGTGCTTCCCACAGGCTCGGTGGAAGCGCTCGAGTATCAGGCCGTGTCCTGTAGCCTTTCTGAGGAGACCCTGGCCGCCTGTGGTGTAAAGCGGGAACCCAGGACCTGTGTTTCCCCAAAGAGTTTAGGGAATAGCCAAAATCTGTCTTTCCGTCGCAGAATGCAAACCTAGCTCGCGCCAGATCACATAGAAACCTTGGCTGTCGTGTGCTCGCTCCGTTTTAGTGAGGTGAGAAATACTCCTTTTATGCTTTTCACCCTCGGTGCTGTGAAGGTTAAAAATCCCCTGCGTGCTTCGCTTGTGTTGCATTTTGCCTAGCCTGTCTTTCTTTCTTGTTCTGGACTAGAAGCAGTTTTCGATTCAGGTTGGCACAAGTGAAGATGCCGTGCCTCAGAAAATAGCTTTCTTGACTTATTTTTTTTGGTATCTTTCTATTTTAATTTTAAAAGCTACCTGTGGGTTTTTAACCCCTGTGAAATAGCCGTGGTGGTTTCATTAGGATGCTTCGAAGTAGTGTATTTCAATAATTGAAAATTATTTAAAAGATTTAGTAATTATTTTTAAATAATGCATTAAGTATGAAATCATCTTGATACCCTGAAATGCAACTCTTCAGAGATCATGAAGTAATCCAATTTCTTTCTTTTTTAGCCGTAGCACTTCATCTTCTTTCTGTCTCAGTTTAGGACTGGATTGGTAGGTTCAACTAACAATTTAAGTTGATGGTTTTACCACTTCAAGTACTTCATTATACGAAGTTCGCTTTCAACAACTTTCCTCTTAAATTCCACCGCCCTCTACTGGCTGAACCAATAGGGTCCACCTGCCCAGTGCTCTTCCCTCTCCACTTTTTTTTTTTTTTACTCTTTTTTTGTTTTGTTTCGGTGGGTTTTCTTTTTCTTTAAGGTCAGAAACCGTTGAAAAGCGTGCTGTGAAAATCTACTGAAACAGTATCTTTACAAGGTAGAGAAGGTTGCTGGCAGGATGATCTCCCTAAGGAGCCCTGAACTTCAGATTTCAATCTTCTCCTTACTCCAAAATAACCTAGTTGAGCTGATCTTCATGTCACACTGCAAAGCCTATTTTCCAGAGGCGTAAAGGGGGAAAAAAAGATATGTTGGATTTGGAGTCTGAGCACTGAGAGGGTACATGTAGAGCTGGAATATTGCTTTGACTTTCTTTTCTCTGCTCCCAGGCTTTGGAGAAAATGCTGGGTTACTATTTGTTTGTAAATATAATATTTTAAATAAATACTTTGTAAATATCATTATATAAAATACTTATGAATATTTATAAATAAATATATATGTTATATTTTCCCCCTTAGGTGTTTGAACAGCTTTTTCCTTTCCCCATTCTTGCTGTTCTGTGTTCTACATATGAACCAGTACATGTGCTTGAGTATTTGAATAATCTCATCTGCCTGAGCGGACTTTTCATGGGAGTGAAATCAGATGGAGGATCAAGGCTTGGAGTGAGAATCTGAGAGTTCAACATGTCTTTGATAAATAAGTTATTCAAATGAAACTTTCAGGTGTTTCTCTTTTATACACCCGTGAACTTTCATTGTTGCAGACGTGTGTAGCCAATACATTTGATCCTCTTCCTTCACCAGGCTCTTATCATCCAAATGCTGTGCCTGAAATCCCACTTTCATCTTGGAACTGTTAAGTCCAGTATAAGAGCTTAGGTTATTTTTAACCTTGCTTAGTCCCAGATGAAACATTCTGGTTTCATCTCAGTGTGCCTCTTTCCTGTTTGGTGACAGCATTAAGTGCAGACGATCATGAAATTTTCGGCAGCCTGCAATGCACCCAGCGCTCTGACATGTGCTCAGTGTCTGTTTCAGCAAAGGGCAGCACATGGCGATATTAATTGTGTTTCACTTGACATTTACAGTGACTCAGTCTTTCTCCCACACTTCAATATCCTCCAGAGAGGATAAACCTTGGAAATAACGGGGTTTTTGTCTGAAATCCTGTTTTTGCATATGTCTCTTAGTTGTACAGCTCCCAGGTTTTGAATAGGCTTTGGCTGTCAGTTTTGGCATTGCTATTTAAAAATAAAGTTAGTTTTCATAGTTCCAAACTGCCAGTTCCAGAGTCTTTTCTGAAGTTATCTAACTGGGCAGGAAGCAGCTGGAGGTGGAATTCAATAATAATTAGATTAAATCCATTCTTTTTCACTCATGCCTACCTGTCTGCACCTTTTTCTTTTACCAGAACTATGACGACCTAGGGGAATGAGAGGAAGAGGGGGGATCAATGGATGGATATTTTCAGGAAAAAGGGAAAAGCCTTCAGTCATGCCACAAGCAGAAGAAAGTACGGCTGCTTTGCAGTTGGTCACACTGCCAACCTTGCCTTTTGGGTAGCAAAGAGGCTTCCAGTGGCTACAGAAGGAAGTGTTGGGGCCCGCTGGGCTCTGATTCTGGCAGCACCACTTAATGTTTCTATTCTATAGCCTTTTCTTCTAGATATTAAGACTGGTGCTTTCCTCCTTCTCATCCAGGCTGTGAATGTAGGTTTTTGGGGTTTGGGGATTTTTTTGTTTAAAAGATTTTAGGTGTGAAAGGGCATCGGAGAAGTGAAGTGCGTTGTGAAATATACTTAAATGCAGTGAAGCAAAGTTGCTTTAACTTCTGTACTTCCTTTGGCTTATATGAGTTTAACCAGTTTATTTGTTTAGGTGCAGTTATTTTTTTTTCATCCAAGGTAGCAAGGCTTCCCGTGTTGGAGAATACTGTCACTACCATGGCAAACAGCTAAAGTACTCAAATAAGGTTAAGTTGTAGCTAGATGGCAGGTCTATGGGAGTTAAAACTGAAAAGGCATCCTGACTCATTGATTTTTTTTTTATATTTTTTTTTCTTTAGGTCAATACCAGATAAGACTGCAGAGAGTGACTTCTAAATAAAATTTCCTTTTAGGATCAGCAGACTTGATCCTTGTGACTCTGTTTTGTAACTCAGAAAGAAGGAGCAGGATGTGGTTTTTCAAGATGTTTGTTTGATCGTGTCTTTGACGTTTCATATCTCAAAGTGCACGTCCTTTTTGAAAGTAAGGTGGTTTCTTTGTGTTTGACCCACTTCAGCAAGTTACTCCTTCCCCTCTTCCCAATTTCTCTAATATTGCAGATGCTTTTGGTTTCACCTATGAAATTTGAAATGTGCTTGTGTTGTAACTCATAGTCTAAAAAAAGATCTGTATAAGGTTTTGGGCATCATCATCTCCAAGGGATTTTAGTTGTTGCTATAGAAGCCTAGAGTCTCTTTTGAGAGACCTTTCCAATATAAAGTTGATACTGGGGGAAAGTTGTCATGGAAATATGCAGCAAAAAGAGAAAGGAAATCTCAATTTGATGACTGTTACATAGGCTTAGCCAGCTTGGTGAAGTGGCTTCATATCTAGTGATCTGATTCTGCAGATTCTCTTTGCTACATTCCAGTGGACTGGAATGCTACAGACTAGAACCCAAAGAAATCCATTATTTAACATTTATATCACCAAAGTTACGTCCTCAACTCAGTGAGCCTCGTGTTTATCGAGATTCAAGTTTCCTCACTGCATAATAATGTCTACAAAGCAGTATGATGCTGCTCCTTAGGCTACCCAACCCTCCAGGTGGGAAGGCAAGGTCCCTTTCGAGCCGAGTTTGTGGCTGCGTTACAGGAAGGGGGCTCGCTGCTTCCCTGGTGTCAGGCCGCTGGGGTGAGTGCACTGGTAGCTGCAGCTGCCGTGGGTGCTCCTCTCTCGGAAGGAACCCCCTCCAGGTGATGTTGGTAGGCTGGGGAATTTCCAGCAGCCTGGTTCTAGTGTGGGATGAGCTGTAGCACTGCTTCATTATACTTCTGGCAATGACTGCTCTGAAAGGATTTATAGAGCTACCACTATTGAAATGAGGCTTTCAGAACCATTTTTTAATTGACTAACTAAAAATAGTTTGTTCTGTGCAAGCTTCAGTGCCATTTCAGATTTGAACAGAAGGAGTCCTTTGTGTCCAGCTAAATGGTGGTATAAGCAGATCTCTCTCCATAAATTTCTTGTCCTCTTTTACCATTGCTAAGCCTGGCTGGTTCCCTGGTTTCAAGCTTTTTGTGTCTTACTAAAGCTTCCTGATATCTAATAGACATGATTATGAGTGAGCTGCCTTTAAATATCTATTACAAGTGTCACCATGGTAACTGCTGTAAGAGTTTCTTGCCGGCAGAAGGCTTCCAGCTCCCTGAGATACGACAGGGCAAAATGCTTAGCCTGTCGTTTTCACAGTTTGTTTGAGATCACATGCAACATCAAAGAGGGAAAAAAACCACATACTATTTATTTTTAATAACAGTGACTGTTAATGGTACTGAAAGGAGTAAGATTGATTCTGGAGCCTGTCCTCAGAGCAGAGGATAGAGGACAGTTACATGGGAAGAGACAGAGAAGCGTTCCCTGGCATGGAGAGCATGCCGTCACCAGCAAGCTCCTGCAGGAACAGGAAAACGTTGCTCTCCTTGACTGAGCCAGTGCTTGGCCTTTCTTTTGATGCTGTCAACAAGTGAACTAATTAATCCTAATGAAGGACGCAAAATCGTGATATTCCACTTGCTACAGGGCAGGCAGAGTTGCTCAGTGATTCAGTCTGGAGTAGAAAAAATTGAGTTGGCTCACGTGTTCTCTCCTCATTTCTCTGTATTCTGAAACTGCTGCTTTTTTGCTCTAGGCCTTCAGCTGCTGTGACCCAGGCTAGCAGAGTTAGTTGGGCAATATCCAGAGTGACTTTCCTGTTGTTCCGGATTTCCTAATCTTCTCTTCTTCCATGTCTCATGTTTGCTTTCTTTCCCAAGTTCTTGTTGCTTGGCCAATCAATCCTCTTTTGCTCTGTAATGACAGTTGTTTCTACAGGCTTCTCCACATGACAGGTTCACTAATGTCCCTCATGCTAACCCAGTCACCCCAGGGACTTGTTTTGCTTTCATTTATTTATTTATTCATGGCAAACAGGTCACAAACTCCATAGGATACGTCTTCCTTTTCATGCAATCTGTTCTCTTGCTTCATTACCCTCCTATTTTAGTATCTGCTGGAGATTTTAAATTATCACTTGTTTTTATAGAAACTTGGAAAGCTGAGTGCCAATTTCTGCTGCTCTCCCACTTCATTAGCTGTGCCTGCTGGTTTTGGGATTTGGGCCTTCGACCTTTTGGTAAGGGAGGCTTCCGTTCGTGTAGCGGGCTGTTCAGTGTAGCTGTTCTGTACAAGAAAATGGAAGGCTGAGCTTATGGACTTTGAGCAGAGGTGCAATTTGCCTTCATTTTTTGGGTTTGTGTGTGTGGACAACTCATGTGACAGAGCCAGAGCGAGTGGTACTGTGCACCTCTGTGAAGGAAAGAGTTCCACCTGTCTGGAGGAGGAGTTCGTGCCGATGAAGCACTGTTAGTTGTCCTTACCTGCCTCAGAGGCAACATGATCCACGTACTAAGATCTTTTTGGCAGAGCTTAAAAATGCTCATAATTGATTTTAGTTATAATGTTTATTGCATGTCAAATTTGGACTGAGGGTTTAAAATCTGAAGTAATTATGATTGCTAACCAACAAATCCAAGGAAATTATTTTCATAAGAAATCCTGAAAGCAGAATCAGGATCTCAGAATGGAATTTGCTTGTACTACACCACTGCGTGTTTCTTCATAGTTATTCTGTAACATTGCAGTTAATACTGGGAGGATCTCACTGTTTGGGTACTTCACGTTTCAGCTGCATGGTTAAATTTCTCAAGTGTGCTAAGTTGATTTCTAAGTTTAAGCAGCAGCAAACATGTTAGTTCATACAAGCTGTCTGGAAGCAGGAATTGCTGAACTTCAATTTAGATTGTCCCTTTTTTTTTCTGGATTTGATTAGGTCACCAAAGCCAAGCTTTTATGCTCTGATTCTGGGTGCCTATGTACAACAATATGCATGTCTCTTGCAAACTGCTGACTTATCATATGGGAGCTAAAATCAATGGGCACTGTAGATCCTTACTAGCACGTGCTATTTTGTCAGTAATTTAGGTGCCTTTGTTTCCCTACCTGTAAAATAGGTAAGTTTATTAAGCTACTGCAATGATTAGCTGATTTTGTTTAAGTAATCTGTAAAAGGTGCAGAGCGTAAGAACGCGACGGAAACACTAAGACATTGCTATATGGGGAATCAGACCTTACCAATAGACTTTTTTCTTTTCTGAAATGCTGATCTACATTAGAGGGCTTGTTCCTCTCCTGGGACTTGAACTCCCTGTGCTTAATCAGTTTTCTCTGTTAATTTGTCCTACTTTTTGTTGCTGCTGGGCTCCCTGTGATGCACTCTGTGCATCTAGGCATAGCCCGCAGTTCTGCTTCCATTCAGCGGCTGTCAGCAGTTCCAGCGCAAGTCCCTCTGAAGCAAAGCTGACAACTCAGGTCTTTTATTTGCATCACCCTGAAATGCACCAAAAAGTTCAAAGCAGTGGGGCATTCTTCCACCATCCTGTTGGGGTTTTTTAATTCTAAGGCAGCCTCCAGCACCCACCTTCTCCACTCCTTAATTTTCCTGCACAGCTTTCCATTGTCAGTGATCAGCAGAAATTTAATGAAACTGTTTTCTGTTCAAGGCTCCTTAGCATTTCTAATAGATACCTGTTGTGATTCCCTTCCCGTTAGGTGATAAAATGCAAGCTTTTCCAACATGTGATCCCCCTCGGATAATAAGCAAAGGGAGCAGGTAGGGTTGTGCGGTATTTTGCCTGTGTCGGTAAGAACTTGCTGTGCTACTTGAGTATGGTAATTCTCTATGAATTGTTAATGATTGCCACATTACAACCTATATATCAGAAAGCTAACAGTGAGGAATAATACAGAATGGAGATATTGCCTTTCTCCTAAGTCTTTCATTCAGTTATTGAAATAAAAAAAATTCAGTTCAAGTAAAAAAATACTGAAAGTCTTACCTTCCCCTTTCAGGGAAGAGCACTGAGTATTGCCTTTTTCACATATTTAGGTTTATCTTCATTTTGAATGCATGCATGACTGCAGTAAAGCTATCCTTGGTTTGTTGCTGTGTCTCTGATGCGTAAGGAAAGTGCAGACATTTGAGAATTGCAGAGAAAAACAAACTTTGGAGGAATGTGTGCAAAAGTGATCAGAGACTGAAATGAATGAAATACATGAATATTCCTTCACCACATAGATTTCCTTCCTCACTTCGCCTTTTTCTGTGGGTTGCCTTTTTTTGTTGGTAGGTAGATGACTGTTAACTCTTCAGTGTTCTATTCAGAAATGACAGAAATGCTGAAAAATGCTGGCGTCTCTTACAGACTCTTACTTTTGAAACAGGCAGCTTCCTAATTCTATTTTTGACAGACTTAGTGGCTGTTCCCTTGGAAATTCTAAAGTTGTTGTCTGGTCTTCTGAAATTTTGGCAGTAGGCACCGGAGGAAGCTGTTTTTCTTGTCTCCTGTAGCACTCCACGTACCATAAAACGTATCTGCGTTTTTTCCAAATTTAATGGTTCTAGTCTCTTCCAGCAACAAAATTTTGTCTAGTTGCAGGTCAAAGCTGATCACTGTGCCACAGACTGGGCTCCTCAGGTACGGGAGTGGGAACATGAAACTATAGTAGTCCCCTCAGAACAGGGAGGGGAGGGAATCTGACTTCTCCAAGACAGCACACACAGCTTTCTTGCACTGGTGGGGCCTTTTTGGCAACTGTTATAGGAGTTCACTCTTTATATCCACCCTTGTAATCAGCATCATCTTGTTCACTGAACAGCAGTTGTTTTTGTCAAAATGGAAAATGGTGCCCCATGATTCATTCTGCAAATGTCCACTAGCTGCTTGAACTTCCTGACATCTGTAGTAGAACTGAGAAAATAAAGACGTTTCTATCAGTTATGTACAAAAAGGAAGAAAGCGTGGAGTAAATGCTGTACCAAAGCCATGGCCTGACTCCACTAATACCCACTGTCTGATGCAGACTTTCCTTTGTAATTACTCTTGGTTTTATAACTCCAGTCAGTAATGTTCCAAGCCTTACAACTGAATTAGAGACTTGCTTTAAAAAGACATTGTTATTGACATAATAGCCTTGTTTATGGAATCTCTGTCCTTTGTAATCAAGGTTGTTGCATGCACAAAAGCAGTTAAATATTGCGTAAATATCTGTAAATGCAAAGACATTTTAGATCTTGTTCCTTGTGTGACCTTTTTTTCCCACACTTTCTCTTTCTATGCATTTGCTTCTCAAATGAGCTATGCCACTAGAAATTCTGCCCTTTGCCCATTCCATCAGTTGTGTCTCATCCATATTTATTCTTGTAAAATTGCACAGGCAGTGCAGGCTGCAACATAAAGCGTTTGAGTTCCTCAAATGCGGTATTTTACAAGTGTATTGATTTGGGTTTGGTGTTCTGCTCTCATACCTTGTTGCAGAGTTGTGGGAGCTAGAGGATTGAGCAGCATGCAAGCAATATGCTCACTGTTATTTTGTCTGTCAACCAAATTTACCAGCTGGGTGAGAAGCTGGCAGATTCTTTAAAAAAGTTTATGTCACTACTTGACATTGTTTTTTCATCCTGATTTTGTGAATGTTATCGTTAAGGCCCTGGACAGGCCATAGGCTTTCTTTATGATCACGGCCAACTCATTTTAGCTGTCTGTTTCTGGGCTCTTTGTTCATTAAACAGAAAGGCAGTTTTTCAATTCAGAAGGTCTTGTGCTGATTAATTCTTTGGTCTAAGTAAAGAGATCAGGTAATTATAGCAATAAGTGCTACCAGAAAACCTCTAAATAAACAAATGTACTGTCTGGTCTTGTTGGGTTTGGGGAAATTGTATGCTGCTGTTCCAGCCTGTCGACCAAGGCTGTAACACATAAATGCTGTGTCTGTCTCCTCATGTCCAAGCACTTTCATTTTTAGGCTTTGCTCAAGTTATATTTATCAAAGCTAAAAATATCTTTGCAGATGAAATATAGTAGCTCATCTCCTCTCCCCACTCCCCTCACTTCAGTTCTTTATTTCTCTTGGCTGAGGGATAGGAAAACCTATTGAGCTGACAACGCTGCTCTCCCACTGAGCCCACACGAACTCACCAGCAATGGCAAAGAGACAGTGTGCTGCACTCCAAAAAGTGTGCTTGTTTTCTTCAGACGAAGCTTTTCAGCAAGGTGTATGCAACTGGTGTCCTTCGCATTAATGAGTTCAGGGTCTGAGGACCTGCAGTCGTTTGCTTCCGAGTCAGTATGTTTCAGCTGTATCTGTTCAGTTTTTGAAGGTGGTCCATAACCAAGGCAGAGGGAGTGACTTGAGGTCCCTCTGCTGGGTACCTCAGTGACCTCATTGCTTACGCATGCAGCACTGAGTGTAGTGTCACTTCCTCAGGGAGGAGAAACACCGTGCATATAGATCACAATATCTACAAGAACTTCGTTACTATGGTTGACAGAAAGTACTGCCTTATCTGAGCTGTGAATAATCTCAAACTCTAAATGTTAGATGTACATTCCTCTACCTGTGATCACACAGCCTGTTCTCGGGTACTGAAGAAACTGGCAAAGTAGGCTGGATAGAAGGTTTGGTACTGAGAGCATCTGTAAACTTGGAATAGCACCTGGAACGATTGGTTGAACATTTAGGGACTTACAACTAATAATGTATGCTTGAGACCTGCCAAACATAGATCACTATCACATGCTAAATAAGTCATGATGTGGTTGTCTTCTAGTTCAGGCATTTTAAGATCTGAAGGCAGGAGTTCCTCACTCTTAAGAATATCACGAGAAAGTCGGATTCCAAATCCATAACCTTCAGAAAGGATTCAGTTTGGACTCAGCCTGTGTCTTAAGGTGTGGTTACTATGCGATGACAGTACTGGTGCCAATACTGAACTGAAATGTAAATTTACTCTTAGCATAACATTATCTTCCTTTAAGCCCCTTTGGCACCTGGAGCAAGGAGTTCCAGGGGGTGCAGAAAGGTTCAAGTATTCAGATGCAACAACTCTTTTTTAGGCTCATATTGTAAGTCTTCCCTCTGCCTCTATTATGAGACTACTACTGCAGCATCAGCATTGCTTATACTCTGTTCATACTGCTGGGAAAGGATCCCTTTCTGCAGTTCAGGAGGGAGTTCCTGATCTGTGGTCACAGTCTGAATGTCTTAGGTGAGAGATGTCAGAGAGTGAAGAGCCCCCTCTCTGGACAGAGTCAAACAAAAAGCCCAGTTCTAAACACCTTAGGTTTCTGTGCTTGAAATCTAGATTTGGGTCTGATTTCTCTTTGCATCCCTTCTGTTTCCTCCAACTGGATGCTATCATTGCCTGCTTTAACTCTGTTAAGACCTCTGGCCCTTCCTGTTTTCAGACACTAAATTTTCTTCAGAAAGCTTAAGAGGAATGTTCTTGAGAATTGCTCACTCTTGTCCCTTATTTGCTCTCTTCTAAATAAAGAACAGATTTGCACTTCTTGGACAGCTCAAGAGAAGTCACTCGGGACTGATTCTAGTTACTTCTTGTGTAAAAGCCTCTGTCTTAATGTGTCTTCCTTCTCTGCACGCACACACTTTTCCACTTTTTTTGAAGCAATGATGGAGGCAAGGGAAATGCCGTAAGGTGTCCTGGCTGTGATATACTGGCACTCTGGGGGAGAGACTATTAGTGTGGAATATAAAAGCTTCTGAAAGCTGCTTCTGTGGTCTCCTCTGAAAAATGCCTTCTTTCTATGGCCACCTCCTTGCCCTTCCTACGTTGCCTGTACTGCATGTTTTTACTTGATTGGGTCACGCACACTGGTCTGGGTTTTGTGCTCTCTGCCCAGTGTCCAGTCCTGCTGTTGGGGATGATGGGATACTGAAAGAAACTCTTTGCCCGCTTTACAGATTGAAGCATCTCAGTCTTCTGGAGGTGGGCTACAAATGGCTTTTTTGCATAAATCCTCCTTGTTTTGTTGAAAATATAATATTTCTCATTCCCCTGAGTAAGCAAGTGTGCATATGTGTCTGCGTGTGTGTGCTGAATACCAAATCACTGGTGAAGCCAGCTTGCTTCCGTATGTGAATCATTTCTCTAGCAGCTCTCTGTGTCTCGCTGCAATGTGGTTTTCCTCTCAGGGAAGCACTGGAGCCCTGAATTTTCAGTCTGGCTTGCACATTCTGTCAGAAGCTAGTGGGAGACGGTTTTGGTTTTAATGCAGAAAAAAGGACAATCTTTTCCTGTAAGTACTTTAATATCTTCTATTTTTTAAGATGGGACCTGTACTCTCTCTAGAAGGGTTCTAGGATCAGTAATGTACTCTTAAAGTGAATGGACCCGCTTTGCTCAACAACACTTTTTGTAGTATCTCACTGTAAAGCTAAATTGCATGAAACAAAAAAATGCCCAGTGCAAAGAATTCTGCATTAGCTGAAAATGGGCTGGGGGTGGTCTAAAAGTCATTACAACAGCAACAAAAAAAATCCCAGCATGTGAGCCTGTGAGAGCTGGCCACTGTTTTTCTTCTGCTCAGCTACGTAGATCTCAGTGACAGAAGGGTTGAATCTGTTTCTGTGCCTGTTTCTCTTTCTTCGCTGGCAATTTAAGGTTGTGCTCCAACAGTTAAACGAAGCAGGAGCATGAGCAGGCTTTCCTCCACTACTGCGTGTTCACATAGTCCAGTCAAGAAAGGGCAGAAAGGAACAAGCTGCTAAGCAAATAGGTTTGGCAGCCAGCATCTCTGCAGGGGATCTGCTGGGGAGCACGCCAGACGGGTACCCTCTTACAACACTGCAGCAAAGAGCTGTTCAGATTCTCAGCAGGACCCTTTAATTGTCACAGTTTAACAGTTGTCTTTAAAATTGTACTGTGGACTGAAGCTTGATCAAAATAACCGTAGTAATAATAGCATTTATATAGCATGTAATATGGCAAAGTTGTAGAGATGTTAATTAAGCCCTGTATGTGTAGCAGTAAAGGATTACTGGTAGAACTGGTTTGAAAACAGGGATTCTCTACCCCTTTCTCTTGTACACAGTCTAAGTTCTTCTAGATGTCCCCTACTAATCCTTTCTGTCTCACTTCCCAAAGGGACTGTTTTGCATGTTCTACCTTTTCTAAATTATAAACTGCTATCTGCCTCTGTAGCCTCAGTGGGAGAAACGATATTTGATTTGCTGAAATACAGTGTTCTTTGCACAATTTCACAGATAACTAACACAAGAATAGCTCATGCTAACATGCACAGATGTGTGTACTGCCCCTTCCCTTTCTAGTTCAGTTCTAAAATGATTTAATTTCATTATGTAGCCTGCCGAGGTGAGTCTTTCAGTCCATCAGTGGTCCCCCAAGTCACAGTTGTAAACGGTTGGTGCTGTTGCCTAAATCTGTTCTGTTCCCATTCAGAATGGCTATTTTTAAAAAGCAGAAGTCCCCTAGTTTCTTCTGCAGTTTTGGAGTTATGTCCTTGTCTGTGCAAAGAACCCTTTTTGTTAGAAGTTCACACTGTCACTCTTAAAAGCGTTCAGAAGTTCCCAGTTTATTAACTTTAAGTGGTCTATTCTGCACTTTAATGGAGGATAAATATCTCCTTAAGGGATAGCTTCCAGATCTCAATTATTTCTCTGCATTGTGATGGATGGAAAATGGGAGTGAGGGAAACATTCCAGCACCTGGCAATCTATGGGGCTGCTCACTTGCATGCTGTGTAGCAGATGTTGATTTATCTCATTTTTACTTTTTTTTTTCTTTGGGGTTCCTTTCCATGGCACAATGATGAGTGTATCTTCATGAATATGCTACTTAGTGCATAATTATGATCCCACTTTTATAAAAGGAAAAACTAAGGCATAGAAAGATTACACGGCTGAGGTAGTACAATAAATCTGTGCTGGAGCTGAGGATAGAAGCGGGTGGAATGCCAGGCCAGCGCATTGACTGCGGTGTCATCCCTCTGTGCTTGGAGAGGGCAGGGAACCTGCTGGTCTGTGTGCCTGTACCAGTCAGGATTACCCCATGCTGTGTGTGTCTCTGTCTGCCATTCCCAAAAACATGATTGTTCCTTCTCTTCCTTGGAGATGTATCTAACCCCTATGCTACAGAAAAAAGCAATGACAGATAATTATCAGGCAAAACACTTGTAATTATTCTTAATTTCTTTAGCAATTATAGAGCAAGAGCTATATCTAAAATGAAACCTTTTCTTCCTTCTTGTGGGTTGGCAAAACATGAAGTGTTAACCGTATGTGTCGCTTGCTTTGTGCTGTATTCAGTGGGACAGTAGTTCAAAGAACCCGGATTAATGAGCAGTAGCTACCTTGAAATGGTTCTAAAACATTTTGTTTTCAACTTGCAACATACTGAACATAAATTAAACCATCTATTCAGGGCAGAGTCATATTGGGGAAAGCCCCGACTGACCTAATTGCTTGTGATTATAACATGGCTGCAACTTCAAAAAGGAAGTTTGGAATCAATACATCATTTTTCCCCTTCCTGAATTGTTCCTTGGACGTATGTCTCCAAAGGGTTGATGTTAGCACTCTGTAAATTAATATACTTTCCCTGCTTGTCATACATTGAAGTAATGAGGGAAGTACAACTTAAAACAATGCCTTCTCCAAATTCTGTAGCGTGGAATCACTTCTGAGATGTAGTTTTGATGTGACTTGATAAAATTTGAAGTTTATTTCATGACTTCTGCGTACGCATTCCACCACTACGTGCTTTCGTGTAATCTCTCCCAGTTTGAGAATATGCTGCCCCGCCTGTCTTCCTACAAATGCGTGTTGCCACCCTACCGTCCTGCCTATGTCTTTTAGTTTGTGTGCGTCCATCAGCAATGTGGTGATTCCGAATTACCACATTTAAGTCTACCTCTCTGCCCTGGTGTTAGTGGAAAATCACATCAGTCTTTTGTCCTTTCAACCTTACGAAGACTACACATCTACTTAAACCAGAGAAGCATGGTGCGCTGCTTACTGGTAGTGAGCATATGGTTGTGCTTCACAGCTTCCTCGGGTATCACACCATCCAGCTGGTGGTTCCCACTGTCCTTTGGAGGGCTAATGAGCAGAAAAGTTAGGCAGGTTGGGATTTGGGGGTTTTTGTTTCCCTATCCCCATGTTGTGTATAAGGTCGGGGTCATAAGGAGGTAGCATAGTTTCTCTTCTGAGATGTGTAATGGCGACTGGTTAGATAATCAGTGTGAGGAAGGAGGAGGAGACTGAGTATCTATGTACAAACAGCATAATTTAAATTACAGGAGGAGCATGTTCCCAGGCATTTCGAAGTACAGCCTTGACTTGATTTTTAAGCATCAGTCCCTGTGCTGGAGGACAGTTCTGAGCATTTTAGCTAGAGAAGCAGCAAAGCTGTTTTTCCTGTCTTTTAAATGGCCAGTAATATCGAACAAGGACAAGAGAAATGCAGCTAAATAAATCCTTTGCTCATATGCACACATGAGGCTTTTGTTGTAACTAATGCATTTTGTTTTTTAAAATGAGATCCAACCAAGAATAAAAGATTGACAAATCCAAAACTCCAGGGACAACTTCTGTGGAGGAGGGTGGGCAGAAGGTTTTGCACTGCTCTCGTCTGTCCGTGCCTGGAAAAGTCATCAATGACCATAATGGTTGCTGTGGGAAGAGGATTTTATTTTGAGCAATGTTGAGACATGGAGTTTTGCAGTTGCTGACCTGGAGTCTGGCAGTCTTGTTGGGGTGGCTTCAGAAGCTGAGTTGATGGCCAAAAAGCTGTCACTAGTGGCTGGCTGGAACTGTCCTCACTTAAGCCACTTCTGCTGTAATTTACACATCCTTGTAACCCTTTGGTATATTTCTATACTAGTAAATAAATATCAATTCTATAGAATTATGGAAAACACACTAAGGAAATAAGCAAGAAACACCTTAAACCAAAAATGTGACATATCTTACCGCTGTAACCACAGGTGAAGTATCTTGGATCTCCCAAAGACAAAGGGAGTTTCCATTGTCTGTGTGGTTCCACCCAATACCACAGAGGGAAGGGAAAGGAACTGGCTCTGCAGTAGTTGTTTATACCGTAGAGGAAGGCAGCCATGTGTGCTCCCCATGAGAAAATTCTCATCTGATGCCATGTTGAAACTGCTCTTATGAGGTTTTCTACACAAGAGTGATTAAACAAACAAAAAAGCAAAGCAAATGGAAACCCAAAAGAGTAATTTTCATATGAGGATACAAACTTCAGGCAACCTTAGCACAATGAAGGTTTTGAAGATGTGACTCTTAAGCTGTATCAGAGCCACTGATGGTTAAATCCTGGGACTGGTGTTTTGGTTTGTATTTTCCCAGTGATTAGTTGGGTGACCCTGGACATGTATGTGTCTTAATTTCTGTGTATTTGTTCCATATCTAAAATTATCAATGCTTTTAACTCCGTGCAAAAGCACGTGGATTCTATAACTGCCTAGCTGTATATTTTTCTTTACTCTTGAAAGTTTTTTAAAAAAATTACTAAAACCACCTTTGCTTGAGGCATGCATAAAACCAGCAGAATCTGCCCTGCTGTAGCATGCAGTCTGGACATGAGTATTTCCAAGTGATGTCTTGTCTCCTGGTACTCTACCAGCAAAACATGAAAATTCACCTGTAAATGAGATTGGAAAGCAAGTCTGCTGAGGTAGACCAGAGAAAAAGGGCTGCTCAGTGTTTGGGATCAGGTTTATACTTCATTCTCTTCCTTAGGCCAGAAAAATAAAGAATCTTAGAGATGAGGTTTTGGGAAATGGGCTTATCTTTTCTGTTCCTTTGGGTTGTATTTGGGTGGAAGAAGGTGGTGTCTGGCTTGTGATTTTATTTTTGGGGGTGGTGGTGGGTGGGTGGGCTTTTTAATCAAGTTCTAATGAAAGCTAAGCTTGTACTAGCAACAGTCCAGTAAGTGCCTCTACTTGGAGGAGTAATGGAGGAAGGTTGCACTGAGGTAGCCTCAAAGGCACTAAGAACAAGGTAACAGAAACTAGAGAGAGAGGATGGATATCTTAGATACAGAAAGGCTACACAATGAGCTGAAAGGAGCAGACACCTAAGGCAACCTGCTAAGATAACCAAAGGAGAGTAAAAGTTTGTTCTTAATTCTTAGCCCAGTCTTATTTCCAAGTAAGTTTTTCTGTGCCATCTATCTGCAAGTGACCAGTTGCTGTGTTGGACTATCAGCTTCCCTGGTTTGTGACCCTGGCTTGATTCCTCAGATCAGCTAAGGAATCAGGATGAGTCATATGGAAGCATCTGTCAAGCCTAAAAATTGTTGTTTGATGTGAATTGATGTGAAAGGCAGAAAAGAATTCTATTTTAGCCCAGCTGGCTCTCCTGCCATATAGCTTCCTACATGCAGCTAGAAAATGCTTTACAGTTTACTGAACTTGTTAGATATTTCTGTGTTCCAGCTGATAGTTTGTCTGAAAATAGCAGGGATTGATTAGGGTGGAAGGAAAATAGTAGAAGCATGATGCGGATTTTACATGCTTAAAAAAACCAAACAAACTGAGCTGTGATTTCATGAATGTGTAATAAAGGTTCTGCAATAGTCTGACCTTTTGATGTAATGAAAAGTAACTGAATTATAGGAAAATGGCACCGGGGACTGTGGGTTTTAACCCAATGAAGTCAGACTTATGTCCTTTGAGAGTCCTGTCTGCAGAGTTGGTACTTCTGACCTCATTTTTCAGAAATGCTGGGCGTTCACAGGTCTCAGTGAATCTGCCATCTGGTACATTACTCTCCAGATGTAGGAATGAATTTTCATATTTCGTTTTTTTCATTCACTTCTCCCAAAGCAACTTGAATGACTCTGCTTTAATTTTACGGTCCTGTTGAGTGAGTAGTGTTACACACAGACATGAGCACCAAAACCTGCCTTGTGTAAAGCACATGGGTACAGATAATTTCTCTCTCTAGCCCCCAGCAGGGATTTTCCTATATAACTTCATTTCTGCAGATGTGCTAATGATTTTTATTTACTTGATAGTGTAACTGCTGAGTTTCTTGATTGTGAAACAGTATTGCTTGTCATCACTTAAATAAACCCATCTATTCTTTTAGTTATTCAGAGTAAAACAGCCTTTAATGGTCAGCAGAATGGGTTTCCTAAGTTTGTTCTACAGGACTGGTGAATTACTCCTTTGATGGATAGCCAAGCCTTAAGATCTAAGAGACCTAGCGTTGTGTCTGCTGATGCTGGCTGCCTGTGAGAGTTAGGATAAATTCTTAAGCTAGTTTTTCTAGCCATAAAATGGGAGTAATTCTAGGCTGGTTCTAAAGACTTTTAATAATAAATGCAAGTGGACTGACTCAAGAAACGCCTAGGTTCTCAATCTTTATTAAAACAGTAACATTTCAAGTAAAATGGACTATCTTTCGACTGTAAAACTTTTGCCAACTGCCAAAATAGTCCACATCAAAATTTTCCAAATACCCTTTAAAAATACTAGTGAGAAAGGATGAACTATATAGCATGGCCTGAATTTTTAAAGACTCTGACGCCTGCAGGGAATTCTGAGGATTATGGAGAGAAAAAGCTCTGTCAGGACCAGCTTTACTTTTTTGTAAACTCTCCGATTATCTCATTTGTAGCACCTGTGCCAGAGGAGAGGGGTATTCAGACACAAGCACTTTTGAGTATAGAAGACTAAAAACGCAAAAAAAAACCCATCCCAAACCCCTGCGGTTTGAAAGTGACTGGCAACAGAACTGATTTTGCTGCTCTGAAGCAACATATTGTTTCGACATTATTTCAACAGGGAGCTGCACCTTATCTTCAGTTTCCGCATGTTTTCAGACTACAGCTCCACGCAGAGCGTGCTGTGGAGATTTAATTGTGGCCTGCTAGTGACCTGCTCTGGCTGATGCCAAAGACAGACAGACTTTGGATCTCGGGACGGTGGCATTCTGTTTGCTTCATAGGGGAAGCTCCCTGTGAAATGTGAAGAAACAAATGAAAAATAAAAATCAGAGCTCCAAGTGTTGCTTAAAGCGAGTCATCTTCCGGGAGAGTGAGCAGAGCATGTCTCATCTCAAATGTATGGAGAGATAATGGGAATAAAACTGCTGGTTTTGTCACTGTATTTACAAAAGCAGCTTGGCTGTGTCTCTTGCAGAAAGCTGCCTCTCCTTCAGAGTTCTCTATGGGTATCGTAGAGCTCAAGTCATAATGTCTCCGGGGTCCTTTTGGAATGAAATGCTGATATTTAGTTAAAGTATAGTAGACTTCTCTCAATATAGTCGAAAGCCATGGCAAGGCATTACCTGCTGGCAATTTCACAGGCGCAGAAATGCAGATACACAAGGCTTGGAAGGTTGTGTGCAAAAGGGTGTTGTACAATAGCCTGTAACGGTCGTTACAGTATAGTTACATAGGTACTACCATTGTCCTGACTTGTGAAAGGGACGGTCTTCCAAGGTTCATTCAGCTGTGATAAGAAGTTAGTGGTGATCCCATTCCCAAGCTCTCATTCAAGCATAATTTATGACCATGGCTGGCTACTTTCAAAGTCGTTTCTGATGGCTCAGAAGGGTGGTCTCTGCAAGGTACTGTTATCAGCCTTGCCCTGAAAATCACCTCGAGGAAGCAGAGGTTGCATTTAGTCGTAGTACTGCTCTGACAAACTGCTGCCTCATTTAAGATTTGGGACAGAAGGGTACATTTCATCTGTCTTTTAACGTGAGCTTCTTCAAGAGCTACAGTCATGATCTTATATATTAGGATATGTTATTGGCTTGTATTAGTAGCACTCTGTCCTTATGCTCTTATTTTTTTCAACATATTAAGTGCTCTTATGTTTTTCCACAAATGTTTTATCTTTCCAGATTTAAAAATTACTTTGGTTTTAAATCATTCACCTATTAAAAATTGGTGTGTTTTGAGACAACTAGATAAAAGCTGTATATATATATATATTTTAAATACAGTCTATTCCAAACTGCCCTTATATGTGCAGTTTTTACACAAGGATTAGAGAAACCTCCCTTCTAATGTTAGGTTTCCTCGGTGCTAACTGGCTGCAGCCATTTTACATGTGAGTTAATATTTTGGTTGACTGTGTACCTCACTCGCTCCACGAGCCATTCCATGATACTGAACTTCTGGGTTTCCCGTTGTCCCAACTGCCCACAACTTCCATTAATTTTTTTTTTTCTTATTTTCCTGTAATGCACTAAATTGAATTTGGAGGAGAGGAAAGGTGATGTTGACTCTGAGAATGGGTTTCCTGCTCTCAAAGACTTTTTTCTTCTTGTTTTTTTTTTTTAAGTAGTTATGTTTAGCACTTCTCCTGAATCAGTACTTCTAATAACTCAAATGTGTGTCACCTACCTAGGAATGATTGTCACCTAGGAATGTGTGTCACCTACCTAGAAATTGCAGCCTAAAATTTGTGCAGCCTGGCTTTATTCTTTGAAGTACATGTAAGGCTTGTGGAAAGCACTGGGATTCCATTTCAGAGACTGAAATCTTTACCCGCAGTGCAGATTCAGGTTAGCCAAATGCAGGAGAGGCCTTACCTCCATATTTTACACATGCTGATTCCCATATAAATACATGGAAAACTAAAAAACACTAATAAATCCACATGTACTCGTCTCAATTTTAGTTTTATCTGCTTGGCGTAGTAAAATATTATTAAATCCACGTGGCACATAATTCTGCTATCATTACATGGAAAAGCCAGTTTGCCTCAGGGTACTGGCTGGATTTCTTGAGTTGTGGTTTTGTTTTTGGGTTGTTTTTTAAGTACCTCTTCCTTTTACTTCTAACGTTATGGTCTAATGAGGATATCACTACACTGCAACTTTAAAATGCCATGGATGACTCAGAATTAAATTCTTTAGGATATCAAGAAAGCATCTGTACAGCTTAAGGCAGGAAAGCATGAGACACAGTTATGAAGAAATCTAGAGGCTATAATAAAGCAAAATGCATGTGCAACCATAGGATTTACAAAACCCAAAATCTGCCTAATTTGGAGATCTAATCAAGAAGATAGTTTGCATGTGTAGTTGCTTGTTCACCCATATAAATGCAGTGAATGATATGCCCATTAAAAATAGTTTATTAAATAATGTAAACACCAAAGCTTGCTAAGGTAGATCATGAACTGTGGGAATACTAAACATGATTATCCATTGTAAGATAGCTTACGTATCTGTCGGTGCTTTTACAAAAAGGAGCCAATGATCAGCATAATCATCAACAAAAGACAACTCTGCTTTCTCCTCTGAGATCAGTTGATGGCTCCACACTATATGTGTTAAGAGTTTTAATGGAGTGATGACTATGCTTAGTAATAACTGCGAACTTTTTCATCTCTTTAATTAGGAGCTGCTAGGTTAGTGCTGTGGGGAAAGTAGACAGCCCTCCCTGCAAGAGGCACCAAGGGTAAATAGAGGAAATGTCACTTGCTAGCTTTGTTCTCTGTAAGATGGTGGCAGAGCACTTGACATTGCCTTCTGCCTCTGTGCAGCAAACCACTTGCTAAACAGACCCTCGTGGCACCTGGAAGGTGCTGTCTGTGTCAAATACAACTCGGCCCCAAGCAGGTTTGTTTTGTATGAGTTCAGTGAGTGTTTTCATTTGTGAATGTGAAATAAAGCCTAAAGCAACCTGTGAGATGTTAAATGGGACCTAAGCCCTCCTACTGACTCGGCCAGGAATAAATTGTTTCGGCATCTCTGTCAAAAGGGTTGCTGTCCAAGTTCACACTGGCCCAGCTGGACTCTCATGTGATAAACAGCATGAGCTTGCTGCGCGCGCATCCCCCTCGCTGAGACGCTGGGCCGATCTCTGCAGATCTTTTGGTTACCTGCCTAACGGACAAGAAGCAAGTTAGCCTCCGCCTCCGCAAGACTGATAGGCAGCTACATCCTGTGTCTGTTTTAAAAAAAATGAAGCTGCAGAAGAAAAATGTTGCTCATACTGAAGTGGGGGAGTGGAGGAGATATCAGGCAATCTCCCATCCCTCCCACTCCCAACTCAGGCTGGTGGAGGTCTTTTTTTCTTTAAAAATATCCATCTAATTATGTTGTTCTGCTCCTGGTTTGGATTGGGCAATGGCTGGTGAAAATCTATGGCTTTAGATCTACAAGAGATGAGCTACCTATTTAATTGGCAGCTGTCTACCTACTAAGAAACAGAGTAGTTGTTCTTGCTGGGAGATTAAATTTATTCAGTTATATCAAAAAAAAAAAAAAGGAATTAATGTCTATTTACTGACTCCTGGTGGGATATCTCTTGCATAAGCTTATCCCTGAGGAACAGTGGATCTGGATTTTTGTTTGGAAGTTGTATCAAGAAAGTTGGTATTTTTTTATCATGTTTTGTAAATCTTGGTGTTGTGAAACATCTTTTTATCACCGTGGCAACATCAACTGCTGCTGCTTTAGAAGACTCTGATAAGTTAAAGACATATTTTCCGTACAACTGAGGAAGCTTGTTTCTCGTGTGACTTCTTGAAAGCTAGTATTATTTCAGCTGAGGATGCTGGACCTAGCAGTAAGAGTAGTTTTCTTTTTATTCCAAGGTTCCCTTCAATTGCTGTGGACTTCAGTTCTCTCAGTTACTCTTTCATTGTGTTTCAGCATTTGCAGGTGTTCTGTGGCTGATGAGAGGACTCTCACTTAAGCAGCCCCAACAAAAGTCAGTGCTCTTTCTGTGGTGTTTCATGTTACCAGTCAGTATGAAAAACAGAAGTGGCTGCGGCCTGTTCTGAGGGATTCTCTAGGCTGAGTTTTGATGTGAATATAAGAAAGGGAATAAAGTTTAGCATGGCCTTTTCAGCCCTTTAGACTGATGCCAGGTATCTCTGCTGCTCTCTTTCAGATGATATAAATATGGTTTATATTTTTATGTATATTTTTGTGTATGTGTATATATTTTTGTTTGTTTATTTTTGTTTCTTTTAGGGTCTGTAGACTGAGTTATTTGGGAAGAAAATGAAGAGTACTGCCAGGCCTTGGAGTGCAATGGCAAAGCAAGGGAGTCATGGGGTTGACAGAGGAAAACAGCTTTCCACCACCTCAACAGGAATGAAGACATCAAAGTCCTCGACTTCACTTGCTTTTGAATCTCGGCTCAGCAAGGTACTAACCAGTAGGGACTGTGTAAGCGTACTAGTCTTGTTCCAGGCTAAAGCTTTGGTTTAATCATGGAACATTACTACAGCCTGAGACTTGGAGTGGGCTTGACCATTCTAAGCACAGGGAGACTGTAATTTTGTTGTATATTAGGCTAATGCACATTTCTGAAAATATTTCGCATGTGATGGGAGAGATGCTGTGTCTGTATGAGGTATGAGTAGGTTCTCTTTCACTGTCTGTGTGAGGGAATTGCGTTAACTTTGAAGAAGGAATAAAATAAATGGCAAATTCTTAGTTCAACTGATTATTACACGTGTAAAGAAATTGAGAGAGATTGATTAATGGATTTCCAGAACCCCTAAAAATCTTTGCCTCTCTCTTCAAGGCAAAATATATTAACAAAATATATAACTTGCAATGGAACAAAAGCATTTTGAATCATATCTTTCAATACAGCTATATTTGAGAAATGACTGCCCTGACAAAACATCTGGCAGAAGGCAAACTGTTAGCTGTTTGGTACCCTGGAGCAGATCAACGCGTCAGCTATTGAAACTTATGTGCTCACAGGGTCCAGGAAACCGCAGGCTCTGACTCAGAGGAAGAGATCAAAGGGAGAAAGAATTGGAGCTGAGAGACTTCATTTTTGCTTGAAGATTTTACATTCAGGAACGGCTAAATAGGAAGAGTGCTTGTTGTGTGCTCTTATTTAGCCCAAGCAGTGGTTTTCAGCCTGTGGTTCATGGACCCCCTGGGTGTCACTGGAGAACTTCAAAGGAAGTGGATTTTGATTTGTGAAAACAGTTTAGGTGTCCACAGCTGAAAAGGATAGAAAATATTCTGCTCTAGGAAGAGTCTCCAGAGCTTTGGTCTCTTAAAATGCTTGAGGTATTTTTCCTGAAATTAATCAGAGGCTGTTTTTAGAGGTATGCAGGCTGTTACAGAGGCACACAAATGGGAAAGCAGCTGACCAATGCTCTGAGATAAATTGCTACTTCTGCTTGTTGAAGCAATATGATTTCAGTGTTTCTTCTTGAATCTTAAGCTCATTGTGCTTGAATTGCATGGATTGCTTGAGTACACATTTAGGGTAGGCTTACTTTACCAGAAATCCCCCTCCCAAAAAAGACCAGACAGCAATAATTGTCACTTGCTTTCTCATGTATGATAAAGCCAAGTAAATTGTAGGGATATTTGCTAGTATTTTTAAAAACATGCGTATTGTAAAATACCCTGTAAAGCAAATAGTTTACCTTCTTCCAAGCTTATGAAACTTATCAGTATTAGTCTCTAGAATTCTGCAGCTTGTCTGTTCTGAAAACCAGTGCATTTCTTTGCTGTGAATAATTTCCTTGGTGGTCACATGAACAAAATGCTTTCTTGTGAACAGATTTTTCAGTTCTCTCCTACAGAGTCCTACAGTCCCTAGTGAGACACATAGTATTAGGTCCCACTATGAGATCCTTGGCCATCTTTGCTCACTGTAAGGAGGGTATATAGATGAAATAATATCACGTTTAAGATAAGGGATTTCCAGTTGGCAATTGCGTTTGATCTTGCACCAGCTGCTCTTGCTTTTTATTGCAGCAGCCTGAGCTTCTCAGCTAAACGATTTTCAGATTTTGGCTTTGTTTCCAGCATGATCTTTGTTCATGTCAGATAACCTAGTTTATGATGTTGCAAAGTTTGGTAACTCGTATTTGACAAACACTGGAAGGAACTGGTGGTTGCTTGCTATTGGAATAGCTCAGAATCTCTTCAGAGGATCTAAGGTCACCTTTGGGGCAAAACTGCGTGATGCTGAGTCGAGAGACAAGAACCAGCAGTTCCTTTTAGGATTTGGTTTTGGGTTTTTTTGACAGATTAAGGGTCAGTTATTTGCTGCTTTGACCTACTTGGTGTGTCAGGCTCTGCAACTAGCACTTACCTGCACAGGCCCAAATACCTGACTAAATGTAAACCAATGAGGAAATCTGATGACTGCTGTTCAGAGAAAGATTTGAGAAGCTGGAGTTGCCAGTAGTCTACTCCTGTAAACTGTTTTCTCCCTGCCTTGCAATTATTTCTTTATTTGAACAGTCTTTCCCATTTTCATTCTTCACTATTGAAACAGTAGTGTCTCTTAGGCCACTCACAAATACCTAGAATGCAAAACAAATTCAAAAAGTAATAGAAAACTATCTAGTATGGTTATCAAAGCAATATTCCCATTGTGTTACTTTGTGGAAGTGTTCCTTTTTTCCCTGGAACCTTGTATTTTGAATTACTTGATGGGAATATTCAAGGACTTGATCTTCTGATTGCTCACAAAAATCTCTGTATTGCAGCTGAAGAGGGCAAGCAGTGATGACATGCTGACAAAACCAGGGGTGGCAGCAGCTTCTGGAGTCTCTAGACTGAAGAAGACCATTACAACAGGAGCGATTTCTGAGCTTGCTGAGAGTCGCCTGAAGCCCACCACAGGTAGATACAAAGATTCTGGAAGACAGTCTACTTTATATGAGCCGTGCTGTGAGTGTCGCTCTGTTTACCAAGTCCTAGCTGAATTTTTCTTATGCCCAACCTTGTAACACAGCTATAACTTACCTGCTGTAATATTCAGCATATAGGACCAGATGTACTGTCCCTTGCAGTCGGGCCTTTCACTGCATCCTCACATCCCTCTCATGCCCCACGAGTCGCTTATCTGCCGTTAGGAAAAGGGAGAAGTGGGGGGTTTCCAGGAGCTGCAGTGGGTGAGCCCCACTGGCCCGGGCTGTCCATCCTGGGGTGCCCAGCCCAAGCGGCCACGCACTGCTGCCAGCGGCCCAGGCCTGTTCATGGTGGCAGCGGGGCTCTGGCAGGGCTAGCGTTAGAGGTGCACAGCCCACTGTCTCGCAGAGGTATAAACCAGTTTGAAAGCTTTCTTTTTTTAAAATTTTTCACTATATATCAATAGTGTTCTCTCTTCTCCCTCTACTGAATGAGCAAAGCGGTTTCCCTGCTGTTCCTGGGACACAGCAGAGACACAAGAACAAAGAGCCAGCCCTAGCATCTTCATGTATAGCTTGTGCTCCTAAGCTAAGTTGTGGCATGCTCTCGCCCTCAGCGTCAGCCCCATCAGCTTGTTCCCATTGGTTTCAAATCTAAGCCTGTTTCTAAAGGCAGTGACGCCATCTGCATACCAAGGGCTTCTGTGCAAACGCTCTGCTTTTCCCCCAGGAGCTCAGCAAACGCTTGCTTTTGTCTGCTCCCTGGTGGCATTTCCAAGGGAATGTGAGATCTTATTAAATTTGACCATGACCTTCCTATTTGTCACAGCCTCTGCAGGGTTTGACTGTGTAACAGAACAATGTTACTAACCAGAAAGGGATTTCTGAAAAAAAAACCAAAACAAACCAAAACAAAAAACCCCAAAACCCTTTATGTGCTTCCCCTCGCCCTCAAAAGAAAATGATGCATCTTGTAACAGCATAAACGCTTTGTAGTAACCCAAAGACAGATCCTGTTCTGCAGTTAATTGGTGTGTAAATCCGCAAATTTAATAGTGACTAGTTGTATCCAAAGGCATTTGAGATTCACCAGCCAATAAAGAGGCATGATGCTGGCAAAAGATGCTTGGGAGGAGTAATGAGGGGAGAAGAAAACCTGTATGGATGATGCGGCATAGGATCCTGGGAATGCAGCCAGGGAAACAGCACTGCAGGGAGTCCAGAATGAAATACATATGTCAGATACAAAAATACTAGCACTGGAATAGAGAGCCCCCTTCTGCATGCATGTATAATAACTGGGATTGGGGGAGGGGTAAGATTTATGATGATGATTACTTTAAATACAAAGGATAAAATGGTTTATGGAGGGCGAGTTACAGCTGGGTATTGTTTTGCCAATTTAAATTACATCATTAGATCTGACCTTGTACATCGCTTCGCATCAGCACTTGCAGAAGTACAAATGGGATTAGTGCTGGACCAAGAGTCCAAATGTGGAGCTATGTATATTGTGTAGAAAAACAGTAAGAATATATGTGCTATCCCTCTAAAATTCCTTTTAACCTAGGGAGAACTGTCCCAGATCTTATAGGAGCTATCTACAGGAATGTATATAAAAAGACCTGTATCTTACATACCTTAATTATCACAGTGGTTCTATAGTCCAAAGGGTGCTTAGAAATCTAGCTATATTCTGAGATGTGTCTCTATCATGGCCACTGAAAGGTGCTAGATATTAGTGAGTAAGGTTACAAAGCTGAATGCTACTTTTAGATTGTCACACTATGGAAAACATACCAATAGGCATATTATAAAACAGTATACTGTTGCTAAGAAGAAAAATAAAAATCAGATATGACAGAGGGCACAACACGTTCCTTGGAACATTAAGTAGAAAAGGAAGGAACATTGTTTCAGCTGCTATATTTGATTGAAATGGCATCCCAAAGAGTCTCTGATTGTGATCAAGACTATGCTGCAATGCTCACGGACTGTGGAGCTAATCTAAGTAAGAACATTCTGTAGCGGGGAAATGCAGATGCTTCTGTACATAGCCAATTGTGTGAATCTTGAAATTTTGTTCTGAAACCACTTTCCTGGGCTTCTTTGCCATCATCAGTTCTGCATTTTCCTTTCATGTCTTAAGTACAGACATCATGTCTTCCCCCTGGCTTTGTTTGTCCTTTTTAGATTGGGCTTTCTCTGTCTGTTATTCAAGTGAGCCATTTGATTATTTTACTGAAATGATATCATATTAGTTCCAGCTACACCCTGGTGGCGCTCAGTTGGTATTATTGTATTGTGTAAGAGAAATTTAAAAAGGTGTGAAAATAAAAAAAGCTTAGGTTTCTTCCTTCTTTGGGTGTGACTGTCCAACATTTGTGTGTTGACCTTGAGCAACAGCGCGTGTTCCAAATGTTGCAGATAATAAATAATTGACATCAAGATTGCTTGTTTAAATAGGCATGTTTGTATGCTGCCCTTGGTGGAGTTGAAGTTATTTGTTCTAGCCTTTTGCTGACATAACTACCCCTGTCTGCCTTGTTGGAAGCTAAAGTAGTAAATCATCAGCAACTTAAAGGGAGATGAGGCCAATCTCATGTCTCCAGTCTTGGCGAGAAGAGTTGAGCAAATGGAACTGGAGATGGATTCTGGCTGGAAGTTCTAGGCTGTGATGTTTGGCTTTGACGGCTTGGCAGTTTTGAAATCCCAAGTAATGGGAAACGACATGCAGGGAGAAATAAATGTCTTGGATTCAGCTTCCTTATCCACAGTGTTGTGTCCTTCTGTGTACTGTCCTGAAGTAGCAAACCCAAACTTACAGAGCTCTTGCATTTCTTTTAATGTTTCAGGAGATGAAAAAGAACTGGAAAAATTGCAAAGCAGGAGGAACAGGTCACTCACTAATCTTAATGTTTATTTTAATACATGCACTTGTAAAGCCATCCAATCTATGAAGCCATATAGTAAGTAAGTTTTTAAATGTTTAGAGAAATTTATATGTTCATGAGAAACTAGGACTCGCTTCTCCTTAAGGTTCAGGATTATAGGAAATTGGTGATTTTTTTTTTTTTTCCAGATTCTGATCCTTTGAGGCTTGCAGGCCAAATAACCTCAAATATTGCAGTTTCACAGAGAATTTCAAAGCTTCTTATGTGATCATATACTTCTTATGAAGAGCATTGCATGGTAGTACTGGTACACAGATGGAAAATTTTGGGTTCAGACAGGTGAAATTTACTTGCTCGATGTATCCTAGAAGTCATTCTCAGTCCTTGCGTTCAGTTCTGTCGCTCACTCCCTACAAACTCCCAATTCAACACTTTCTGAGAATATCTCTCAAGGCCATTTAGTTTAATCACGTTAATGTGCTTCCTTGCTGGTAGTTCAGTGCCAGCAGCACTGTCGGGTTCGACAGGAACCAGAAAATGTCTTATGTTGGACATTAGAAAAGGGGTAGAGCCAGGATGTGTGACTGCAGGGCTGTGAGCACATAATCCAAAAGCATTCAGAATACTTCAGGCATCCCCTGACACCGGGTTGGTGTTAGCGCTGCGAACGTACGAGTGTCACTTGTGAAACTCGAACGAGTTCAACTGTGGAGGATTTTAGACAGGAGACTGGTGTGTCATTTTATTGCACATATCACTCATTAGGTATGCTGCTTTCACATCAAAATTGAAAATGTGGCAGACTACAGATTTCAGAGCTTCCTGCATGTTTATAGAAATATCACTTCAAGGTTCCTATCTGAGAGTAATATATGGAATCTGTCAAATTTACTGTCTGTCTTCCTGCTAACTTCTCTGCTTGGCAAGTGCCTGTCACTTTCTGATGTGGGCTAACCATTTAGCTTAATGTGAAGCTAATCCAGACCAGAAGCCTTCTCTGCATGGTCAGAAAATTCAAGAAAAGCATTTTTCTTAATAAAAACATTCTTTAAAAACATCCTTGAAAAAAACCTAATTGACAGTTTAATTCTTCAGAAGATGCTAATGCACCCCAATTAGAACGGGGAAAAAGGAAAGTGATTTCTTTTGAAGGACAGCTCTCTCTTGACCTTGAGGTCCTTTTACTCTCCCATACATCAGTTTTTGACAGGCCACGCTTTTTGTGATCTGTCACATCAAAGGACTACCGTAGGTTTGTAGAAAGGTTGCTGCACTTTGCATTCAGTCTCGTTACTGTCTCATTTCTCTTGTGAAAGATAGAGACAAGTGTGAGAGACGCTAATGAGATTGGTGTGTTCTGTTCCACAAGACTTCACTAGAAACCAAACGACTGATCTCATGTGGGGTTTCCCAGGAACAATAAATATGCTTTTAAATTTCATCTGGGAAGCTAGTTGCATTTTGCTACCCTTTCTGGGTACGAGGTGCAGCTCTTGCAAAATTATTTTCATATCAAGAAAAGGATTCTAACTCCAGAGCTGATATAAAAAAGGAAAAGACAACTCAAAAATTAGCTTGTCAAGATGTCAAAGAGGAAAGAAATGCTGCAGGAATTTAACATGCAAAACAATGTGGAAGTATGTGTTTACATTTATACCTATAGCTCTACATATAGCTGGAGATGCATGTTGACATCTACACATGCTTACACATATCTGCACGGTTGGTTGTAACATTGGTGCAAATGTGAATCTGAATCTTAACCTCTCTGACATGGCTTAGCAAAATATTTTCTCTACCTGTGATTCTCCCCAGGTATCAAGTAATCAGATTAAGTTTCAGCAGCATTTTAGATTATTTCACCCACTAACCTCTAAAGTGAAAGTCCAAGAATTGAGGTGGATCAAATTTGGTGTTCTAGATTCAGTTTATGGCAGCTAACTTGTCTACCCGGACTCTCCAAGGCCTTTGACACGGTTCCCCACGGCCTTATCCTGGAGAAATTGATGTGTTATGGCCTAGACAAGGGGTCTGTGCAGTGGGTGGGGAACTGGCTGACAGGCCGCACCCAAAGGGTGGTGGTAAATAGCTTTTTCAAAGTGGCAACCTGTCACTAGTGGGGTCCCCCAGGGATCGATATTGGGCCCAATGTTGTTCAACACCTTCATAAGTGATCTGGATAATGGGATCAAGCTGAAAAAGGTCCTGCATCGTGGATGTTGGCATGTTAAATTTTCACGTTCTTCTAATCTTTGCTCTTTCTTTCTGTAACCCATGGACAGTTCTACGTCTTAGAATGGGCACTGCTTCACATGGCTCTTCTTCAGATTCTTCTTGCCCTTTGATAAATGTTACTCTGGTAGCGTATTTCAGTTGGAAAAGGCACTTATTGTAGTAGTGTAGAAGGAGCTCGCTAGTTCTTTAATGAAAAAATAGCAGTGGTCTTTGTCATTAAACTGTGATATTTGCTGGCTTGAGATCTCAGTTCCGTGATTCCTTGAACTAGAGAGACCTATCGATGGATGCTCTCTTCTTGTTCTGAAGGTGGCATATGGAGGTGGACAGAAAAAATTATTCTTTCATTCTGTTGTTGGCTGTATTGTATGAACCTTCTTCCATAACCAGGAATGGAGTGAGCATGATGCAGTTTGTGACTGTCTGTTGGGATTTCCAATACCTGACCCTGTTAAGGATAACAGTTTCTTTGAGAGGCATTCACAGGCTGTTTGCAGTCATCTTGCATTATTAAACAAGAATTAACTTCTGCTGACAACACTGTCTGCAGCATGTACCTGTGTCAGTTTTCTTGCTGGCCTGATCTGCTGCACAATTTACATTTACTGCACTGAACCTGTATTAACGTATTCTAAGATTTTGCACGCAACTTCTTGTTAAAACAACCTGTGAAACAGAGACCCTTTTCTCTGATGTATATTCCCCTGAGAATGACTTCGTTGGCACATGTTTACCACCCTGGGACCTGAGCCAGTTAAGAGGATTCAGCGTGTGGTAGGGATACCAAAACGCTAAATCTTAAGACTGTAATGACCTGACTCATTAAATTGTTGACAGTTAATTGGCTCAAGCCACCATGTATAAGGAAGATCCATTACAGCTGTAAGCAAACTGTGATGATCACAAAAGCCTTGCTAGGGATACCTAAGCAGAAATAGGAAGGAGCATGCTTGGATGGTCCAGGAATAGTACAGATCTATCATCTCTCCATTTGTTTTAATTTCTTTTCAGGCTTCTTTAGTGAGGTTGTTCAGCAAAGTCAATACAACCTTGTGTTAACTACCTGCCCTAGGTTAATTATCAGCTTTCTTTCAGCTGGTTTGGAGAGAAATGATCCTTAACACAAATTCTCTAGGCCCAAATGTACCACAGCCAGAATGCCTTGGCAGAGTGCCATTGTGTTTGCACTTAAAGAACAGGAGGGAGCAAAAGAAAGGAATGCAGAGCTGGCCTGGTCTAACAAGTATGCATATCGGGAGAGGGCTTGGCATTCCTCATATAACTTCTTTTTTTTTTTTTTTTTCCACTGTTTTTCAGCAGCTTTTGGCTTATGTTAGATTTTAATACTGTAAAGTGAGAGGGAGGGATTGACAGCTACATCTCGGGTTCCTGGAAGGCTGCAGTTCTGTGCTGTGAACTTAACTATGACCTCACCAAGTATCCTCCCAACAAAAAACCTGTTTTTAGCATGGTTAAAAATAAATTTTGTCTGTCTTCTGGATTTTAACGCAGGTGGTGTATTCCTAATCTTTTGGGGTGCCCTACTGTACATTGATATATCTGTAGATTTGTTTTCCTTCCTTCATATGTACTTAGTGCTCGTAAAATCTTTAGCATTAACAAAGGAAGTAGAGCGTGACAGTGTGAGCACTGGTATTGATAGTCAGTGTCCACCCTTAAGGCCCATCCAGTTTAGCTTGGTCTTTGGCAGAAGGTCCAGCCCTGGAAGTCCTGCTCAGCATCTGTAACTACTTCAGACCTCAGCCATCTGAAGAGACTGTCAGCTCTCTGGCTGCTGGAAATCTCGGATCATTCTGTGGCATCTTCACGGTGCTGCTTCTGAGGATGAATTACAATTGGAATTTCAGAAGTTCTGCTAATCAATGTGCTGTGTTGTGAGAATAGGGTCTGAGGAAAGGTTGTGCCTCGCAAATAAGTCCTGTCATTGGACTAGTGAGTTGAAAGAGTTATGTATGTCACACCTTCAGTTATTCCCATTCTCACTATATAGAAAAGGGGTGTTTGGGGGGTTTTATTGGCAGTCCCACAAGTGGATAGTGCAAAGGGATGAGCCAACCTTCATGCCTAGGAAGAAACCAGCTCATCTACTTCATAGGGATGACATTGGTCATTCATTCATGTATTTTTATACCTTCATTGATGAGGAGGAAGGGAAAATAATGCAAAATGTTCAGATAATAAATAGTTGCCTAAAAATTTAGCCATGCATCTGCCATAACGTATTACCTAGTCACCATGCTGGAAGTCATGCTTTGCCACCATTCCTTTTTCTTCCGTTTAAGCTGCAAGCTCCATAAGCTTCCATGACTTCTGCCCAGGCTATAGCTGCATTTTAAAATTTATACCTTACCTTTCACTCTGGACTTGGGCTAGAAGTCTTTCGCCTGATGTCATTCTCCCTGTCATGGTGTTAGAATGTTCTGCCTTCTGTTTTGTGCCACTGTCAAAAATAAGATTGGTTCTTCCAGTCATGACTCTTCTACAGTGCTCAGATTTCAGGTGTGGTTGCTCCGACTCAGTGATTATAGTTTATAATACCTCCAGGCTTGCACCCCATGCTGTACTGGGACCCTGTTCCACTATTCTCTTTTGTGTTACAGAAATAGAAAGCAGGTGTTGAAATAATAAATGCTTAGTGTCAGGATTTATCAACCCAAGAGATTATCTTGGCTTAATGCAATCCCTCTGGTGAGTCCTGTTGAAGAAAAGCAGAAGTCACTCTTTATAATAGAAGAAAATCTCTTTGTATTGGAGATACCTTTCACCAGCAGTTGGAGGACATTTGTATGTGTGCCTTTGAGAAGGGCAAGCTGAGAACCCGCCCCAATAAAATACAAAACTTAGGAGACCATAGGATGACTTTCAGAAAAAGAATGCACTATCGATGATCCTTTTTTACAGAACTTGTATGGCTTATTCATTAAACAAAGCGTTTTATACTTGGCATGTTGTCAGATAGAAGTAGACGGGAATTTTGCTTAATGTCATTCAAGTATAGACAGGGGTATGAAAACTTTTAGCTTCATCCATAAAGTGTCAGCAGGAACAAAGGAAAATTTAAGATTGACAGCTAACTCACCCTGTTACACTGAAATATTACCAAAAGTCTGTCGTACTGAACAATCTCCAGATTTCTCTGTTTGAAGCAATGGATTCACAACTAGCTAGATTAATTTCTGTGTTTTATTTTCAATCTGTTTTGAGCCTAGGACACGTATTAGTTTATTTCTGAATTTGTTTTCAACTCTCTTGTTGAAATCAAGACTTTAAGATGATGATTCTGTTAATAAACCATGTAATGGAAACTGGTCACTGGAGTCGTTCGGTATTTGTGTTTCCCATGTATGTCGTGACTCCATCAGTGAGGAGCATCTTGATTTCTTTCTTGGAAAGACTGGCGGTTGGCCAGTCTCTGGGTAGGCCTGCCTCATGCAGCTGCTCTTGCAGCACAAGTCACAGTCAAAAATACTGATGGTAGAGCTAGGGTATGTAGATTGTACTTGTGGTTGCAGCTTCCCGATGTAATAGTAGCTATCAGGTTTGGTTGGGGGGGTTTTCACTCTTGTGAGGGGAATTCTGAAAATCAGTGTAATAATTTTTTAGGAATAATGGAGCACCACATCCTTACTTCAACAAAGTAAATTAGGTTTTGATAGTATTCAGTGTATCCCGCACATTGTTACAATATAGATGTGAACCTGCAATGTACTGACTATTCCCAGCACCAGTTGAGGCCAAGAGCAGCCGGGGGTGCCCAAGGAATAGCCCCAGAGGGTATCGGAACAAATCTGATAGGCGGGACTTTTCAGAAAGGGCTTATGCCCTGACAGTCATGGTCAGGTTTTCAGAGACGTTCAATCTCCATTTCAGTATCTTTTAGGTATCAAAGCTTTCAGAAGATGCCAAGCGTTTCTGAAATTTGGTCTCCTAATTCTTGTGCCACCTTAGTTAAGAGCCGTCCTGAACCTGACGCGTAAGCTTATCTCTGCTCAGCGGTGTTCTTGGGTCTGCGGCAGGCTTCGGGTGTTGTGAACTGGGGCAAAATGAATTTTGTCAGTGCTTGGAGGTGTTTGGCTGCTCTTGTCTTGGCTGAGGCTCCTTCTGCCCTCTTCACTCGGCCGCATTCCGCGTGTTGTTGGGAAATTCAGCGCGCTAATCTGAGGACGGGTGAAACAGCTCTCCGGCCGCCCGCCCCTCCGCAGCCACGGGCGCGCTGGGCTCCCAAGGCCCGCGCAAGGCTCTCGGCTGTGGTTGAGCTCGGCTCAGGGCTCCGGCGGGGGCTGGATGACACCGGGGCCGTTCCCGGGGCCGCCTGCAGTGCGCGCTTCTGCCCCTGGGTGGCCCGCCCTGCTCGCGGAGCCGCTCGCTCTTTATCTGCGAGCTGCTCGCTCTGCCTCTCTTTCTCCCCCTCCTTTTATTCCAGCAGTCAGGCAGCTAATTAACTGCACAGGCCGGCCTTCAGCGCATAATATTGTAATGAGGTAGGAGGGAGAGCCACAGCTGCTTCAGCATGAGCAGCAGGCTCTGTTCCTGGTGCCAGGAACTAGGAAGGAGCTGACTTCCCCCCCCCCCCCCCCCCCCGCCTTTTTAAGTTGACCGAAGCGTAGACGTTAGGAGCAGATCGAGGCAGGTCCGCCTCTGGCACCGGGCATGAGCGGGGCGCCGGGGTCCTAGAGGAGCTCGGGGAAGAGCCGGGGGAGTGACCGAAGATGGGCAACCAGCCCGGGCGAGCGGAGGAGCACGACCAAGGTCTGTACGGACCGGGCGAAATGCCGGGGCTGCCGCTGCTGCTGCAGGGGCTGGGGGTTTGTTCTCGGGGGCTTGAACCGCGGCGTCCCACTGAGCGAGGCAGAGGCTGTTGTCACTGCCGATGGCTTCGAGGCTGCTAGAGAAATTACTGCTGTTTACCTTGTAAATGCTATTTGTTACTGCTCCGTACCTGAGAGCACAGCACCGTCCTTAGGGAGGCTTTCCTGAAAGAAATCCTTTGCTGGCTGGAACAGAATGCCTACGAGGGAGGGACCTTAATGCCTGACAGATATTATTTCACATAGTCTGCGTGATGCAGCTAAAAAGTTACAAAGCTTATCTAGTGATGTACATGCGAGTTGTCAGGATCCGCAGCTTGGCTGTGTTAGCCTTTACCTTTGTTCGTGGCCTGAGGCCTGAAATTTTCCAGGCCTTAGAATTTAAAATGATGCCTTTGTGGAAGGTCTTCCCACCATTGTCCTTTCAGAAGTGTAGCGCTTTGCATGTTAATCAGGAAGCAGATTTTATAGAAAGCCAAGAGCTGGTATCAGGTATATCTAATTCTCGTTGTGCCAAATGTCTGTACCGTACGTAGGAAGGCTGGTAATTTGTTCCTGATGCCGTAGTACTGTTTTGGTTACCTTTTGATTTATTTTGCTTGCTTCTCAAATGCTGAATGAGGGAAAAACAGTAGGCCCGCCGATTGCTGCTCTTTATGTCTTAGTTTCTGTTCGAGCTTAGAACCCTTTAACAGACAGAAAACGGGAATCGGTTGTATTTCCTGGCACTCTGTTTCTTACCGTTGCCATGGGAATTTCATTCACAAAATTCCATTAAAGTTGTTATTGCTTGGTCAGGGTTTCCTTAACTTCGGATTAGATATGTAGCTGTTGTTTTAAAAGCAAATACACAATACCTGATCTCTAGTACTATGAGGAAAAGCAAGAGGCAGACAACGCTGCATTGCTACTCTAGGATCTCACAACAGATCTGCCAGCGAGTGCTGGAACAGCAGTTAGGTGTAGTGGCGAACTCTCTAGCAGTATGTTAATCAGCAGGCTAATGAAGAACACAAAAGCTGCCAGTATCCAGTCACCAGAAGAAATGCTGCCCTAAGGGAAAGTTAAACTTTAGGCTGGAAAAGTATGGCTGCCTACAACCCCAGCCCCTGAAATCTATGTTTCACTGGCCATGCCAGCTGTAGAAGTCTTGCTGGCACTAAACGTGTTGCTGTCATTTGAGGAGGGGTAATTGCTGCTGACAAACTCAGAGGTGGATAAAGGTGTGAGGGGATGCACCGCTAACTTCTGATCAGAGATTGAGAAAGCTGCCTCCGACTTTGCAGGGCCAGTGGTGGGATTTGAACGGCGTATTACTATTAACATAGATGATAAATGAGCGTGCAGACCCCCTGTGGGTTTTGAAAATCTCTTTCATCCTTTGTTTTTTCTTGTCCTGTGATTTATTTTTTTATTGAAGGGGAAAGGGTTATGCTTCTGTTGCACCTAAACAGTTTTAAAACTCAGTTTTTAAGTGTAGGCTGTACTAAGGCTTGTTTTAGTATGTCCTCGCTGTTTGTAAGGTATGAATATAACCGAAAACCACAGAGCATTCGGTACTGAACTACATGCTTAAAATTCTGTTTAATTGTGAAAAAAAGTTTCAGGAACGTTCTTGGTGACAAAAATAAATTCTGACAACATATTCCTTGTTGTGTGTGAGAGTGCTGGCTTTGGAAGTCAGAGGATAATGTGAAGACATCTGAAGCAGAGTTTGTGTTGATTTTTGACAACTAGGATGCAAAAACTTGTTTTTTTACCTTAGAACGTGATTCATGGAGGTATCTGTGTTGGGCTTTGTTTCTGCTTGGATGAACTTAATTCCACTCTGATTCAGGAATACTTACATCTTGAATAACTGCAGTCCTCTAAGTTTGGTCCTTCTGGAACAGCCAAAATAAAACACAGGAACAGGCCTCTTGATCTAGCTCGTGCGCCTGCTTTAATTACAGACCATCACATCTTGACCTGTTTCCCTGAGCATGATATTCAGGGTCATATTGTTTATTTTTCTTATCTGTTCAGGAAACTTTATGGACGCTGTATGGTTCATCTGTATGTCTTTCACCCCAAACTTCCCATCTTGGGGTACTGGGGACAGATTTTTAAACCACTTGTTCCTCTTATTGGTGTTACTGGACACTGAAGTCTCAGTTCTTTTTTAAAATCTGACCCTAAATGCCTCTGTTATATCGGTTATAACCTAGAGTAAAATACTTATTTCTGTATTCTTATAAGAGAATGATGTACTTTAACAGGTTTTCCCATTGAGCATGAATAGGAATAACATGACATGGGGAGCGTAGCTTTTGGTTAACAAAGCTCTGTGACAAATATACATTTTACTTTCAAAACTAAATAAAATAATACAGGTTCCAGAAGCAACACTTGTGGAGTCTGACAGCGTCCATGTGAGTGATCCTGGCTCTACAGCTAACAATCGAGATTCGGGATAGAAAGATACAGCTGTGATAACCCCAAGTTCTGGGTGAGCTGGTCAGTGCTGTCAAGGAACAGGAAGGAAATCATTGCCCCCGAGCTAAGCGGTTTGAAGCAACACGTTAATACAGGGGAATTGGGAAGAAAGGTAAGTAGCTGAGGAAGGGACTGCAGAGAGGGGAAGGCAGAAAGGGAAGACATCCTATATTGCATCTTTCTTGCAAAGTCATCCGCTGCTGGTGCCTAATGGGTATGTTTTGGGCAGAAGACTTACAAGACTCTGTAACAGCCCAATATAATCTCTTTTTAAGTTAATCTTCATCTTGCTAAGAGTATAAGTGTGTGTCAAAAGGATTTGAGGAGATTGCTTGTAATCATGCTAGATTCTACAGGCGTTTCCTGACTTCTAATTTAAGACTTACTTTAAATGACTTACAGTCATTTGCAAGAACTTCTGTGGTGTGTGACACAAGTTTGCATCACTTGTTTGCCAAAAGTCTGCTACTTGCAAGTGGTCACTCTGCCTGCTACACCTGAGTGCTCTGAATATTCGTATTTATAAAGCATGGGGAGGCTTTAGAATGAAAACAGCTATGAAGTAGTACAGAAAAAGATGTAAAACAGTAGCGAACATTGCTGCAGCTTGTCAGCAGAGTGAGTTTTCTGCCTGTGAGACTGGCTGCCTCAAGCTAAAGGAACCATCAGATGCACAAACACAGGCCAGAGCACCTGTGAAATAGTGGGAACGTTTCATGGGAGTTGTGTGGAAGAATACCAAGTTATCCAGCGCATGAGCATTTGTTGAGAGAAACCTTTCAAACATTAGCTTGCCTTGGAAACAGTGAGGCAGCCTGCGTTTCTAAACAGGGGTGCTAAGGTTCTTTGACACTGTTTGACACGGTGATGGTGGGGTTTTGTTTATCCTCTAAACATCTGCAGGTGATGTGATGATTAATATCTTCAGGGAAGAGGTGGAAAAAATGACTCAATAAATACAAAAACTTTCTTGAAAGAAGCAGTTGAATGGGAAACGTGAACTTCTCCAGTTGGAACAAGGTTACGGGTGGGGTTATCCAAGGGTTAGACTTTTTCTGGGACTGTGCTTATTTATAAAACATGCTTACATGGCTTGGATGAGAATATCGAATGTCAGTGTGTACACTAAGCCAGTATTGATCTGTTTTCCGATGTCTGTTTTGTCCTGGCCTAGGGGTGGCCTCATTTTATGTTTGAGGAAGGGGTTCCTCAGTGTAGGATATATAGTTTGTAAAACATACAGAGACTTTCAAGGTAAAGGGCGTTGTAGAAATATATTATTGCTTGTGATTTCTGTTTTTCTTTTTTTGGGGTGTGTGGTCAGCTGTTTTCTGGGTACTCTCTTTAGTCTCTCTCATATGCTCCTCTTCCTTTCTTCTAAACGTGGGAGCCATTCATTTTAACTCTGTTACATGTCAGCACACCATTTCTGCCAAGCAAGAGCTCAAGAGAACAGATGAGTTTAATGATGGTGTGGGGGGAAGGGAGGGAGGAGAGAAGGGCCAGCAAAGCTAATGAATCACATAGCAGCTTTCATGGAAATACCGACAGCAAGTCATGTCCTCTTCGAGCTCGGGCAGGGAGCCGTAGACCTTTTGCTCCCAGTGGAGCCAGCAAACCACAATTTGCTCTCCAGTGGATAGTTTAATTCCTTAGTCACCTCTTCCTCCCACGAGTCATTCTTGCATGGGGGTTTTACAGATGCTGTCATTCTTCAGAGCAGTAACACGCTGCTGATTAAACTGGTATTGAAGAACTTTATTTTCCTCTGGAGGGTAATTTTTACTTGACTTAAGCCTCTCTTCAAAAGCCAGTTAGGGCCAGCTCTGTTGATTAGTCTTGTGGTGTGACTTGACTGGACTGACATTATTAAATCATTTCAGACATTCTGACAAACAGATGTCAAATGGCAGTGGTCTTTTCTGCTCTGCAGGCCAGTGAAACGAGTACAGCCAAGAGACTATGTCACAATTTGGACTGGCCTCTTAGAGGAATTTAGTCATGAGCATGACTAACTTGGTGCCTCTGAAATTAGCTGTTTGAGGCAGAGTTAAGCGATAATCTGAGCTCCCCTGATCCCAAGATGAGAGGCCAAAGAATGCTTAATCAATGGAAGAGATCAGTAAGTTCTACGCTAAGGCTAAGGCTTTACAACAGTTTTCAGCATTGGCTGGGAGCATGTGCAGAGTGGGAATACTTCCTCTGTGGGCAGGACCAAAGCTTTTACAAGAAGAACTTTTAGGGCATGGCAGGCAGCAGGATGTGGTTTATGCATTTTGGTTTGTGTTAGATGGTTTTACTGGTGAAAATTAAAGCTGTTCTTGGATGAAGGCAGGGAGCTTCCGCTGGGAATCTTACTGAATGAGCTGGTCAGCAAGAGCTTGTCCTATGGACAGAGCTTTGCAGTCTGTGCTTTTGCCCCAGTGCTAGTGGTGTTCTAGGATCTATGAATAGTTTGATAGTAAATGTAGAAGCTAATTTTCTTGGCGGTTGTTTTTCTTTTTAGTTAATGTGCTGCAGTTGGCTTGACAGTGGCACAGTGATAAGGAAGCAGCCAGTGGATGGCTGTTGTGTGTTGGTTCTGACACAATATTAAATTACTCAAATGAAGGGAAAAGGTGAAAGGAGGAGAGGAATAATGCTGACCTTGGAGAAAAAACAAAGCTCACTACTCTTTATTTGGGTTGTATTTGGCTCCTCAAGGTCTTAAAGCTTTGAAGCTAGCCAAAGAAATTCGAGCAAGCATTGCACCTTGGTCTTCCTACTGAAACCTGCCAGAGCCCTGGAGGTATTCATGAGCTTGTTCAGAAGCAGTCCTGTATGTGGAGCTTCTACTAGTATTTAAGCAAAGTAATAGTAATTTCTTTTCATTTTTTCTCTTTTCAGTTCCTCCTCTATCTTACTGACCTACTCTTCATAAAATCTCCTGATTTCCGCAGGGGGGATGTAGCTTTCAGAACAACATGAAGTTGTAAAACCAAAGCGAAGTACTTCTGATTTCATTGGCACTGTATTGCTTGAAGAGGACTTAATTTGATTTTTATGTGGTTCTCACGGACTGCCACTAGCAGGTTGATAAATCTTTGATACTTTCATTATTTTTTGATACTTTTCCATGGTGTATCTCCAAGCAATTTGAACATCATAATTAAAGATTACATAAAACTGAGGATCTCTGATGACAGACACTGCTAGGTTCTCCATGCATCAACTCTTCTCTTCCCAGAATCCAAAGTAGACACGGGTTCACAGATTTCTCTGAAATGTTCCATCTACTGTATTTCATGGAGTGCTAATGTTTTTCAATAAGCAGCAATAGATACAGATTGCATGTTCTGAGGCAGAGTACTCTTTCCTTGTATGGTCTGTGCTTATCTGTCATTTCTCTCAGGCTATAGATGAACAGCAGAACTGCAATTTTCTGCACTTCTAATCAGTCTGCATAGCACACAGCTAACAAGCTGTATATTTTTATCAGCAGCAAAATTCAAATGTAAAGTTCTTACAGGCTAGTTTTATTTTGATTACTGGAAAAATATACCCTTGGGAAAACATAAGGTTAATGTGAGTTTGCTGGGTCTGATTCTGAGCACGCATAGGGGATCTGTTGGCTGAAACAAGGACATATCTTTTTCTGCTTGTTACCAAGATGAAAGAACTGTGTAGTTTTTGTATCTTGGTTGGAATTTGTTCCATTGCTTAGGAAGAATATTAGGGGCTAAGTAAATATGTCCGTGTCCTGTGAACAAAGTTAATGGATAATCTTGTCCTGATGGATGCTTTGGTACTAGCTGTTAAAAATCATCAGTGAAAATAGGACGTTACTGAAGCAAATAAGAATTTTACCAGTAACTTCAATGAAGTCATATTTATTAATGTATGGAAAGCAGCTCTAGGGACAGGGTGCAGTTAGTCTTCTGACATATTGTACTTATGTGGCCTGACTTTTCTCTCTTCCCCTCCCGAATTGCAGTTAAGGATAAACACTTCTTTTGCATTTCTTTGCCATGGACTGGTGGCCAGTACTTAGGATAATTTGATGAATGGTTATTAGTTATGTTTTGCTTTCAGTGATCTGTTCCATTTCTAAACTAGGATGATATCTGAAAATGTAAAGGCTATTTAAAAAAAAAAAAGGCAATGTTTATTGAGCAAACTCTTAATCTTTGAGGACACTGCCATTCTACACAGCTTCTGCCTCAGGACACTGCAGTAGGATTCTTGAGTTCAGCAGAAAAACCTGTAAGGCCATACGATTTTCTTACAGCCTTTTGATTTTGACCTGTTTACCTTTTACAGGTAAAAGGTCATTTTGCCTTTTACCTTAATGTTTTCCTTTAGATGGATTAGTGCAAAAGCAACTTAATACACGCTGTTTTGGTAGGAGTATGTAAAGCAAATGCGAGCGCGCCGGGGTAATGTTTTTGAAATGCTACATAGAGGAAAAGGTAGAAACTGAGCATTTTGTCGTCCTGATTGTCACAGTTTGAACTGTTTCTGACCACTCCAACTGACTGGAGAAATCCCATCCTGTACTAAGGCTAGAAAGCTGTTTTAGTTAACATGAACAAAGTAAAATGCAAAGGTGGTTTTTTCCCAGCATTTGGAGGATATTCTTTTGTAATTTTCATACCCTAAAGGTCTTCTGCATTTTGACACTGAAGATGTAGAAATCCTTATAATACCATATAATTATGCCTCATATAATCACTTCTGTAGAGGTTGTTTCTACAAGGGTGTGGATAATGATAGATTGGTTGGCAGGAGCCTTGTTCTCTACAAGACAGGGAAGAGAGAGACCTACAAAAGTATGTCTGAATATTTACTCTATAGACAAAAACCCATATGATTCCTGAAATGACACAGAGTTAATTCCCTTTGCTTGTGTGGAACAGAACCAGCTCAGCAGTAAGGTCCGTTAGTCACAATTAACAGCTGATAAGTGGGGGTGAGACTGGGAGTTTCTGTGAACACCAGTCATTGCAGGTTCTGGTATTCTCTGCTTGGAGAAAGTTCTCGGCAAGCTGGTGCTGTGAATGCCCTAGCCCCGGTGTTCCTGTCTGTGACACGATAAAATAGTTGTGAATTGCAGCCTGTAGGGAAAAAGTAACATTTTACCTGTTTACAGCTGAATTGTCAAAAATCCTGTTTCCTCAGAAAACAAAAAGAAAAAAACTTAGACCCACTTCTGTTTCGTTAATAAGTCTTGTTCCCAAGAACATGTAATGTCAGCCATAACGCTGGTATTCTAATGCTGGAAGGGGATAAGGCAGCGGTGTCATATCCATCCCCGTCTGCAAATATCATTCCTTGAGTGCAAAGAGTGCTCCAGAGAAGTGGTGCGATTTATTTAAATCTTCAAAGGTTTTTAAGCCTTTGTATGATGGCAGGTTGTGTGCAGAAGGCAGCCTGTTTTCATTTGGTTAAAGCAATGTACGGAAACATTTTATGTTATGTTTCCAGGCCTCCTAAAGTCCATGGCAGTAACCTGAAGCTGAGTATCCATTTGACTCTCTGTCAGGCCTAGGCTTATAGTCTGTCCTACCCCAAGGTGGGAGGCACAGAGCTCTGACAGTATCTCTTTCGGCTTTTCCTGAGCAAAAGCTGGTGAGGATGGAGGCGTCGGAAGGGAAGAGACAGTGCTCTTTGAGACACTGAGGAGATTTCCACAATCCTTATCTTCTACATCTTGAGAAATGCTGCTTTCATAAAACCTTGTTGAGTTTGAAGAATGGACTAATCATGTTAGAAATTATTCTCAGCCTCCTCCACACATAGTTTCTTTGAGGCTGCTTAACTGTGGAAAATTTTTGACTGATCTTTTAATTAAAAGCTCTTTTTTTTTTTAACCAGGGAGTTGAAGCTCTTCCTGCTTTGAAGTGGGCAACTTTTTATAGATAAACATCTCATTATGTTATGAGATTTCTTCCTCTCTCCCCTTCTGTCTCATTTCTTTTCTTGATGTGTCTCATCCTGTGTTTGATAGTTTTAATGATTCCAGCCCAGTTCCTAGTATCAGCTCTTCAGGACAATGCTAGCTGGCTCCCTTATCTCGCTATACTAGGCAGAACTAAAGCTCTGGGTGAGCTGTGGAAACTAAATTGCAGCCTTCTCCCCACCCCCTCACTGGAGCAGGCTGGAAATGACATAAAACTGGGTTTATTATGTGGTCATCACATTTTAGTAACCAAAAGGCAGTTGTAGTACCAGTGCAATGTGTACTGGTTGTTAAGCATTAAGCAAAAATTAAAAAAAGTTTCTAGCTTTTAAGCTCTGCCCTCTGTTTTAAGGGAGGAAGAGGAACCTCTTTTCATGTTTCCATTTTTGATCCCTTTTCCCCCCACTCTTTCTGGATTATCGGGGTTTGAGAATTCATGAGGAAATAAGTTATTTGGGCTCAGTCAGTCCTGACTTGTCTGGAAGGAGCAGGGTTCTTTGTTCGTATCACTTTTCTTTCCTGTTGGATTCTTGGACCGGAGGTTTTAGGTAACTCTTCTTCATTAACTTCCAGCCACAGATCAGATGTTAACATTCAGTTGTGACAGCCGTTGCGCATGCGCTGTTGATGGAGGAATGCATCTACTTGCTACTCTATGACGACCGTTATTAACTGAGTTTATATGATTAGATTTAGGGTTGGGTTTTTGTTTGCTTTTTAATTTCCTGTGCTTCTTGAAACCTCAACACTGGTATTCTGGCTAATGTAATTGTATTTTCCAGAAATGGAAGTACAGCTGTCTTGTCACCAGTGTTAACCCAGTAAAGATTGAGTGATGAACTTTTGGGCTGGGTTAGCTGCGAAGCCGTTTTCTGAGCTGAAAAGAATTATCTACTTGTCTACAAGCTAGAATCAAGGAAAATCCTGGGAGCCTCACTCCAGCTAGCGGTCATTTATCTCAGGAATAATCCTAGTACAGCCTTTTGGGTTGAGAAATTAGTTTTCTTCCTTTTCACTGCTTTTTCTGAACAGCACCTTCCTGGGGGAAGTGCTAGTAAACTTCAAGGATGTCCCCCGGGCAGTTGCTAACCACCTTCTGGACAGCAGAAGCCTCAAAACTAGCAGGTAGGCAAAGGAAACCCCAAACTTACCAACCAAATCCCTAACTAAAAATCCCTTATTTCAGTGAAATACCAGAGGTTTTGTCTCTGTTCACTGAAAGATTCACATTTATGGATATTTTTCTTAAGTTTTTTTTTACTTCTGGACAGTTGTCTTAAAAATCCAAAATAGAGTTTGGCTTAATATTTATTTTGTTGTAGGTATGAGGTGATTATATCTGATGTCATCTTGTTTTGACAGGTGCTTAGGCAGAAATGTTCCAGAACAAGCAAAATCAGGAAGTGTCACAGTACACAGAAATCCCTATAATTTTGGTGTGCTAATGTCACAAGTATACAGAGTCAAGGGCCTCTTAAGGAATACAATATTTTTTTTAGTCGTGAGCTGTGATGGTTGTGGAAATTGCAAAATTGGATAAAAAAGAAGCAGCAAGTAGGGGTGACTTTATTTTTTTAAAAAAGGAAAATGTTGGTTTTCTGTAACTTCCACCAGATTAATTCTGGGATAATGTTACTTATAGAAAGTTTTAGTCGTTTTTTGGGAAGGTAGACAAGGGGGATAGTTTGCAGGTGACTAAAGTTTTTGGCAGGCCCACTGGTATTAACGGTTCCCAAAAAAGTAGGCTTGAGTTTACCGGGGGGACATTCCAGTAAGTGTATGATATAGAGTTTCTCTGAACATTTGCTAGACCATTTGCTTTGGATGTCTCAATGTTTGTTATGCCAGGTTGCTGGGTACTCTCAAAATCCAAAGCAGCGCGGTGGTAGATAGCAATTACACTTGTGATCTGCACCCGCGTTGGCAGACATGGTGTGTGTGGTTTGGTTATTCCTCGGGGTCTTGTATACCTCATTTCAGAGGTGAACGCAGTGGTACCCTCGTGCTTCTCTTGCTGCCAGAGGCTTATGGCACAGTGAAGCCCCTAGGATGCTTCTTGGACTGGTGAACAGGTCTGAAAGGGAAATTTCTATTTGTGGAAGCAGAGGCTGGGCATGCTAGCTAAGGATGCATGGAGCAGTTACCTTTGCTAACGTACTTCACAGGTGTATCTTTGGTCTTTAGACTTCTGAGCAAAAGTTCCCCCTTACAGTACAACCTGCACTGGGTACAAAACTGTATTATATTCAAGATAGGAATATCCAAGCTTGAGTTTTCATTTCAGGCTTAACAAACCTTCAGAAAACCCAAGTAAATAGCGTAAGAAATACTCAGAGGAACTCTTTAGTACAGACATTAGCATATCTCTCAGGGTAAAGAGGTTTTAACTACTCCTGCTGTTATTCAGAGAGGAATTGTATGTGAACAGGCCCATAAAAAGGAAAGAAAGTAGACTGAAATACACAATGTGACTTTGTGAACAGGTTTTTGATCAGATCTTGTCTCATTTACCTTCTGAATGTGACCTTGTTTCCACTGTAATAGCATTGAGCTGTGACAATGTGAACTTGAGCTTCAGTTCTTGTTGTGGCTGTGCTAAGAGCTTGGAACCACCAGATGCTGAGAAAAGCTGATCTTCGTTTTCTGTTTGCTTTTTAACACTCTTTTGGAAGATTTAAATGTGACTTTCTATGTAAGAAGGAACGAGATGACAGAGTTATTGATCAGGGTGAATCCAACAACCTGAAAATATTTGTGATCTGTAAGAAATTCCTTAATTGTGCAGCAGAGATTCTGTGGGTACCTCCTTTTCTAAAACCAATGTATAACTTGCTGAAGGGACAGTGTAAATGGGGCCTTTTGTGGATTCTCAGAGTACTGGACAGTACGCCCGTACATTTTTGCTTGGTTTAGATGCTAAAATTTGAACTAAATGGAGATGCTTCAAATACAAGGTCCTCTTTCCTATTGTGTTACATTCCTACAATGGGAGAGCCTCTTCTAGTGGCCGCCCTTCAAAAGAATGTCCTACCAGTAGTTCATCTGCAGATTTAAATTGATGACAAGTAGTTTTGTCATGACTTAGTCTTTGAGTTATGAAAATAGTGCCTTTTCTCATGTGCTTCTTTCACTCCACATCTCCAAGCTCATATCTTCTAACTGAAGAAAAAGTAAGCCAGCCCTTAAAAGTCTCCAGCTCTAATGTCAGTGGTCTCTGCAGTCTTCAGTTAGGAATTGCTCAGGTCAAGATGCTTATTGCTGCTTTTTCTTTGGAACCTCTGGTAGTGTAACCTTTCAAATGCAGGTATCTGTAGTTCCCTAATACTTTGTAATATTTTTATTTCTCTTTCTTTGGCCTCTGGCTTCCCCGTCCACAATGATTACATAGATCAAAATCTTTGTATTAAGTCTTTTAGCTTTTTCCTCCTGTTGCATATTGTACCTATTCCACAGGGAATGTAGTCAGGAAGTCCAGACAGTCCAACAGGCTATTAAAATTCTTCAGAAAAAAGAGTTCATGTTATAATTACTCTTTAGTCTCAGTGTCTTAAGTGAGTAGGAGGCCTTATTTGAGCAGATGCTTCTATATAATTAGTGTTAGATTATCAAAACCATCTTTGTTGTTCTGCAGCCATCTCCTTGTCTTTAAGCTAGGTGAGCCTTCCCAAAGAGTTGCTGACCTGTAAAGGTGTTGGCTCTATGACTAATACTCTGCAAACAGACTAATTCAGGAGAACCATGACTGGCCAAGCCTAGGTTTGCTTTGTTCGCTGTTGCATAAAGACCAGTAGCAGAGAGCATTGTCTTTCTGCGGGACAGCCCTAAAAGAGATGGAAAATGGTATGCTCTTCAAGTTATTGAGGATTACTGGAAGGAGTATCCAGCACTGTGTGTGGTCACTGAAAAATGCTGACAGCTAACCTGTTTGGCTCATTCCCTTTGTGTATCAAGCAGACCAAGCTGTAATAGTTTGTCACAGTGTCATTTTTTTTATCCTGACTTTTACCTAAGCTGATGGTGGACCAGAAGCTTTAGACATTTCACTCTCATATATGACATTCTAAATAGCTTAAGCAATGTTGCAAATAACAGTAGGTCCTGATCTGTGTATCTTGGCACCTATATTTCTTTGAAAATCCGGCCTTCCTCCTCCAGTCCTCTTCTAACCCCCAAGAAGCACTTAAATCTGATTTGGATCTTCTGCTCGAGTTGATGAGGTTATGTGCATCCCTTCAGTATTTGTTATCAAGCTGTCTTACCGTTAGCACACTTGGAGGTTTAAGGATGGGGGCATTAAACAATGTGGCAGAACATGTATAGGGATTTTGCCGCTGTGTAGGTATCTGTGTGAAAGCACAGCAGCGCGGGGAAGGGCTGCTGTTATATCTGCCCTACTTTTCAGCAGTTGTGTTTGCTTTTTCTCATGCCACCATGAAATGTTCCAGTGTGTTTCCTGTTAATTAGGATATCAGAAGATCTCTGGTTAGCAGGGAAGGTGTTTAACTGTTTCATTTGCTTAAAGGAAAAAAAGGGGCAGGGTTTTAATGAAGTAGATCTGTGTGCAAAACTCTGAAACCTTTTAATGAAAAAGTACTTTAAGAGTCAAACATACAGCAATCCTTCTGTGCTGTACAGTCATCATTTCCCAAAGGACATTCCTAATACTCTTAATCAGTCTCAATATCGATCTCTGGTTCAATGCTGGAGCAGGGTGAAAGTGATCTGCCAAGTCCCCTGGGCTTTCAGTTAAGCTTTGAGTTCTCTGTGTAGCTCGGCCACTTCTGGAAAGGGATTTTAAGCACCAGGTTAATTAAGTTTTTGAAAACTTTGAGTCAACAGAAGACAGGGAATATGGCTAGGCTCCTGGTAATATGTGTTTCTTTATCGTGGGGAGTTGACAGGGAGTGCAGTGGCTCCAAGCTAATACCACCTTTTCTGATTTGGCTGTGACTAAATTCAGACCAACAATGTCATGAAGTTGCATATTAATGCACTGCGTTAGGTTGTTCATTGTGTCACCTAAGTGGCACTTGGGTACTGGAATAATTCTGAAAATGACACAGAAGCTGTTATTACCTGCCTTGTAACACCAGCTTGTAAATCTGTTGTGAAAGTCTGACTGTTCAGTTCAATGTCCAGTGGCATTCTACATGTCATGAGACCTCCTAGTTGCTCTCTGTCTGCCTCTCGAGCAGAGGACAAGTCTCCCACAGGTACTGTCAAATCTTTCAGCTCAGTGTAGGTATTTTAAGTATACCTAAAGGGCATCTGAAATGGCCCTAGACATCTGTATTTTGTCTTCCTACACTAAGTGTCATAAGCCAGGTGGGATTAAGGTACACCTGTGGTCGAGATTTGTTTTGCACAGGCAAATCAAAGCTGGCTAAAAATAGTAATAGAACCTTATACAGGCAAGACTGAGCACGTAGGTAGTGCAGGCATGCACTCGTATCTGTTGCTGTATGTAACCAGCGCTGCTGTGGATCTCAGCGAGATCTTGGCAAAGCCTGAGTAAGTGCAGTCATTCTGAGTCCAGCATCTACCAGAGTCACAGCCAGGGGATAAGCTGAAAACCAAAACTGATAAGAAGGACCTATTTCAGCTAAACCACGTGTGCTAGTGCATAGCAAAATTGTATGGGGAGGCTTAATAACTCTATTTGCTGTAGAAGTGTGGGCTGTTAATAGTATTCTCTTTACTTGGCCATCCTGCTAAATGCTTGCAGCCCACTGGATTTATACTAACCTTTCCCTCAAGGTATCACAGGAATCACTTTTCTGTCTGAGGCTTGGGAGTTCTGTTCAGATGGCAAAATTTATTAAAATATCTTAGCATGTGGGAACAGAACTCCAGAACGATGGAAGAATCGGTCTTCTGTTGGCGCAGAGGCTATGAGTTGGCCCATAATTTCTTGTTGCTATCTCTCTTGTTTTGCTACCCCTTTTTGAGGTGGGAGGGATGGCAAAGAGGCACAAGACAGTGAAATAGCTGGTCTGTTGCAAAGGCAGGAGTTAGAATGAAAGATGTAACAGTCCTGCTAGAGCAGCAGCTACTCGTGAGAGTACAAACTTGTCTGCAGGCAACAGTTTGCCTTTTTGAAACGTATGACACTAACATTGCCGAGCGCTATGAATAGTTTTCTTTTATTTCTTGTTGTCCTGCCCTTGCAATTCAAATAAGGTATCCATTGTTTAAAAACATCGCACCAAAGATGCATCTGTCTTCATGCTTTAGTCTTACATGACTGAAATGCTTTCTGAAATGAATCAGTGATCAGCATGCTTAAATTACATAGATGAACTCTACATGCAGGAGGCTTAGTACCTACTTAAACTATGGAAGAATGAATTACTAATGTGGGTTTTCAGATTTGCTGAAGCAAATGTGTTTTTATTGTTCTTAGCTTAAGAGTTGACAGAATTAAAATTTAGGAAGGAAGTACGAAATGGAACATTCTGTGTTAATTCAGTCCTTGGAACAGGCAGAAGCCCACGGCATTAACCTTTGGGTTATTAATACATTGATAGAGGGAAGGATTAAGAAAAGGGCAGGTTGTGGGACACAAATGGCACAAAGGCCAGAGGCAAATAATCTTGTATTGACTCCAGTTCTAAAAATTAGATTCAAGGTGGAAGTCAGAACACTTCCAAAGATGTTTCTGTGATCAAATGAAGTGACTTCCCAGCTGAGATTCCTCCTCTGCTCTGGGACTGGAGAAGCAGGTATTTGAGCTCTTAACTATACTTAAGAGTGAAGTAAAATAAATAACTTCAAGGCTAGCACTTTAGTGGGAAGACAGTGATACGTGCTCTCTCAGAGCACACGGAGTGTGAAGGCAAATAAACTTACTGAATCTTCATTCCAAAATGTCACGCGTGTCTCCCCGTGACTGTGGCAAAATGTTTGCCACGTACTCTCCCTTTGCCTGCTATCGCTGTAATTACATCAGCCGTACTGCATGGGCTTGACTTCTGAACAGCAGTCCTGTGTGTTCACCCTGGGGGAGTGGGAAATGGTTTTCTCCATTCCATAGTCCATTTTCTTCTGGTTGTGGATGCCCCTATGGGAGCTGATGTGGCAGGTGCTGAGAGCTTAGATCAAATATAGATCATTAAGTGGAAAAACTGAAGTGTAATCCTGATCCTTCCTCTGTGAAAAACATTGTGCTGAAAATGGGATTAAAATGGCTAAAGATCATCATGAGGGGTCAATTTTTATCTCACTGAAGTCCCACTTTGTTTCTGACACCAGCGGAAAGTCAGCAAGCGTTCCCTGGCAGAAACTGGTGCAAACAGTAAATCTGCACAGCAGGCCACCAGCCAGCTCCAGGGTCCTGGTCCTTACTGCGACCTTGGGTGAGGCATTTCTTTGCTCTCTGCTTCCCTGTCCTGTGACCTAGAGCTAACAATTACGTCTTAGGATTTGAGTCAAAGTACTCTGAAAATTATAAGCTCTATGTCTACGTTAAGGTTTAAACCCTCACACCTGAATAGTATGGCTGATACTGAAAATGGGCGCCGAGGCAAGTGCGATGATGAGGTGACCTCAGTCTGAGCAAAACAGGTTTCCAGGCAATAACTCTCAGTGGAGTAATTCAGGAGTAATTCCCAGTTCCTCTGCAGTGGGGGAAAACAAGCTGAGCTCATTAGCAGAGTGGGTGTGAGACTGGGAGACGTGGGATGTTAGGTATGGTGGAAAGGGAATGAGAAAAATACTGTTGGTCAGAGGTAGCCTGAGTTGGGATATGTGGGAAAGAGGTTGTGCTCAAACTTGGCAAGAGAATAGTTAAGCTAACAGGTTGGGCAGGGTGGATGAACAGTGAGAACAGGAATGAGGTGCCATAGCACCATTTTCACCAAGCAGAAAGGTATTCAATGCTTTGGCGTGGTTTTTCTGGAATGTGTTCTTTGAGATGCAGGGCTCGTTGTTTTTTCTCTTCACTGCTCAAAACAAGCAACACTTTCTAGGAAGAGAAGTTGTGTGTGATTCCAGCCACTTGAAGCAGCAGCATAGATCAACCCTGGATCGGGTTCTGCAGCTTGGCAGGCGTGTGCCTCTGGAGTCTACCATAGCCCGTACCCAGTGTGGGGTGTCGAGCTAATCGGGTCACCAGGGTGACTTACAGCCCTGAATGCAGTTCCTGCGTTGTGGGTGCCTCGGGCTATGGGGCTGGCAGTTCCATTAATAACCACTGCACTGCTCAATTTCAAGGTCATTCGGTGGGAGAGTTGCCCATAAAATAGACTTTATAGTAGTGCTTATACTTTGGTGCTCTGTGATCAATATACACATGCATTGAGAACTGTCCCTTTTCTGGGCTCTTCTGGCTTTTTAGTATTGCATGGCACTGTTTTGGAAAGCGGAGAGAAGAAAATACATAAACATTTCTCTGTGATGAAAAAACAGGTAGGTTAATGGTTATTGATGGATAGCAAATGCTTTGTGATTTATGACAGAACAAGTTAGCAGAGCATGGAGTCTTACAAAACACGTGGGACAGGTTGAGTAAGCTCAGGGCCTGCGCTGGTTGGCAAGCTGGTGAAGTACAGATAATCCCAGTTAAATATGCTTAATTGTTATCCGTACGTAGATGTCTTCCATTGCTCAGGACCATGTTGCAATTGTCATCTGGTGGTGATTAGAAGCGCGCTGGCACTGCTGCGAGAAGTGCTACGTTTCTCTTGGGAAAAGGTGGTTTTCTCAGTGCCATGCTATTTTTACCAGTGTGTGGTAGCATCATTATTTCTTGTAACGTATATACTACTGCCCAGTCAGCACTACCCACTGCTTAACTCTACCCAGTCATGTGCTGACCAGATGACAGTTATGTCATTGGGGGGAAAAAAGAGTGTTATTTGAGGTGCTTGCTTTGTAATAAAATTTTGTTATAACAGTAGAAAACCCCTCCTTCAGACTGAATAAAGATCCAGGACATAACATAAGGCTTTAAATCCATCCCTTAGGCTCCATCTGTGGCCTTTTATAATACATATTTTATACTTTAAATCTGTAGTATGATTATAGCTTGTGTGAGTACTGCTTCTCTGCTCTGGACGCTTGTGCTGCTGTACGTTCAAGAGAATTCGAACAAGGCGTTTTTCTCTCTCACCTGGACACCTGGGAACCCCCACATGAACCTCTGCCTCTGAGCGAGAAGCTGTGCGGAGCTGGTATTTCTCCGCTGGAAGCGAGGCATCGCATCGCGGTCCATCCAATTTCCCTGTTGTCCTTCATCTGACGGCGTTAGCTGCGTTGACGCAAAAGCTTTGCTCGCCTGCCGAGCTCAGTGTGAATGCAGTTCACAGGTGCCAGGCCTCGGCAGTTGGGAGCACTCGCATTTGAGAAACGGGCTGAGCGGCGAGACGAGGGCCTTCAGCTCCGACAACTGAAATGCAGGTCTGGAATTGCACCAGCAGCCATTTGAGTTGCAGCGGAAAATCTCCCTTCTCCGCTTGCGTTGCACTTTTCACTGGGGAGCCTGGAGCTGCCTTGATATGTTGGCACCTCCAGCTGCAGATGACTAAATGAAGCTGTGTGGGCTGCTCGCTGTCCGGCCAGACTGTCCCTGCTATCTCTTCCCATAAACACTGGAGCCTTTGTCTCTGGCCTTATCGTGCCCCTGCCATCACAGAGCCCTTTCTGTGCTCTCCTCCCAGCACAGCGCCTCTGTGTTCAGGGGTCTTTTCTTCAGCTGCCCTTTGTCTCGGGGTGTTTATTGTGCCTGCTGCAGAGTGTGTTTGTTTGGGAGAGAGGAGGAGGGGCTCCTGTTTGTGTGGGGTTTATAAACCTAGTGCATTCTTCAAAAGACATGCTGACCAAACTGAGTGGTGTTAACGTTAACCCTTCACTGCCCTGCGTTACTGAGAGATTTCCTTGATGTGCGAAAAATGCTTCGGGAGGGTTATGGAGTTGCTTGCAGCGTCAGGCAGTAGCCACACAGTTGTGCAGCTGGGGGTCTGCTCCCCCTTTGATTTTCTGTGAAGGCTCCACATGTGTATCAGCAAAGAGAGCCTCCCAGACATGGGGAGATGTAAGTGATTCTAGCATTTTGCCCCAGAGTGCTGCTGGAACTTGTTTTTACTGCAAACACTGGCTCACTAGCCCTTTCTGTTTGCATAACTGGTCCTCGCATCCTGTTTATGTACAGTATTTCTTCATTGTACCATACCCCAAAACTCTGTGGCTCTGTACTGTAGGGCTTTTCCTTTTGAGTAAGGTCCTGAAAACCGGGATTTCTTAAATTCGGAGTGTTGCCACTTGTGGTGGCATATAATACCTCCCCTTTTGAATAACAAGCTTCTTTTCTTTAACCAGCTTGTTAATAGTTAGGTGGTTAGGATGGCTCTTATTGTTTGTTCAGTACCCATGGTCCCATATTCCCAGGGAGCTTTGGAAGAGGAAGGTCAGCAACTCAGAAATTTTATTTCCTTTGTGATCACATAATGCTTTGCATTAAATTGGATTGGGGGGGGGGGAACAAACCAACCACCAAACAGACCAGCATCAACTTTCTAACCTCCTTTTGTTCCGCCTCCGTAAGAGGACAGGAATTTATAACATGAAAAATCTCTCATCTATTTCTGCAAGAAGCTGCAGCAACACAATTGTCTTAGTGTTAGAAGTGCCAGGAGAGTTTTGTCTTTCACTGAATCTGCAGTCAGCATAAAGTTTCGGACCTTTTTTATGATGATCTGCATAAACTGAGCATAATGCAGATACCTTAGTTTTATGTGGGACAAAAATACTTTTTTTTTTTTCCACGGATGGTATCTTTTCTGAAGTACTAAACTTTACCCCAGAAATGAACAGGTTTAAATTCAGTATTTCACAAAGTAGTGTAAAGAATTTTTACTCTCAAATAATTAATATCCTGGCCTTGGGGGTTGCAGTTCATGTACTGCAGCATCTACATATTATATTATCACGCTGGGAAAAAGTTCAGCAGGCTGTGTTCCTTTGCGGGGGGTGGGAGAGGAAGAAATGCAAAATAATACAAGCCTTTGAAACATGAATCCACACACTCAGTCATGACTAAACCTATTCAAACACTCAGATGTTTTTTCCAAGACTGCTCTAGGCTCTAGCATTGTTGTTGTGTGACTTGTTTTCTCTATGAACTAACTCAATTTGTCTCATCTCTTTCTCTTCAAGGAACAGTTTCAGCTGCAAAGCGCACAGGGATTCCAGCCCCCCGGGAAATATCGTCATCTGTATCCAGAGAGCGAGCCGTATTGCGTGGTCAAGCCAATGCTAGGAAAACACAACCCAGCCCCACCTCTTCTGGTACACCAACTCCTACCAAACACGTGCGCCCCACTAGCAAGTCCAAGCAAGAGAATGAAACTGGTGACAAGGCTCTTCTGGAATCTCAGGTTAAAGAACTCCTGGCAGAAGCAAAGACGAAAGATTCTGAAATTACCAAACTCCGTTGTGAGTTGAAGAAATGCAAAGAGAAAGGATCACTTAACGCTGAAGGAATGGGTGCTTCCAACCAAAATGTAGAAACAGTATCACCTGTTGACATAGATCCATTAATACGGACCCTTCAGGAAAAAAACAGGACTTTTCAAAAAGAGCTTGCTAGCCTGGGAGAAGAAAATCGTGTTTTGAAAGAGAAATTGCTTTATCTAGAGAACTCTCCCCTCTCAGACACAACAACAAGCAGTGGGGGTGACAGCAGCCTCCCAACCCCAACTACCCAAGAATCCAGTTTTGGAAGCCCATCACAAAATGTGTCGAGAGGAGAAATGGATGAGCACAGGCAGCGTGTGAACGGGGGTGCGCTGCGCAATTCAGGTTCTTCCAGCAGTGATGTAACTAAAGCTTCTTTGTCACCCGATGCATCTGATTTTGAACATATAGCAGATGTACCTTCCAGGCCGACATCCTCCAACAGCAACCAATTCAAAGGTTCCAAATGCTCCACTACAGGAAGTTCTCCAAACAATATTAGTGACCTTTCGGTTGCATCTCTGACAGAGAAAATACAAAAAATGGAGGAGAATCACCACAGCACAGCAGAAGAATTACAAGCCACTTTGCAGGAGCTGTCGGATCAACAGCAAATGGTGCAGGAACTGACAGCAGAAAATGAGAAGCTGGTGGAAGAGAAAGCTCTACTGGAGAATTCCTTTCATCAACACAGAGATAGAGCAGAACAGCTGAGCCAAGAAAACGAAAAGTTAATGACTCTCCTCCAGGAGCGATCCAAAAATGAAGAGAGCAGAGCTCAGGAGGGGAAGGTCCTTGAACTGGAACAGAAATGCGCAGAAGTTCTTGAAAAAGCACAATTTGAAAGAGAGAAATTGCTCAACATTCAGCAACAGTTAACCAGCAGCCTACGAAGCTTAGAAAGGGAGCACCAAGATGCCCAGCAGGTGATTAAAAGCCTGAGAGAAGAAAATGAGAAGCTGCTTAAACTTCTAGAAGTGGAACAGCAGAGCAACAGCACGGTGACAAAAACTCTGGAGGACTGTAAAATTGCCTTAGAGGGTCTAAAAATTGAGAATGGCTCTCTCAAAACTCAGCTAGAGAGTGAGAAACAAAAGGCCGCAGAAATCAATGCGATGGGATGTACTACCGACAACTCGGAGGTGCAAGAGATGCTGAAAGTAGCCCATGCAGAAAAGGATCAGTTAGAAGCGTCTTGCACTGAGCTTAAACAAGAGCTGCTGAAGGCGAACAGTGAGCTGAAGCACATTCAGGGTCTGCTCTCTAAGGTAAAGTAGTAACAGCGGTAAAAACATAACGGTTGTTTATCTGTCCTTCCATAAATGGATAATTGTTGGTCTTGAGATTGTTATTGAGCCATTGATTATAAGTTTCCAGGATTTAAATTGCATTATTAGTTTTGAATGGAAGCTGGGGTTGTGTGATTGTCTCTCTTTCTGTTGCTATATGCATATTTTCCCAGGAATAACTGTTAGCGTAGCTGTGTTTATAAATTAAAAACTAATTCCCCCTAATATCTTCTGCAGAATTTACTATTTTGGTAAATAGAACTGTGTTTATCAAAATTGGAGCAAGAGAACAGGTCAATAAAAAATTACTTTGATATTATGTGAACAAATATTAGTGAAAATCACTTGGTAATCCAGATAGAGAAGGGCATGAGTAGTCAGCAGTGAATATTAAATTCTGAATAATTAGTCATGAATAATTAGTAGTGAACTATAGGTGTCATTGGTCATGAGAACACAAGGACGTGAGGTAATGCTCAGAGAAGCTGATACTTACAGCAACGTGGCTAACAATGCACGGTCAAGCTCCAGATGAGATTCTAATTTTATGAAACTGAGAAGGATTCTGTTTTGGGACAGGTAAAGTAATGGCAAAAATACTGATTTGTTTCAGAACAATTCTTCTCTGCCTCATTTGGTAGTCTCCAAAAAACTTTTAAGTCAATAACTTCTTCTATTATCTGTGTGATCACGGCTGTTCAGAAGAGAGCTGCGATGTTAGGTGTCCTAGAAAAGTGCTAACGAAGCACAAGCCAGTGGTTATGTCCCACCACTGCAGAAAGAGTGATAGTCAGCGAGCGCAGCCTTTCCTGTACGGGGAAGGGATCGGGAGAAGAATGGTAAAATTGGCGAGCTGCAGAGGAAGAGAGCACTGCCAAAAAGCACCTCCATGATTTGAGGGATTTAGAAAATCCAGATGTCCTTTCAGCTTAAATAGGTGACCACAGCAAATGGGGTTAGTAGAGGAAGCTCCCAAGCGCTTGCTAGAGCTGCAGTTTATGAAGAATAAATGAAAAACTGCTGAGTGCTCAGACTGTACCAAACTTTTATTGCCTAGTTTTGAAACCACAGATTTCCTCCTTTTTACTCTTCCTTTCCCTCAAATTAAGCTGTTTTGAGTCATTGGCTATTTGTGACACCCAAACAAGACCACAGGCTTCTGTAAGGCTGCCCTTCAGTCAGGCTGTGCCAGTGCTGCTCACTGAATTGGCAGCCTAACCTTGCTGTTCATACTCACAGATCTCCCCCAAACCTGGAAGCATAGGTCTGTGGGCCGGAGCCAACAAACTGAAGTGCAGCAGATTCCCACTTCAGTAATTCCAGATGTCCTATATCCAGAAAATATACTTATCTGCAGTAGCTAGCTCTGTTACGTATGTTTTCACAATCCTTTGAAAATGCACATGGTAAAAGCGGTAAAATTGTTCATGTGGATAAAGTGATTGTCATCTTGGCCCTAAGGCAGTGATATCACTCTCATAACAATACATGAATAGATGTGGAGCTTTCCAGGAATATCATTCCTCTATGTTCATCACCAGCAGAGATTGGTTTGGAATTATAGTCATCAAATAGAAATTTAATTTCCTCTCTAGCATCTTGTTTTATTGTCTGTCTGACTAGGCAAGAAAACCAACATTCACAGCTCATCTGTGTTTCTTGAAACTCTCATTAGCGTTGAAACTCAGGTTATACAATGCTTAGAACACAGGTTCAATTCTTAAGTCCATAAAATGCCCGGTAAAATCTCTAATGAGTGATATTTGTTAAGAAATAAAGGCAGACTTGCAGCTTGCTTTGCTCCCTTCCAGGCTGAGAATGAATGTGGTCAGCTGAAGGAGGTGTGTGACCGGCAGGCTGAGCAGCTGAGCAGAACCAGCCAGAAGCTGCAGGAAAAAACATCAGAGAATGAAACAGATATAAAAAACCTGAAAGAGACAATTTTCGAGTTGGAGGACCAGGTGGAACAACATCGTGCTATAAAACTGCACAATAACCAGCTCATCAGCGACCTGGAAAGTAGGTGGAGCTGAAAAAAGGATCTAAGTGAACTTAGTCTGGAGGCTCAGTTATGGCTGTGACAGGGGGGAGGAGGAGGCATGTCTTCATACGTGTGACAACAGCCTCACTTCAGAAATATTTCAATTCTGGCCAATCCGTTCCGTTCATGCACAAAAGTCACTACTTTAACCGTTAGTACCACAGAAATAATATTAGAGTCGGTCTCCAAGCCTTGTATTGCCTGTTCTGGAACCGGAATTCTTGGCCTTTTCAAGAACTGTACGGTGGAGGTTGTGGTGGTGCTGTGGGAGGGGAGCTGCCACCTGGTGGAACGAGCGGCCCATTTCGCTGACCAGGGTTGCCTCTCCAGAGGTGTGTGGAATGAATAAGCGATCCTGCACATATGATTCTGTAAATTTAAAAACCTGGTTTAATGCCTTAAAATAATGACCTATTTCAGAGATGTTTGAGTAACAAATCTACTGTTGATTCCGTTCCTGCTCCACTGACAGAGTACCTTAATTTCAGTTCAGTCTGTTTGGTGGCATTACTAAAAGCAAAACCAGATAGGCTGCTCTGCCCTCCCATTTTCACTTTTCACCCTTGCCTTTGTGTGTTTAATAATCTCTTCTCTTTTTTACCATTTGTAGGTAAAGCAATGAAGCTGGAAGAACAAAAACAAGAGACAGAGAGGCAGCTGAAGGCTCTGACCAAGCAAATGAAGGTAAGGCTTAGACTCCGTGGCAGAGCTGAGCTTTTATGGCAATACTGGATTTGAGAGAAGCATTGTCTTTTTCTAGAACAATTGTGGAAAGTTCTTTCTATATCGTTTCATCCTTCATTCTCTTCACTTATTTCTAGCCGTTTCTTTGCCTGTGAAGGAAAAATACAGTACATCCTTCGCAAATTAGTTCTGCTTTTTGTACCTGTGAACTTCTGCTACTTTGGAACAGCCGTTCCTGCTTCATGAATCATCAGTAGCAATGAGCTCTTTTCAGCAGCAGTGCTTGTAGTAGTATCACAAGTCTGAATGATCAATAGCTATAGGAAGAACTTTGGGTTTTTTGTGTTGGGGTGGACAGCTTAGCATCAGTTTTTCTTCTGTAGTACTGTGTAAAGATGGAACTCTTTAGTTTGACCTTGGCATCATCCTGAAATTGTGGCAAAATCCTGGTTGCTTGGGTCACTGAAAGAGAGATCAATAGCTAAGTGCTCAGCTCAAATAGGTGCATCTCTACAGCAAACAGTTTGGGGTTCTAATTGTTCTTTCTAGGAAGATACAGAAGAGTGGAGGCGTTTTCAAGCTGATCTGCAGACTGCGGTGGTTGTAGCCAATGACATTAAGTGCGAAGCCCAGCAGGAGCTCCGTGTGGTAAAGAGGAAGCTTCAGGAGGAAGAGGAGAAGAGTTCCAGACTGCAGAAAGAGCTGGATGAAATGAAGGGCAGCAACAGGTTGGTTATATATAAAGGTCAAGATTTGCTCTCTGTGACTGCTAACATGCATGCAAATGGTGCTTTGTCAATAACTATTCATTGGCTTGGATGTGCACGTTATCTGTTTTTAACTCTTCTGAGAGATTTTGGTGTCTTTTATTCTAAGATGTTTCTGTTCTTTTTCTTTTTGACAATGTAGTTCTGTCAACTAGGCCATGGAGGTTTTAATCAGCAAGTATTAAGTAATAACAACTGCCAATATCCTCTTATAGCTTTGTTCTAATACTGTATTCCACTGTGTTTTATTGCCTTCATAACACTCTATGCAGCTGTATTAAACCATCTGTGAAAAGGTTGCTTGGCTACATATATTCAGTGGGACATGCAGAAGAGAACTACTTAACCTGAGAGGAGTCAAGGACTATATATGCTCAAATTAAAATGAGCACTAGCTGGACTTCCTTGTTCTGCAGGTGTTGACTGAGTGATCAATGCAGGTACTAGGATTCCTCATCTCGCATCTCCTGGCCTTAATTTGAAGCCTGCTGTGTGATTAGCTGTGTTAAATAGTCTGGGCTGTGGCCTGGGTGAGCGTTTAGCCCAGAAGCAGCTTGGTCATGCACCTGTAAAACAGTTGCTGTAGTCTCAGTGTTTGGAGGGGGAACGGTAATCGTGAACCATGCGGAGATATACCCAGCATGACAAGCTGTGTATGTGGGGCTTCCCTCTGTGGGAGCGTGGCAACAGTGACTTTTGCAATTGAGTCTGGAACTAGTACAGATGCCTTAATGTGGCTTTTGTGTGGCACATGACCTTTCTATGTACCACCTTTAATTCCAAAAAATCATACTACAGTTGAAGTACTAAATAAGAAGAGATGGAAACCAAAAGATGTAGTAGAAGGAAGAACCAAAATTTCTAAAGACAGGGCTCTGCTTTGCTTTTTTTTTTTGCATTGACACAAGCAGAACCAGCAGAACTGCAGCAATGAAGATGTTTCAGGGGGAATGAAGAAAGACCAAAAAAACCCACAAAAAGTGGTACTGTTTATCAAAAATGTGTGCCAAATCAGTTTTGCTCCTCTAGATTTTTCAATTTCATCTCCCTCCTAGTAGATTCGTGGCCAGTGGTAGAATAGCCACAGTAAGACAGTGAATCTGGTCGTTTCTTTCAGGCGGGGTAACAGTCCAGCTTTATGTTGCACATATTTGCTCACTGTTTTCCCTTCAGGAGTTTCCGCAGCAGCTGTACAGTGGATGGGAGTAGAAGGTGGGAGGGCTTTTGTGCGGAGGTGTATGGATCAGAATTCCTGGACTGAAGGAACAGAAATACTTTTTTCAAGAAAAAACAAAGGAATGTTTTTAAGCTCCAGTGTCATTATCAGAGGCCCCGGTGGATGCAAAGAAAAGCTATTACAGACTGCGTATTCAGACAAAATGATTACCAGACAGTATTTAAGTTCTGGGCTCTGCTTCCATTCCTGATTTGTTATTAATGAAATTTCTCTTGTTTAGTGTGGGGTCCATATGTAAGGGCAGGGATCATATACTTGTAGGTTCCCCTCTTTACTCTTTTGGGTTTTGATCTGAAGATGTATTTGATAATACTTAAATTGAATAGAAGATGACCCGCTAATATGCAAACTGGGCTATTTATCTTCCATGTATAAGGAACGTGGATGCACTGTCAGCTCTTTGGCATAAGAAGCATGAGCTGCAAATACTGCTTTTGACATTAGATCCCCAGAATCCATACATACATAGCTCCAGAAGAGGTATTCAGACATCTATTTAATTAAGTCAGTTTTGGCATTTGTCTCTCCCTTTCACATGCGTATGGATATATGTCTGTCTTTGCGTCATGTTGAATATCTGTAATAGCTTGCTTTGAGTATTACATTGGTCATGGAGCCAGATGTACTGTCTGCAGTGGGCAGTAATTATTCTGTTTCAAAGACAGGTGTAAAGACCAAATTTTGCATCTGTCAATTTAAGTGTAATTAATTTAACTCACAGTGTCCATGCAGAGAGTGCAAAATTTCTGTACTGAGTGGTATGGAGAAGATAATGAAGCCTGTGTAAGTCATTGTCTAAACAAACCAGTGATCAACAGCTAAGCACCGAAATTTTAACTGTACTGACTATAAAACAAATTGTTGAAGTCGCCAAAGCTGCTGCTGAGAGCCAGTTCCACACTCCCAGTTATTTTTGCATTCCTGAGGTCACCATCCTCCCCAGCACCTCAGCTTCTTTCACCTGGGAAGTTCTAGGGATATTCACATCGTTGCTTTTAGCCAGCTTTCACAAATGCTACTGCTCCCAGTCAGCAGTAGATTCTGGTACCTGCGGTGACTTTTAATGCATGCTCAGCACTGGTGGAAACAGTTTGTAGCATGATACCTTAACACAGTCTGTAAAGTATTCCTCATATTTGCTAATGCTGAGCAGCTGTGCACTCAGCTGAATATCTCACAGTCCCTAGTGAAAGTTTCCTGTCTGATTTTTAAGCTCTGATTGGAAAATGTACCTTCCAAATAGCTTGCTACTCAAAGGTTGTTGGCAAAATCTCAGCTGTCTCTTGAGAGTCATTAGACTCCACCTCATAAATTGATCTTGAAGCCAATTTATCTCCTACGACATCCTGCCATTTTAATGTTTGCCTGTGGCTGCCTGAGTTCCTGCCGCCAAGTTTGATTTCACTGTTACATTCTTCTAATCAGACAAAAAGTCATTTTTGGTTCAGGAACAACCAAAGAACTTGCAGAAAAAATCCTGATGAGGTCATCAGAGTTCATCTGAATGAAGGTAAGAGCCTCCCACAGGCACCTTTAACACCAATTAAATGTCTAATTCTATGACTAAGAATGTTGGGGGGAGGTTGGACCAGCATTAGACAAATGGAGTAAGGATGAGAGGAGTTACCTTGTCCCACGTTAGTTCTGACTGAAGCCTACAAGTTGATTAACCCATGTTTCGGACAGTCTTCTATGATATTTTACATCCCATTTAATGTTAGTCCTCTCAGTAAAATGCAGAAACTTACAATCCACTGTTGTGTAACTGTCTCCTCACAGGTGGTGGAAATTAAAACTACATAGCCTCCATCCTTGGAGGTTTTCAAGACCAGACAGGGTAGGATCGAGTAACCTGGTCTGACCTCATAGTTGACCCTGCTTTGAGCAGGAAGTTGGACTAGGTGACTTCCTGATGTCCCTTCCAACCTGAATGATCCTATGATCCTGTAGCAAGGTTCATCTTCTTGGAACATTCACCTTGGAAATAAATTCATTTTTGTAACTGTTCGAGGATCAAATATTTAAGAGGTGGAAAAAAAAAGTTATATTTGGTTTGTAACACAAAGGAAGAAGAGTTATGGCTGAAACTACCCAAATAATGGACAGCCCTTTTTGGCTTTGTTGCACACCCATTTCCAAGCCTTTCTGGCAATACACTGTCTAGCAGCAGTGGAAGTTTCAAGGTCGTGCTTCGACTCTTTCCCTTCAAGTTCTCAGAATGATTTTGGTATTATAACATCATGTGCCTTCAACCAAGAACATGGAGGGAACACTTTTGGGCTGGGAGTAGTGCTCAGAAAACAGATAAATTATATCTATGATTAAATGAGCGACTTCTTAGAATAGTAGAATAACCTAACCAGTTCTTCAGACGGAAGCCTGAAGTGAAGATGGTGATGTATCCCACTAATTTGCTTCTGTTCTTCCTCCTAAAGTCTCAAATGCCACAGCATGGCAGTGTTACATGCTTTTTTTCCTGGAGATAAGCTTGTACTCTATGTGTATTAAACCCTGCTGTCAGTCTGTATGTGCCGATGTGCTGCTCATTTGTGCCTGTGTTTTGCAGCTGTTCTGTCTTACAGAGGTCTGATAGTTCATTCTGCTCTCACTGAAAGTCAGCAAAGTAGAATGTCAGAGCAGGGTCCTTGAAATACTGCTTGTTTGTTCTAGATAGCGACTCCTTGGAGTTGGTTGGGTTTTGGTTGTTGGTTTGGGTTTTTTGTGTTTTGTTTTAATTCCATCCCCTTTGGTGTAAGGACCCTGAAAGAGGAGCTCTGAGGTAGAGCAACTCTAGTTGCCTGGATGGGTTCACATACCCATTCTGAATGAATATCCCTAAATGATTAGAGGAGAGGAAAGAGAACGCTACCATCCCTGTCCTTTGAAATTGGTTCCCTGGCTTCAAATACCTAATTTCTTCCTATCTGAGCAACATAGATATTTTTTCTTTTGTATTTTGTATTGTTGTTTGCTCATCACGTCCTGAAGCCAAGTTAATGGAGTGTTAAGGCACTCCTTTAACCGTCCTAGCAGCGCCATCAATGTTTTCCCCTCTCCCCTTAATTTAGTGATGATGGGATGATTAACTGTAAAATCAAGAGCTGTACCTCAGGATGGGTATTGTATTGCTTCTTATAACCTCCCCAATTGTTGTCTGTATCTCCATAGGTGCCTGATCTCTGCCAGCTAACACAGCCCTGAATGGATGCATAGCCAGGCCTGTGAGACACTTCAGGACATACCTTCAACTTGCAGCTGAAAAAGGGAAGTTTCAATTCGAGAAAGCACCTCCAGTTTTTTATTGCTCTACAGAAGTCAAGTGTATCGCAAAGTGTGAATGCTGCTCAGGTCCACCTCCTCCCCACGGGCAAGAGCCTGTTTCTTTGTTTCAGAAGGCGTCTCTCTTCAGAAGACTCCATGAGGCAGAAGAAACTTCTGAATTAGTCTAAAGCCAACTAGGACATAAGAAGTAATCACAGAGATGTGGGGAACTGAAATAACTGAGGGCTTTTTTTGGAGGGATGGGGGTATTTGTCCTAAATCAGAAATTCAAACATGCCATTTTAAGCTTAAGCAAAAAGTAAAACAGAGTGTGTATGTCTAATCTGTAACATCTAATGCACATACACATTGAGTTCTCCATATAGTAGTATATTCATAGACCTATCTGCGTGTGTCTAAACACACGTATGCGTACTGATCAGTATGTATGCATACGCACACAAGCTCAAGTGATAGGTTACTGGAATCCAGCAGGAAAACTGAACAGAAACATGAAGTTATTTGTTTGGTATCAGCTGCCTTGATGGTTTCAGATTTTTAACAATTGTATTGACAAGGCACTCGCCACTGGGTGGCATGTCTGACTCGGTCTGTGTTAGGAAGCAGGGTGGTGCCCAAGGAGCATCTCCTGCTATGACTTTCACAGAGAATGTGCCACATGAGGTTTGTCCTGGCTGTGAGAATTGCAGATGGAGAGATCAGAAGGAAAAAGAAATGAATATATCAAGCCCCTAGTAAATATCCTCTCAGAAAGGAGTCTTTCTCATGCGCTTAACTCAGGTGAAGTATATGATCAGGGAGAACTTGAAGTTCAGCTTTGTAACTGGAGGTGCCTGGAGAGAGCTTTACTTGGATGCTAAGGAGAAACTCAGAAGCTACCGTCTCTACCAGGAGATCACCAGGATTCATTCCAGGACTGGAATTTCATGTTTTGGCTGTGGGATTCCCGTCCTTTCCTCCTGGATGTGAAGACCTAGCAAGGGCCTGGTCTCAGAGCAGGCTGAGCTAGTAGAGAATTCTGCAGGATCTCCTGGCTTTGGCATGGCCCTCACCTTTGTGCCGTGCTACTGGAGTGTATGCGTATACGCACCCTTGTGTTGCCTTTCTTTCCTGTGCTGGCAGCTGTTGAATGTTGGTTTTCATGTTTAAGAAATATATACTGAAGTGCCAAATAAATGTTTAAGTGTCTGGAATTGTCTGCTGCCTGCCCTTGGCCTCTCTTCTGTTCTGTGCATCAGTAGCTGTGTGCCTCTGTGTCCCTTGGAGTTCAGGAGCATTCACAACAACAACAGGAACTGTGGCAAAGATTAGATTGCAGAGTAATTGTTTCTGAAAATCTGGTTCTGTGGTTCTAGGCCACTTGTAACAGAGAGGTCATGGGAGCAGTTCTGAAATTTCACGAATGCATGAAGGCTGCTGTTGCCAAAATCTGTACATGAAGCACAGAGAGACTTGCACTCTGGGGGTCTGTTGTCCACATATTCCAAACCTAGAAAACAGGACCCTAACTCTCGCCATTAGAGAAGCTCAGTGCATCTACTTCTCTCACCAATGAATGAATGAAACTAGGCAGTGGTTTTGTGAAAAGGGCTGTGTTCTTTAAGTCCTTTGTGGCTGAAGTGCTCTGCTTCCTCCTGGAGCTGCTCCACTTAAGCCAGCTGTGCTTGCAGCATTGATCTGTGTAAACCATTCATTCTTGTTTCAAGGCGAACATAGAGCAGTAGATGACATTTTGCTCAAATCCATCCTTTTTGTAGCAGAGCTTGCTTAGTCGTCTTGGATGGCCTAAGCTATACTAAGCTAAATATTCTGTGCACAAGGAGTCATTTTTGGTTTGAATTTATGGCTTGTCATTAATCTTTCCAAGTCGTGTTCTCCTATACTGTCCTCCTGAATTAGCTTGCTACTGCAAGGTAAGCTGTTACTACTGCTTCTCTAAGAAACCCATATGTGTGCACGTACATGCATCCCCTTATACAGATTTTTCTCTTTAAAAATGGGAGGTACTTGCCAAATTTCGTAACTGTCCATTGCTTGGTGGCTGGCATGTGCGGTTTTAGTGGAAGTGAATAGGTCTCGGCACTATTCTTCCTACCTTTCATGCCAAGGCTTGCAGCGTCAGAGGCCTCGGTTTTCTGACGCGAGTGTGTTTAATCTAAGAGGTTGAGTCAGGGTGCGTTATAAGCCTATTACAAATATACAGACTTAAGATTACAGGAAACATCCTGACAAAATTGGAACTGGTAGTAGCTCCAGCACTTGAATCTTCATGATTACTCTGTACAATGACAGAATAATGGCATGTGGTTTCTCAATGGACTTCTCTGTGGCATGGTATAGGGGCTGGTCTAGTTACTCTCTATTTAACATGTTTGCATCCTTTTGCAATCAAAGACTAGACTGCGAAGACTGGTCTGTGAGGTTTGAGCTGTTCTCAGAGTTAAATCCTACCCAACGAAGTGATGGCTGCCTGGAGCATACCTCTGGCTTGCTTTATTCTCAGCATTTGCCAGCTGGCCTACAGGCATTTACTATTCCTTTCTTACACTGGTAATACTCCACAAACCTCATGCATACCGTCCTTACCTGGATAACGAGACAGAACTCTTGCATAGTGGCTTTTTTAATTCTTGAAAGCAGAATGGATTGCATTGGGTGGCTTGGTACCTTGAGGCAGAAATCTGTCCTCCCTCGGCACTTTGCTAGAAGCAGGACTCCTTTAGCTTTTGTGCTTTCGTATAACTAAAGGGCAGGTGCTGTCACCTGTAGATCTGTTTAGGCTTTATGAACCCACAGGAGAAACAGTGAAGGGTAGGACTTAAATTTAGTTGGGAAAACAGTGGCTCCTTCAGAGCTCAGCGAATCTTATCCAATGTGCCTTTCCTTCTTATTGGATTAAATGGAGAATGGAACTGAAATGGCTTTTTCTCTAGCCATCTGCCTCTGCAGGCTCCCCTGGCACACAAGGAGCTTGAATGAATTAGCAAAGAAATAGCCAATGTCTGCTTAAAGACAGCACCTCCTTAAGCTCTGCAAAAAATAGAAACATGAGTCACTCTTATTCTCTTATTCATTGACACCCTTTAGCCCCTTGCTTTTTGTAGACCGTGATGCCAAAATGGAAAGAAAAAGACTCTGACTTCTGTTGAGCTAAAAATGGAAGTTGTACAACCCCGTAGGCACTCTCTGGATGGAGTCCTCCAGCCCTTCTTATGAAATAATTTCTGGGTTTGTGTTTATGTAGCTCTTGGTGCCTGCCATACTTAAAAGTAGGGAAAAGTGGTGATGCCCCAGCATGTGTTTCTTAAGCAGCTAGGAGATCAGGAAAATGCTGTATGGATACTCTCTTTTTACATGACTAGGCTTTGTTATCTAATTGCAGCTTTCCTAAGCTAAAACTAAGTAATTATACTCGAAGTCTCCCTGAGAGCTACCAGGTAAGTACAGCGTCAGTGCTAAGCAATGCCAGCCAGATCTGCATGGCTGGAAGCAGCAGTTACACTGTACGATTGCATTTGCTGTTTAACACAGCCGTGGGCTTTCCTGTACTAATTTGTGTAAGTCTAGCACCTCATCTTGACTTCAGAATTTCTTTTCAGTGGAGTAGCTTAATGATCCTTCCTGTTAAAACATGAGCCTTATTTCTATTTTGAGTTTGTCTATTTTGATTCCACCCATTGAATTTTGGTATTCTCGTGCCTGCCAGGAAGAAGCACTTAACAGTTTTATTCCCCATAAAACTGCTTATAGGTTGTGATGGAGGGTTTACTTGTTCAGCAGATGCCCTTGTTGGTAAACTCAAAGAGTTGAGTTTCCAAAGTTTTTCATTACGAAGTATATTTTCTGGTTTAATTGTTATGGTTCTTATCCGAACCCTGTCCAATTACTTATTTTCAGTTATGGCATTTTAACTGGTAACAACTACTCCAGCAGTGGTCACACCAATTAAAAAACTTAGAGTGTAAAATAACATCTTTCTCTGGTTGCTTTCCTCATTATACACTGAGGACCACAGTAGCCCCTTGGCCGTTGTGCTGTATTCAAAGCCCATCTTCAGGTAATTGTCGATGATTACTCACAAGTCTCATCAAGCTGCTTTTTCCTATGATAATCCTCCGTCCCGTGTAAGGGTGGAGAATGGGGATGATATGGCTAAGTGTTTGTTGAACTCAGTGATTCAATGTTTGCCAGGCACTCCAAGGAGAGACGCAAACATTCTGATGAGTGGTCCTTGTTCTGGGCTTCACAAGAAAAGATGCGCGTCGTTGGATTTGCCTTCCTTACAAATAAAGACCTGTAATCTCTGCTTGCTCTTCCTGCTGCCCCTGACTTTGATGTGGTTTCTGCTTTGCAGGCTGACAGCTGAAGAGGTAGAATCTCTAGAGGCAGATACAACCAACCGCTGGCAAGGAGTCTGCCTTAGCAGAGCATCACCCACACCGTCAGAATCTGCAGCCACTGTGAAGTCACTGATAAAATCGTTTGACTTAGGATGCTCAGGTATTTGAACACTGTATTTTGTAGTAAAAAAAAATAAAATCTAGCAGTGAGCAGGTAATTTTTGCCATTTTTTGCTGCTTCTTGCTGCTTAATCAATATTTTCTATCGGTGCTTGGTATATAAATACTATCTGTGGAATGTCACTACACCAGTGGTTCCCCGTACTGACAAGAGGGAGGTAGCTGGGTTTGAAATGCAAATGTTTCCACGTTTTTTTCCTTGCAGGTAGCACTGGACAAAATATCACAGTTCACAAGGTCCCCAGGAGCCCTCTAAGTGGGATTCCGGTGAGGACAGCCCCAGCAGCTGCTGTTTCCCCCATGCAGGTACAAGGAGCTTTTTCCATCCTTGCGGTCTTAAAATGGGTAGATGCAGTGTTTGCTACAGCATGACACAGCTTCAGCATGCCAACATGCATATATTGACAAGGGGAAGGGGAAAACTCATCTGTTTATTTGCTGTGAAACATCAAATGCTGTAGTACTAACAAAAAGGATCAAAGTGAGTTTGTCTTTGACTTCAGCTTGGAGGTCTCAGTGGACGGATGTGAACTCTCTGGAATACAATTCTGAACTTAATCGCTGTTGACTAGAAAATCGTTTTGATTATTGGGAGTGAGTTACAAGAAACATCAGGCTAAACTAGGTAGCTGGCATGTGAGTGGAGAGACAAGGGATAAAAAGTTTCTAAGATGTTATTGGAAATACTGCTTTTGTGAATGATGGAGAAGCAAATGTGCTGTGCTTCCTGATTTCCACATACGCTGAGGTGGCACACCCCCACCTTTCTAGGCTAGAGAAACCATTGCGTGTTTTTTGGTTGGGTGGTCACTGGACTTGCAACAGGATATTCTCCTGCTAATCTGGGTGAAAAACAGTTGCGAGGCTAGGTTGTTTAGGTGAGTGTTCTGAAGAATGCGATGACTTTGAAAGACTGAACAAATGTGTGAGCACATTTCCTTCAAAGAATCAGCAAAGGAAGTTTAAAGAATGGGATTAAACAGAGTTCTGGGAACCTTCTGTTCATGCCTGGCTGAGGGGCGTTAATGCTGAAAACTGGTGCTGGGGCTGCAGAGACAAGACTCCTTCTGACTTATGATTTTGGGGTGTTGGGGACAGAGGCAGGGTTAGGAACAGACATTCTTACTTTGGGTTTGTGACACTAGGTTATGTTTGGCAAGAGAAAAAATGGTGCAAATAGAAACATGAAATAGATCAGGAGCCAATATATTACCAGCTAAAAATATTGTCCCTTTGGCCTTTTATTTTTCGCAACCATTTAACCAGCTCTAGGTACAGCTGATACCTGGTTGAAAGGTTTCTGTATCCCTCTGCCTGCTTTGTAATCTTGAGATAGCAGAAGTGTCTCATCTTTCTGCTTGCTTATTTAAGCATGATGGCTAGTATTTTTTAATTAACTTTTGTATGTTTGTTGGTTTCACAGAGACATTCTGTTTATAATAATGCCAAGCCAGCCAGCAAGAGTGTTGCCAGACACACAGATCTTTCAGACCTTCCTCTGGCAGGTAAGTTGCAGTAAACATTCAAATGTTGCCTCTTGTTATTAACTGTTGGCCTCTGCCCGGGCCATTTTTCCACTTCTCACATGGTCAAGGGAAGCATGAAAAAGTGTCTTCAGAGTCTTTGTTTTAGAGAGCTTATTAATTTTGTCATGTTTCCATTCCCATCTTGATCATAGCCTTAGAAAACTAAAAAATAGCTGATTTATTATGGTTTGCCAACACAAACGTGCCTTCTTTATTCCAAAGTATCCGTGGCACCTCTCTAATCCATGCCGTGGAACCGGAGTGGGTTGAATTTTGTTCAACACGTACGTATCTGGAACAAGTCCAGAGCACTGTCTTTTGAGGGTTTATTTGTTTTTAAATTGAGCTTCATTTGAAATACATCAAACATTTCAGATACTGATGTGACTGTTTTAGGAGCAGTCATATTTGGGCTTGCAATAGTTTGTTCTGCGAGTTCTCAAGAGACGTGTTTGTTTTTATTTCACGCTTTGCTTTTGTTCTCGTCATGTAATATTCTTTTCTACCACTGTTTGTTTCCCATTTTCTCTAGAGGCCTTTATTTTGATTATCTAGTCCTGAATGTAGTTGTTGCATTGGAATCAAAGCTAGTAACAACAGGTTATTGAATTTTTAGGGACAGATGAAATGCTATATTCCTGTAGTGAAAC